>NC_042615.1:690383492-690702242 GCF_901001135.1 Rhinatrema bivittatum
TGCCCAAGAGTCGGGGGGAGACGCAGATAGGCCTGGGAACAAGCATGCCGAATCCTGCGGAGAACGATGGGAGTTGTGAGTCCAGCTTCCGATTGAGAACAGCCAGGTAAGGGCACTGCACGAGATGTCAGACTGGGAGGTTCTGAGAGCAGCACTATTGAAATTTTACCACTAATATCTCCAATGCTACCTGCTGTGCAGAGATCTTTTAGTTTGGGAAGCTATTGTGGATTTGCGGAGCTCAATTTCTCAACAGTTTTCTCCTTTGGTATTAAAGTACAATGATCTGGAGGAAAAAGTCTCAGTACTCTAATACAACAGCAGAACCTGGTCAACAATTTTCAGTTATACGGGATCAGGTGAACTCTGTTCAACAGTCTCAGACTGCTATGATTAAAGAAATGTTAATACTGCATTAAAATTTGAAAATCTTGAAAATGCAGAGAGAAATAGGAATTTAAGATTCATTAATTTTCCTAAAGTACCCCTAATATCTCCTAGTGAGATGTTTAGGAGGTATTTAATGGAGATTTTACATGTCTCTGAAAGTGCAATCCCTCCAGTATCCAAAATATTCTACCACAGTTCAAAAGAGCTGTTGAAGATACACAAGGTGAGGGAATGACACCATTAATTCCAGCAGTGGAACCAAGCGTGGATCTTTCTACAATGCTTGAGACATCGGATACAGAGTTGGCTGTTTCAGCTACGCTTATTGTGGACTTTAGCTCTTGTACCAGATAAAGATTGGTTACTGAGACTATTTCCATCACAGATCAGAGTTATTTTTACAGTTCAAAGTTAGGATCTTTCCGGATATCTCGAGGCAGACTCAAAAAAGGCAGAGACTATTTCTCTTGATGCGACCGCAGGTTCAGCAAATAGGGGGTATTTTCTTTCTGAAATTTCCATGCAAGTGCATGATTAAGTATCAGAATAGTTCTTATATTTTTTTTTTTTTATGATCCCCTCAGTTAACCCAAAACTTGATTGGGAAAACTCCAAGTGCTGCAGACAACCTCCAGTTGTAAATATACTTGTTGCTCTCATTAAATAACCAGTATAGTATGACTGCTGTTTCGACTATTGCTTTTTCCTTTGTCATTTTTCTTTAGGTTGAGGATTGGATCTCCCCTTTGAGGACTTTTATAGAGGACCCGAGTATGAATAATTTTCCTAATTCTATGATTGCAATATTTTATTACTTTTCTTACTCAGTTTCATATTTCTGTTCAAGATTATGTCTTGTATAATTTGAAAATGCATAAATAAAATTTTTTAGAAAAACTTGCTATTATGCTGTCCAAAAGATGTGAAATATACAGGGCATTTAATACCATATGAACTTGGTAGTAGGATGCTAAAAGGCGATGCTTTCAAAGCAGTCCATTGACATGGGTGATCCTAAGATTACATCTCAAATGAACAAGCTTAATCAAAGAGAAATGGAGGAACATATTCAGCATACCATTTTGTATATCTCGTTAGTATGACAGTGAAGAGAAGAACATAAGAATATAAGAAAATGCCATACTGGGTCAGATCAAGGGTCCATCAAGCCCAGCTTCCTGTTTCCAACAGTGGCCAATCCAGGCCATAAGAACCTGGCAAGTACCCAAAAACTAAGTCTATTCCATGTTACCATTGCTAATGGCAGTGGCTATTCTCTAAGTGAACTTAATAGCAGGTAATGGACTTCTCCTCCAAGAACTTATCCAATCCTTTTTTAAACACAGCTATACTAACTGCACTAACCACATCCTCTGGCAACAAATTCCAGAGTTTAATTGTGCGTGGAATAAAAAAAACTTTCTCCGATTAGCATGGGGCATATTTAAAACTAACTTCATGGAGTGCCCCCTAGTCTTTCTACTATCTGAAAGAGTAAATTTATTTTATTTATTTTGAGTTTTTCTATACCGGCATTCGCGATGGGAATCGCATCATGCCGGTTTACAATTAACAAGGGGTGAAAAAGAAGATATAAGAATTAAGTTCACTTAGAGAATAGCCACTGCCATTAGCAATGGTAACATGGAATAGACTTAGTTTTTGGGTACTTGCCAGGTTCTTATGGCCTGGATTGGCCACTGTTGGAATCAGAATGCTGGGCTAGATGGACCCTTGGTCTGACCCAGTATGGCATTTTCTTATGTTCTTAAGAACATTAACAGGTGCTGAAAGAAAGGTTGCAGTTACAATAAAACAGGGAATTACACAACTTGGAGCAGTGAAAAGGCGATAGGAAATTTAACAGAGAACAAATTTGCCAATTAATGGTGTTTACAAAGTTATGGAATTTGCAAAGTTATGGAATTTGCAAAGTTATTGATTACCATGTTAAGGTAAAGTTATTGCAAAGCGGGGAGTAGCTGGCTTGTTACGGCGGTTACTACCCCAAACCAAATGTGCCTGATACTTCACTTTCGATGCATATCCAGCATGGCTCTCTGCTTCAACGGCAGGAGAGAAGAAAAACTGATACTTCACGCATATCCAGCATAGCTCTCTGCTTCAACGGCAGGAGAGAAGAAAAACTGATACTTCACGCATATCCAGCATAGCTCCCTGCTTCAACGGCAGGGGAGAAGAAAAACTACCAATAAGGGCTGATTAACAGTCTGGGTAAAACAAATAAGCATGGGTGTAGCTTGCTTATTGCGGCGGTTACTACCCCTACTACCCCTAACTAAACAAGCTAGATATTTCACTTGGATGCAGCTCCATCACTGCTCTCTACATTAATGGTGGGGGTGGAAGGGAAATAGAACCAAGAGCTAAGAGAAACAGATAAGTATGAGAGAAAAAGTGTGTGAAGCTTGCTGGGCAGACTGGATGGGCCGTTTGGTCTTCTTCTGCCGTTATTTCTATGTTTCTATTGATTACCATGTTAAGGTAGAGTCTGAGCATCAGTTAATGGTGAATTAAGGTTCAGTTGGGGTCTGGAAAGGCTTTCATAAATAACCACGTTTTGAATCTTTTCCTAAATGCAGGAAGGCAGGGTTCCTGTCGCAAATCCGATGGAATGAAGTTCCATAGTGGAGGTCCTGCAGTGGAGAAAGCCCTGTCTCTGAAGGTTATGTGCTGAGAGGTTTCAGAGTGTGGTACCTGTAGGGATTCTCTGTTGGACTCTCTGATGGGTCTGGAGGAGGTATATTTTCCGAATGGGATTTGTAGGTTAAGCAGAGAGTATTGATGGATGGCTTTGTGGATAGTGGTAATGGACATATATGATTCTATAGTGAATTGGCAACCAATGTAGGTCTTTGAGGATTGGAGATATGTGGTCTCTTCTTGTGTTTGTCAATATTCTGGCTGCCGTGTTTTGAACCATCTGAAGGGGTTTAGTGTGAGATGATGGGAGCCCTAATAGAATAGAGTTGCAATAATCTAATTTAGAGAAGATTATTGATTGCAGGACTGTTCTGTAGTCGTGAGAGTGGAAAAGTGGTTTTATTCTTTTTAAGACATGAAGTTTATGAAAGCAGTCCTTGGTAGTTTGATTAATAAATGATTTTAGGTTTAGCCGGTTATCAATGATAGCTCCTAGGTCTCTTACTTGTGAGGTTTGTAAGTTGGCTGGTGGATTTGTGGAGATGTTACTGTTTTCAGGGGAAATTAGAAGGAGTTCGCTTTTTGAAGAATTTAGGATTAGGTTTAGACTGGAGAGAGGCCGTCGATTTCTAGAATTTGAGATGCGGCGACCAGAATTGTACACAGTATTCAAGGTGCGGTCTCACCATGCGGCGACCAGAATTGTACACAGTATTCAAGGTGCGGTCTCACCATGGAGCAATAAAGAGGCATTATGACATTTTCCGTTTTATTCACCATTCCCTTTCTAATAATTCTCAACATTGTTTTCTTTTTTGACTGCCGCAGCACACTGAACCGACTATTTCAATGTGTTATCCACTATGACGCCTAGATCTCTTTCTTGGGTTGTAGTGCCTAATATGGAACCCAACATTGTGTAATTATAGCATGGGTTATTTTTCCCTATATGCATCACCATCCACATTAAATTTCATCTGCCATTTGGATGCCCAATTTTCCAGTCTCACAAGGTCTTCCTGCAATTTATCACAATCTGCTTGTGATTTAACTACTCTGAACAATTTTGTGCCATCTGCAAATTTGATTATCTCACTCCTATTTCTTTCCAGATCATTTATAAATATATTGAAAAGTAAGGGTCCCAATACAGATCCCTGAGGCACTCCACTGTCCACTCCCTTCCACTGAGAAAATTGTCCATTTAACCCTACTCTCTGTTTCCTGTCTTTTAGCCAGTTTGCAATCCACGAAAGGACATCGCCACCTATCCCATGACTTTTTACTTTTCCTAGAAGCCTCTCATGAGGAACTTTGTCAAATGCTTTCTGAAAATCCAAGTATACTACATCTACCGGTTCACCTTTATCCACATGTTTATTAACTCCTTCAAAAAAGTGAAGCAGATTTGTGAGGTAAGACTTGCCCTGGGTAAAGCCATGCAGACTTTGTTCCATTAAACCATGTCTTTCTATATGTTCTGTGATTTTGATGTTTAGAACACTTTCCACTTTGTCCTGGCACTGAAGTCAGCCTAACCGGTCTGTAGTTTTCCAGATCGCCCCTGGAGCCCTTTTTAAATATTGGGGTTACATTTGCTATCCTCCAGTCTTCAGGTACAATGGATGATTTTAATGATAAGTTACAAATTTTTACTAATAGGTCTGAAATTTCATTTTTTAGTTCCTTCAGAACTCTGGGGTGTATACCATCCGGTCCAAGTGATTTACTACTCTTCAGTTTGTCAATCAGGCCTACCATATCTTCTAGGTTCACCATGACTTGATTCAGTCCATCTGAATCATTATCCATGAAAATCTTCTCCATTACGGGTACCTCCCCAACATCCTCTTCAGTAAACACCGAAGCAAAGAAATAATTTAATCTTTCTGCGATGGCCTTATCTTCTCTAAGTGCCCCTTAAGAACATAAGAACAACATAAGAAAATGCCATACTGGGTCAGACCAAGGGTCCATCAAGCCCAGCATCCTGTTTCCAACAGTGGCCAATCCAGGCCACAAGAACCTGGCAAGAACCCAAAAACTAAGTCTATTCTATGTTACCATTGCTGTCAGTGGCTATTCTCTAAGTGAACTTAATAGCAGCCCCTTTAACCCCTCATCTAATGGTCCAACTAACTCCCTTGCAGGCTTTCTGCTTCGGATATATTTTAAAAAGTTTTTACTGTGATTTTTTGCCTCTACAGCCAACATCTTTTCAAATTCTCTCTTAGCCTGTCTTATCAATGTCTTACATTTAACTTGCCAATGTTTATGCTTTATCCGATTTTCTTCTGTTGGATCCTTCTTCCAATTTTTTTTTTTTTAACCATGCCGGTAATCGTTTTGCCTTCTTTCACACCTTTCTTAATGTGTGAAATACATCTAGACTGTGCTTCTAGAATGGTATTTTTTAACAATGACCACGCCTCTTCGACATTTTTTTTTACTTTTGTAGCTGTTCCTTTCAGTTTTTTTCTAACAATTTTTCTCATTTTATCAGTTTCCCTTTTGAAAGTTTAGCACGAGAGCCTTGGATTTGCACACAGTTCCTCTTCCAGTCATTAAATCAAATTTGATCATATTATGATCACTATTGCCAAGCGGGCCCACCACCGTCACCTCTCTCACCAAATCCTGTGCTCCACTGAGTATTAGATCTAAAATTGCTCCCTCTCTCATTGGTTCCTGAACCAATTGCTCCATAAAGCTATCATTTATTCCATCCAGAAATGTTAACTCTCTAGCGTGTCCCAATGATACATTTACCCAATCAATATTGGAGTAATTGAAGACTCCCATTATTACTGCACTACCAATTTGGTTAGCTTCCCTCATTTCTCTTAGCATTTCACTGTCTGTCTCACCATCTTGACCAGGTGGACGGTAGTATACCCCTATCACTATAGTCTTCCCCGACACACAAGGGATTTCTACCCATAAAGATTCAATTTTGTATTTAGTCTCATGCAGGATATTTATCCTGTTGGACTCTATGCCATCTCGGACATAAAAGCGCCACACCCCCTCCCGGGTGCTCCCCTCTGTCATTGCGATATAATTTGTACCCCGGTATAGCACTGTCCCATTGGTTATCCTCTTTCCACCATGTCTCTGAGATGCCAATTAAGTCTATGTCATCATTCTCTGCTATACATTCTAATTCTCCCATCTTACTTCTTAGACTTCTGGCATTAGCATACAAACGTTTCAAAGTTTGTTTGTATTTTCATTCTGCTTTTTAATTGATAGGGATAAGTTAGAAATTTTTAGCTCAGGTGAGTTTTTAGTTACAGGCACTTGGACTATTTTTCTAATTATTGGAACCTCACTGTCGGGATGCCCTAATTCTAATGCATCATTAGTATCCTTTGAAGATACCTCTTTCTGAACCATGCACTGCTGAGCGATTGTCTGCTTTCCCCTTTGTTCTAGTTTAAAAGCTGCTCTCTCCCCTTTTTGGAAGCTTAGCGCCAGCAGTCTGGTTCCACCCTGGTTAAGGTGGAGCCCATCCCTTCGGAAGAGACTCCCCCTTCCCCAAAAGGTTCCCCAATTCCTAACAAAACTGAATCCCTCTTCCTTGCACCACAGTCTCATCCACGCATTGAGACTCCGGAGCTCTGCCTCTGGTGACCTGCCCGTGGAACAGGCAGCATTTCGGAGAATGCTACCCTGGAGGTTCTGGATTTAAGCTTACTACCTAGGAGCCTAAATTTGGCTTCCAGAACCTCCCTCCCACATTTTCCTATGTCGATGGTGCCCACATGTACCACGACAGCCAGCTCCTCCCCAGCACTGTCTAAAATCCTATCTAGTGACGCGAGAGAATACAAAATATTTAATGATGCAGAAGAAAAATCGCTTGCCATACAAGCTGGCATCTGATTTTAACATTTATTTTATTTATTTCAGATTTTTATATACCGACGTTCTCAATACAAGTATCGAATCAGGTCAGTTTACATAGAACAAAACTGTCGCAATAAAGGCGTTACATTAAACAGCGTTTCTTAACATATGAGTAACATAACATATCATAAAAATAATTAAATAATACAAATTAAATATTACATAGACTATAATAATAACTCAACAGGACGTGGATAAATACAATGAATGTTTAAGGCATGAGTAAATATCTTGAATAATTAGAGGGGTAGTCTAAATTGTGATATGTGGGTACATAGACCTTGTTGATGTGCAAAATCCGAGTTATGCATGAGTAAAAGGAGACTGATGAATCAGAGAAGGAGTCTTAAACAGGTGTGTTGTTCAGATCTGACGTGGTTAGTTCTTGAGAGAGAGAAAAAAAATGACAATAGTCTGTGCAAATCCAAGCAAGACAAGGTAATCAAAGCAACCATCTGATTTCTCAAAATGTTTGCTATGCACAACATATGTTTATTCTCAAAATAACCATGTTTAAACATTTAAATAGTACCAGACAACCTACAGTGAGATGGAGCCTAATAAAATCTTACTTAAGATTCCCTAGTATACTGAAGTATAAAATGAAATTCAGGGAAAAAAATCACAACTTCTCATATCAGTGTCTAATTTTCAGAATGATTGATTTTACTGAATGAAAGCTTTAGAAGGAAACTACCTCCAAATTACTCATTCATTTCCTGTATATTGTTTTCTTGGAAGTGATCATGTTGGTAAGTGCAACCACCAACATTACATGAACTAAACATCTTTTGTGACATGCTTTATTACTTATCACTTACAAGTGATTTAGGAATGCATACTAAAACCTTATACTTGCAAGTGAAACAAAAAAATAAATAAATTCAATAATGTGAGGGGGTGTCAAAGGATTTCAGGTTGACAAACTGATTTGCAACCTTGGGCAATAGATGGCAAATGAGCTTTATGATAGACCAGTATTTTCCAACTTCCGCAAGCCCAAAGCACATCTACATTAACAAAAATGTTGTGTAGCACACCAGACTCCACAGAACAGGCAGAGGTGATAAGAGGACTAATATGGGCCAAAGAAGTTAACCAAAAGGCCTCCCAGTCTCTCTTCTAAATTTTAAAACAAAGTGGGGGAGGGGATGCATATAAATCTAGCTCCCTCTATATACAAGTGTAGGATAAAGGGAGAAGCCAGTGTGGTGCTGGCAGCCAGCTCAGTTACCCTGATTGCCACAGGTCCTTCACTGCAGCTGCTTCCACAGTAAATCACATCCAGTACTACGTGCACTCTTCCCCCCTTTCATTCAGCCTGGGGATAGGACAGTCTGAAAAGTAGATAGTGGATCAGGAAAGGGAAGATGAGGAGATGCTATGTGTAATGTGTGCACTTCACAAAGCAGGGCCCACCTACCCATGCTGTGCATACTGCTCATTAATTACTACATTTGGGTGTTTGTGCTGTATAGGAGGTGGTCCCAAAAATAAATATCAGAATATTTAAATCAAATTTAATAAACCTTTATTACATATAAATGTGCCCAGTCATAAACCAAAACATAGAGATGATATACAACTACCATACCACAATCATACTTGCACAAAAATCCTTCCATCTATTCCCATTCAATCACAATTTTATAACATTTTCCCCAAAATGCTTCACTTATAAAAGCTTTTTCAGGGGAAACACTTCTCTTACGTATCAACCAATTTTACAAAAAAAATCTGTGAAATGCAGAATTACATAATATCACAAACACCAAAAATGTGTGAAAAACCTCTCCGCAAACACGGCACCACCTTAGTCCATAAGTCACATGCAAATTCATGACCAATCAAATCTAAATATAATCCCAAAAGAGAAGACGTGCCCAGAGTTTGCAGCAGGATTTGAAATAAGGTTATCATTGTGCCGTTGGTACAGCACGGGTTACAATACAAACATGAGGTAGGTGATTTATCTTTTATTTGCTATACAAACCATTACCAGTGGACGAGGGGTTAATTTAAATAAATGGCTAGTACAGGCTGAGCAACGTTGGATCTTTAATTTAAAGACTATTAGCCCTGGTGGATTAAATGAAAATATTGATTTGTCATCTTGTATTTAAATATTTTCTGGCAATCTCTGATTGGCACGCCATCTGTTCATAGCAGCAGTCTTCATAATTTGGAGAGTGAGAAGAACTTTTGCCATTTTGTTGATAACTAAGTTTACAGCCACGGATATATGGCTAATTTGAACTCTGAATGAATCTTGGAACATCTGTGCCAATTAATGAATTAAATGTTATTTAATAATTTTGAAATTTTGGAAATTGTATTCATCCTTAGTGGTATTTGTGATGGATATTATGAAATTCTACATTTCAAAGATTTTTTTGTAAATCTGATATTAAGAACATAAGAAATTGCCATGCTGGGTCAGACCAAGGGTCCATCAAGCCCAGCATCCTGTTTCCAACTGAGGCCAAAACCAGACCACAAGAACCTGGCAATTACCCAAACACTAAGATCATCCCATGCTACTGATGCTAGTAATAGCAGTGGCTATTCCCTAAGTAAAATTGATTACATAGAAACATAGAAACATAGAAATGACGGCAGAAGAAGACCAAACGGCCCATCCAGTCTGCCCAGCAAGCTTCACACGTTTTTTTCTCTCATACTTATCTGTTTCTCTTAGCTCTTGGTTCTATTTCCCTTCCACCCCCACCATTGAAATATCTAGCTTGATTAGTTAGGGGTAGTAGGGGTAGTAACCGCCGCAATAAGCAAGCTACACCCATGCTTATTTGTTTTACCTAGACTATGTTATACAGTCCTTATTGGTTGTTTTTCTTCTCCCCTGCTGTTGAAGCAGGGAGCTATGCTGGAAATGCGTGATGTATCAGTCTTCTCCCATGCCGTTGAAGCAGAGAGCCATGCTGGATATGCATCGAAAGTGAAGTATCGGACACAATTGGTTTGGGGTAGTAACCGCCGTAACAAGCCAGCTACTCCCCGCTTTGTGAGTGCGAACCCTTTTTTCTTCTCCCCTGCCGTTGAAGCAGAGAACTATGCTGTATATGCATTGAAGGTGAAGCATCAGGCTTATTTGGTTTGGGGTAGTAACCGCCGTAACAAGCCAGCTACTCCCCTCTTTGTGAGTGTAAATCCATTTTTCCACATTTCCTCTTGCTGTTGAAGCTTAGAGCGATGTTGGAGTCACAGTAAGCATGTGTATGTTTATTGAATAAGGGTATTGTCTCCAGGCAGTAGCTGTCATTCTGGCGAGTCACCCACTCTTCATTGGCGGCCTCTTGACTTTATGGATCCACAGTGTTTATCCCACGCCCCTTTGAAGTCCTTCACAGTTCTGGTCTTCACCACATCCTCCGGAAGGGCATTCCAGGCGTCCACCACCCTCTCCGTGAAGAAATACTTCCTGACATTGGTTCTGAATCTTCCTCCCTGGAGCTTCAAATCGTGACCCCTGGTTCTGCTGATTTTTTTCCTACGGAACAGGTTTGTCGTTGTCTTTGGATCATTAAAACCTTTCAAGTATCTGAAAGTCTGTATCATATCACCTCTGCTCCTCCTTTCCTCCAGGGTGTACATATTTAGATTCTTCAATCTCTCTTCGTACGTCATGCGATGAAGATCCTCCACCTTCTTGGTCGCCCTTCTCTGTACCGCTTCCATCTTGTCTTTGTCTTTTTGTAGATACGGTCTCCAGAACTGAACACAGTACTCCAGGTGAGGCCTCACCAAGGACCTGTACAAGGGAATAATCACTTCCCTTTTCTTACTCGATATTCCTCTCTCTATGCAGCCCAGCATTCTTCTGGCTTTTGCTATCGCCTTGTCGCATTGTTTCGCAGACTTCATATCATTAGACACTATCACCCCAAGGTCCCTCTCCTGCTCCGTGCACATCAGCTTTTCCCCCCCCCCCATCGAATACAGTTCATTCGGATTTCCACTCCCCATATGCATGACTTTGCACTTCTTGGCATTGAATCTGAGCTGCCATATCTTCGACCACTCTTCCAGTTTCCTTAGATCCCGTCTCATTCTCTCCACTCCTTCCGGCGTGTCCACTCTGTTGCTGATCTTCGTGTCATCCGCAAAAAGACAAACCTTACCTTCTATCTCGTCCGCAATGTCGCTCACAAAGATATTGAACAGGACCGGTCCCAACACCGATCCTTGCGGTACACCACTTAAAACCGCTCTCTCTTCAGAGAAGGTTCCATTTACCATCACACATTGTCTTCTGTCCGTCAGCCAATTTGCAATCCAGGTCACCACCTCGGCCCTCACTCCTAAGCTTCTCGTTTTATTCACCAGTCTCCTGTGCGGAACCGTATCAAAAGCTTTGCTGAAATCCAAGTATATGATATCAAGCGCTCTTCCTCGATCCAATTCCTTGGTTACCCAGTCAAAAAAGTTAATCAGATTTGTCTGACAGGATCTTCCCCTGGTGAATCCATGTTGCCTCTGGTCCATCAATTCTCCGGACTGTAGATAGTTCACTATTCTCTCTTTCAGCAGTGACTCCATTACTTTTCCCACCACCGAAGTGAGGCTAACCGGTCTGTAGTTGCCAGCCTCCTCCCTGTTCCCACTCTTGTGAAGCGGGACCACCACCGCTCTTCTCCAATCACTCGGCACCACTCCCGTTTCTAGGGATCTATTGAACAGGTCACACAGCGGAACTGCCAGAATATCTCTGAGCTCCCTCAATATCCTTGGATGAATCCCATCAGGCCCCATGGCTTTGTCCACTTTCAGGTTCTTTAGCTCTTCCCACACATTTTCTACTGTAAAAGGATTTTCATCCATTCCACTTCCCTCCAGTTTCTTGTTGTGTAGAGATGGTCCTTCTCCAGGGTCTTCTTTAGTGAACACAGAGCTGAAGTATTCGTTTAATATGTCTGCCATTTCTTCGTCTCTCTCCACACATTGATCATTACCACCTTTCAATTTCACTATACCACTTTGGACCTTTCTCTTTTCGCTGATGTATCTGAAAAATGTTTTGTCACCATTTTTTATCTCCTTGGCAATCCTCTCTTCTGCTTGACTTTTTGCAAACTTGATTAATTTCTTTGTCTCCCTCAGTTGATACAAATATTCTTCTTTGTGCTCCTTCCTTTGGGATCTTTTATATTTCTTGAATGCTATTCTTTTAGCTTTAATTTTGTCAGCCACCTCCTTTGAGAACCAGATAGGTTTCAATTAATAGCCATTAATGGATTTCTCCTCCAAGAACTTATCCAAACCTTTTTTGAACCCAGCTACACTAACTGCACTAACCACATCCTCTGGCAACAAATTCCAGAGCTTTATTGCGCGTTGAGTGAAAAAGAATTTTCTCCGATTAGTCTTAAATGTGCTACTTGCTAACTTCATGGAATGCCCACTAGTCCTTCTATTATTCGAAAGTGTAATTAACCGAGCCACATCTACTCGTTCAAGACCTCTCATGAGCTTAAAGACCTCTATCATATCCCCCCTCAGCCATCTCTTCTCCAAGCTGAACAGCCCTAACCTCTTCAGCCTTTCCTCATAGGGAAGCTGTTCCATCCCCTTTATCATTTTGGTTGCCCTTCTCTGTACCTTCTCCATCGCAACTATATCTATTTTCAGATGCGGCGACCAGAATTGTACACAGTATTCAAGGTGCGGTCTCACCATGGAGCAATACAGAGGCATTATGACATTTTCCGTTCTATTAACCATTCCCTTCCTAATAAATTCTTACCATTCTATTTGCTTTTTTGACTGCTGCAGCACACTGAGCCAACAATTTTAAAATATTATCCACTATGATGCCTAGATCTTTTTTCCTGTGTGGTAGCTCCTAATATGGAACCTAACATTGTGTAACTACAGCAAGGGTTATTTTTCCCTATATGCAACACCTTGCATTTGTCCCCATTAAATTTCATCTGCCATTTGGATGCCCAATCTTCCAGTCTTGCAAGGTCCTCCTGTAATGTATCACAGTCTGCTTGTGATTTAACTACTCCGAAAAATGTTGTATCATCTGCAAATTTGATATCACTCATCGTATTCCTTTCCAGATCATTTATATATATATATATTGAAAAGCACTGGTCCAAGTACAGATCCCTGAGGCACTCCACTGTTTACCCTTTTCCACTGAGAAAATTGACCATTCAATCCTACTCTCTGTTTCCTGTCTTTTAACCAGTTTGTAATCCATGAAAGGACATCGCCTCCTATCCCATGACTTTTTACTTTTCGAAGAAGCCTCTCATGAGGGACTTTGTCAAATGCCTTCTGAAAATCCAAATACACTACATCTACCGGTTCACCTTTATCCACATGTTTATTAACCCCTCCAAAAAAAATGAAGGGGATGTTAGGCAAGACTTCCCTTGGGTAAATCCATGACTGGGTCCCATTAAATCATGTCTTTCTATATGCTCTACGATTTTGATCTTGAGAATAGTTTCCACTATTTTTCCCAGCACTGAAGTCAGGCTCACTGGTCTATAGTTTCCCGGATCACCCCTGGAGCTCTTTTTAAATATTGGGGTTACACTGGCCACCCTCCAGTCTTCAGGTACAATGGATGATTTTAATGATAGGTTCCCTGAAGAAGCTTTTATATGCGAAACATGTTTGGAAAATGTTTTTATAAAATTGTGATTGAATGGATGTAGATGGAAAGATTTTTGTAAATGTGATGTATTTTAGTATATACTGTACTTTCAAAATAAGTTAAAAAGATTTCTGAGTGTTAAATCTTTTATATATAAACATACCTATTACATTTGATGTAAATATACTGATATTTAATTTGGGATTATTTGGTTGATATACTATCTTTTGCCTTTTTTTGATTTCTCTGTGGTATAGGAGGTGGTATGTGATTCCATGTTCTCAGAAAGGTTCTATATATTTAAAAAAGTACGCATAGACTTCCAGTGATATGTCAACTGATCGGACAGAGGGGGTTAGAGCTCCTGTGGTATTCCTCCTAAATCTTTATATTTTGACAAGACAAAGGACTGGCAAAGTTTAAAAAAGATTTGCAATTAGTAGTGAAGCTTCCACAGGACTTCTAAACAATCTCATTACACTGGAGCTGGAATATGTCCACAAGGTCTTGTGAACTGCCCATGAAAAATTTAAGAGTGGAGAACACAAAATGGCAGTTGCCAAAGAAAGAGAAAAAACTTGTAGCAGTTATTTCCGACGATATGGTCCAACAAATATTATCAAGAAGTTTTTCGGTAGCATTGGATAACCCCCTGAACAAGATGCAATTGGCAATGAATTTAACAGTCATAAGATGCCTTGAGGAAACTGAGAAGAGGTCAGCAGCCCAAGAAAGCAAGTCAGACTGAGCAACTCAGTAAATTCGAGCTCCAGTAAGTGCCTGCTTCCCCTTCTTGAATAGCCTGAAGACTAGAAAACCACAGTTGAAAACACATTAGGATTATAGGCTGCCAGAATCAGTAAAAAAAAACAACAAAAAAAACCAAACGCAAAACAAGAGCTTACCAAGTTCAGTGAAAAATAGCTGCTGAACCAGTTGGGCCTGCAGCTACAAGATGATCCTCTGCAGTGTGAACAGGCCCACAGAATTGGTATAAGACAGGATAAGGGAGGTCAGACAGAGACCTGCAATTGCTATGAATTTGAATTGGTATAACACAACGGGTCAATGCAACACCTCTTCTTTATCGCATTACATTAGTAAACACAAGAAGATACACATTTACAGTGCTTTTTGCATTTAACTTCACATATATTAAACACTTGTCTAACACTTAAAATCTCTAGCACATATATACCTTCACACACACACATTACATTAAAATATATACTGCATTCTTATATGATCTCAAGATATTTCACAGTATCAATCATAAATACACAAACATTGAAAGATTAACATGTAAATATATTAATCCATAATTATTAATTAGAAAAACATGAAGAGTAATGATAACAGTCCTTAAATCCTACAAACATCTTTGTTTCATCACCTTTTTTTTTTTCGGAGGGCTTCCTCAGGAACGGACTTTACATTGTGAAAATCATCCAAAGTATATCAAAATGTCTCAAATAGAGAGAAGAAATTTCAATAAATAAAAATTTGATCTTATAATTAGTCTCAACCGTGTAATTTCACCCTCGGTCAAAAACTCTTCACATTCATAAGATGATTCTAAATGAAGAAATTGTAATAAGATATTAAAAACATGTACTGTATTTAGCAAAAATGCACCAATAATTCAATCAAATCGGCTTTATGCACTTTACAACCCACCGGGAATACCAAAAACAATACCTCAAATTTACACAATGAGTTTCTCCATCAGAGCCAGATGTCCCACTCAAAGTAAATCCACTATTCGATCATCACCTCACAAACAATCCCATAATTGATTCTACAGACTCAAAAAGATTAATGCATAGAGTCACTTCAAAAAAGTCACTTCAAAAAGGGGGCAAAACCCGCCACACCAAAAATGATTTGAATTTTACATTACTAACCCAAATTTCAGATTAAGTCTACATCATCCGTTTTTCATCGGACAACAATATATGCAAAGGGCGGTAATGAATTCACTACACCCTTGTACTTCCTTATGTATCAAATTCCAAAGTTAAATTCACCATCTAGAAGACAAAAAGTCCCACATAGTAAAGCAATTATTTTCAACACACTTACCCACACCATCTTCAAACCGAACTGGCTTGCACCTACCCGGAAATGACGTCTGCCCATCATTTGAAAGGAGCGTGATGGCATATGTCCTAAAACCATGCAAGATATACATCCCCAAGCTGGAAAATGCGTCCAGCTAATAATTCAATTAGGTAGGACTCCCCAACTCTTGTGATGGGCAGACCGTTTTTCCAGGTAGGTGCAAGCCAGTTCGGTTTGAAGACCGCGTGGGTAAGTGTGTTGAAAATAATTGCTTTACTATGTGGGAGTTTTTGTCTTCTAGATGGTGAATTTAACTTTGGAATTTGATACATAAGGAAGTACAAGGGTGTAGTGAATTCATTACTGCCCTTTGAATATATTGTTGCCGATGAAAAATGGATGATGTAGACTTCATCTGAAATTTGGGTTAGTAATGTAAAATTCAAATCGTTTTTGGTATGGTGGGTTTTGCCCCCATTTTGAAGTGACTTTTTTTTTGAAGAAGTGACTTTTTTTGAAGTGACTATGTATTAATCTTTTTGAGTCTGTAGAATCAATTATGGGATTGTTTGTGAGGTGATGATTGAATAGTGGATTTACTTTGAGTGGGACATCTGGCTCTGATTGAGAAACTCATTGTGTAAATTTGAGGTATTGTTTTTGGTATTCCCGGTGGGTTGTAATGTGCATAAAGCCGATTTGATTGAATTATTGGTGCATTTTTGCTAAATTCAGTATATGTTTTTAGTATCTTATTACAATTTCTTCATTTAGAATCTTATGAATGTGAAGAGTTTTTGACCGAGGGGTGAAATTACACGGTTGAGACGAATTAGGAGATCAAATTTTTATTTATTGAAATTTCTTCTCTCTATTTGAGACATTTTGAGATACTTTGGATGATTTTCACAATGTAAAGTCCGTCCCTGAGGAAGCCCTCCAAAAAACAGGGGGTGAAACAAAGATCTTTGTAGGATTTAAGGACTTATTACTCAAGTTTTTCTAATAATTATGGATTAATATATTTACATGTTTAATCTTTCAAAGTTTGTGTATTTATGATTGATACTGTAAAATATCTTTTGAGATCATATAAGAATGCAGTATATATTTTAATGTGATGTGTGTGGGAAGGTATGTATGTGCTAGGGAGATTTTAAGTGTTAGACAGGTGTTTAATATATGTAAAGTTAAATAAATGCAAAAAGCACTGCAAACGTGTTCCTTCTTGTGTTTGCTAATGATTTTGAACTGGGCACATAAAATTGAATTATTCAAAGTGTACCAGAAATCCAAGGTGGTGGAATATCTTATTTAATAACTACTCAGCAGGTGTTGCTGCACAGAGGAAAGCTATGGTACCCATCAGCTCTGATTTATATTGCAATGGAGTAAAGTTTGTGTTGCTTTTCCCAGCCAAACTGAGTTTACCATAAGGATAATCTGTTTCTAATTTCTCAAGAGGAAGTAAATGGCTTTTCTGCCCACTATAAATAATGAAGGAAATAATGGAGTCAACAATGAACCCTGATTGAGCTGTTACTACTACTGACTCCATATCCTGAAAGGATGAAATTCTTTGCAGTAGTTAAAGCATTGAGTTTATAATGCTACTTTCCATTGTTTTGGGCCGTTTTGTGTACAGATGAGAATTAAGGGAGGAGTGGGAAAAATAACCCATGCTGTAGTTACACGATATTAGGTTCCATTTAAGGAGCTACCACCTAGGAAAAATGACTAGGCGTCAGTGGATAACACATTGAAACTGTCTGCTCAGTGTGCGGCAGCAATCAAAAAAGCAAACAATGTTAGGAATTATTAGGAAGGGAATGGTGAATAAAACAGAAAATGTCGTAATGCCTCTGTATCGCTCTATGGTGAGACTGCACCACTGTGTACAATTTTGGTTGCCACCGCATCTTAAAAAAGAGATATAGTTGCACTGGCGAAGGTACAGAGAAGGGTGACCAAAATGATAAAGGGGATGGAACAGCTCCCCTATGAGGTAAGGCTAAAGAGGTTAGGGCTGTTCAGCTTGGAGAAGAGATGGCTGAGGGGGGGGATATGATAGAAGTCTTTAAAATCATGAGAGATCTAGAATGGGTAAATGTGAATCGGTTATTTAGTCTTTCATATAATAGAAGGACTAGGGGGCACTCCATGAAGTCAGCAAGTAGCACATTTAAATCTAATCAGAGAAAATTCTCTCCCAATTAAGCTCTGGAATTTGTTGCCAGAGGATGTGGTTAGTGCAGTTAGTGTAGCTGGGTTTAAAAAAAGGTTTGGATAAGTTCTTGGAGAAAAAGTCCATTAACTGCTATTAATCAAGTTGACTTAGGGAATAGCCACTGCTATTACTGATATCAGTAGCAAAGGATATACTTAGTGTTTGAGTACTTGCCAGGTACTTGTAGCTTAGATTGGCCACAGTTGGAGACAGCATGGGCTTGATGGACCCTTAGACTGACCCATTATGGCAATTTATGTTTTTATGGACTAAGATGCATTTCTTCCCACCCTCCATGTCTCTGAGGATTTAAGCACCACATTGGAACTACTTGCTTGGAGGATTTGGATGCTAGTGAAATGTCTGTTCGGGACACATAGTATGAGTAGTGCTGGAGTGCTGACCTCCACCTCCTGTATTGGAGGAAGGGTGGAGCTTTTAATTATTTTGTTTTAAGCATATCTGCACAGCTAAATTAACCTCTGGATAGAACTTAGTTCTATGATATGCCCCGTATACATTCTTTGCGCAGATTGTGATGCAAAGGTTGAAACTGTGGATGCTGGATTTTATTTATTTATTTTTTGCTGTGGTGAATCTCAAGCACATTGCTGCTCTGTTCAGGACTTGTTTTTGATTTGACTCAAGATCTTTGTTTTCAGAGTGCAGACATTTTAAATTTGAACGATTAGTTTATTTCCCTTGTTCATAAGTGGTGAATTTTTATTACTGTAAGTGGGGAATGCTGTATGGGAACACCTTGGCTGGAAGACGAGTTGGATGCTGGGGTTTGTGGTCCTTTGGAGCAATGGGGAGGGAGGTGGGAGAAGTTTTCTAATTACTGTGCATGGGATTGTGTGTGCATGTGTGGATTGTTGTCTAATGGTGCTCAATCACAGGACAATTACTTGGTGTTGCCTGTGAAAATTATACATACTTCTTTTAGTGTCAAACTAGTTGGAGAATACTGGAAACCCCTGGTGCTTAGGCTGGGGGCAACGAGGGTTTATAAAGAAATCTGCACAGTCAGTGACAGTTGCAGATTGCAAATGCTATTATCCTATTTGGTTATCTTTAATGTTCAGAATAAATGTTAACTACACTCGGTGTGGACGGAGTTCATTCACTGATTAAATGCAAGAAACCATATTATAGTTTGCACAGGGACTCCCGATGTGATAGTAGGTTTGGCTGATCTGGCCTGCGGAATCTGATGTGTAGAACCCAACTCCTCTCCTTATCTAGGGCCTGTTTTTGTTCCAAGCTGCCCCTTTTAAAGACAGATGTACAGGGGGGTGGGGAGGCTTATTGCCTGTTGGCACTTGGTTTTTCTCTTTTTCTCATTCAGGGCAGCCTCTAGCTAGGGCTTCCCCAGTCATGCAGGCTGTCAATCCTGCTTGTCTTTAGAGAAAGTAGAGTTGTTTACCTGTAATAGGTGTTCTCAGACTCTCAGACTTTACGAAACCTGCTCTGCCTCTCCTTGGAGCTGGTTTCTCCAAGTAAAAGCTAAGGAAATAAATTGAAGGGACCCTTGTGTGGTCACATGGCAGTATGGTATGCTTAAAGCTCTGGAGCTGCTGGGATAGATTCCGTGCTGGGCTCCACCTGATATCACCCCACTTGTGAGGAGAGTCATCCTGCTGTCCTTTGAGAACACCTGTTACAGATGACCAACTTTGTTCTCTCTCAAATATCAAAACAAACTATTTAAGCCTTAAGAGGAGTGGAGGACTAGCCTAGTGGTTAGAGCAGCAGGCTGCGAATCAGGTTAAGCTAGGGCTCAAATCCCATTGCTGCTCCTTGTGACTTTGGGCAAGTCACTTCACCCTCACTGCTTTGAGTCCAAACTTGGGGGCTAATATACTAATTTTTTTTTCCATAGACAAAGAATGGGAAAAAAGCTTTAGTAAATCAGGCCCTTAGATTGTGAGCCTTCTAGGGACAGAGAAATACCTACAAGTACTTGAATGGAATCCACTTTGAAGTGCCTGAAAAAGCAGAATCTAAAAGCAATCAAATAAGAAAAGGAAATGTAGTTCTTACCTGTTAATTTTTGTTCCTGTAGTACCACGGATCAGTCCATGCAAGTGCATACTAATAAAATGGATAGAAGAGGTACTACCCAGATTGAGCAACTGCTAAGAGAAAAGGTCTGACCGTATGCAGTTCAAAAGGTTAGATAGCATGAAAACCATAAAATGCATGATGAATGTATGAAAATACAGAAAACTTTATGAAATGTTAAGTGGTGAGAGAAAAAACCCTTATCTATATTGGGCTATTCCCCAATATTCATAACATACAAAAGCCAGAAGTAGATCATGTGCTTCTACAGATTGAAAATTACAAACCCCCCCCCCACCCCCCCAAACACACTGGTGTCTCTTGTTGCTGAGAGATGCTAAACGCAGAGTCCCAACTACTGGCCTGGATATGAGCATAAAGCAGTGGTGACTACTCCATGTCATATCTGATCAGGTCTGAAGGCACACTGGTTGGAAAACTGTTATAGAACATTATAAGGCTACATACTTTAGTAACAGTAACTACGTGCTGCGTGTAAGCTGGATGGTAAAGAAACTGGTAGCAGTCCTGAAAAGGATCACTGCTATACAGCTGATAACTTGCTGTGAATGCTGGCACAGTGTCAAAGTGCAGCAGCTAAAATATTAAGCACCATTTGTATACAGCATGAAGATATAAGATGTGATTACTGTCCATAAATGCTTGAAAGACTATCTGGATTCAGTAAACAAAGTATTTTAAATTGGTAGTTTAGAAAAGACAAGAGGACATTAAAGCTACAAAAAGGGAAATGTAATTAGATTTCAAGATAGAATGATTTTCCCATTAAGATAATGTTATGAAATATTCTTCCAAGCTTGTGTATATAACCCTGAATATTTTCAAAAGAAAAGCAAAGTTGCTTACCTGCAACCAGGATTCTCCATAGACAGCAGGATAAATCAGCCATAACCAGTAGATGTCATCTGACAACCCCAACATAGCTCATTAATATTTTCTGGGCACACGAAAGAGTTCCTGCACATGGTCACTGCCTCGAGTCCCTCAGTCTGTTCCAGAGTTTTAGGCTTAAGCTAAGAAGTCAACTCTCTAGGGAGGCAAGCAGTTAATATCTGAATGGCTGATTTATCCTGTCTTCAGAGAACCCTGGTAACAGGCAAGCAACAGTTTTCAATGTTGACAAGCAGGATTAAATAAGCCATAAGCAGTGGGGAGTCCCAAGCTGAGGGTTGCCTTTCAGGGCAACTACTTAGACAGCTTGACCTCATCAGTGGAGAGCAGACTACAGGGTGAACAGGCTGTGTAAAACTGCTTGTCCAAAAGCTGACTTCAGAACATAGTGTCTAGACCAGTGGTTCTCAACCCTGTCCTGGGGACCCCCCCAGCCAGTCAGGTTTTCAGGATATCCACAATGAATATGCATGAGAGAAAATTTGCATACACTGCCTCCATAACATGCAAATTTTCTCTCATGCATATTCATTGTGGATATCCTGAAAACCCGACTGGCTGGGGGGGTCCCCAGGACAGGGTTGAGAACCACTGGTCTAGACAGTAGTGAGATATGAAGGTGTGTTTGACAACCAAGTATCAGCTTTGCTTATGTCATCAACAGAAGTGGTCCTCAAATGAGCCACTGAAGTTTCCATGGCTCTCACTTTGATGAGCCTTGACAATTATCTGTAAGCCAGCTGTTGAGCAGAATCAAAGGGCAGTTGACCTCTGATTATGCTATCCTTCTGGCCTAGCAATATAAGTGTTGAGTATTGTTAAGTGTTAAATCTAGTAGCATTATTAAGCTAAGTTCATGTTTTAATGTAAACACTGAGTATCACATCGGTATGTCTGTATATAAAAAATTCTTTAAATAAAATAAATAGATATAGACAGATTCTAGCAGTTCGGAAAATTATAAATAATAATTAGGTGACATTTGTGGCTAACAATCTGTATCTTCAAAATTGGCTATAGCTTCTAGGAAAATATAAATACATATATTCTCAGAGATAGTCAGGATACAGGTGCTGAGCTTTGTAAAATCTTGCATGGTCTGAAGTACCAAAGCAATCAGAGATTAGGAAGCATGATGTCACAGACAAGTTTCTCACACAACCCATAGGCCGGCGACCTTTCTGCACCTACAGAATGTGGAGTAGCATTGCCTAGGAGACCTGCTATGAGCTCTGCTCTTCTTTGAAAAAAGGACTGACCTTTAGTTCTGCAGTTGAATGGACGCTTCACACCTCCAACTCCTCACCTACAGGCTGATACAGTAAAGTGCGCTCAGCTGAGCACACTTTTACCTGCAGTTGGACGCACATCCACTACCCCTTATGCAATAAGGTGTTTAAGCACATCCAAAACGTGCATCCAACCCCCATCCCCCGAAACTAATAGCTAGCAGCCTCATCAACATGCATTTGGCATGTGATGAGTGCTATTCGCCCAGGATACAGAAAAACATGTGCGCTCAAATCTGCACATTGTACACTCAAGGGCAGGTGCTAATTTCTGAGCAGCCCAAAAACGTGTACAGAAAAGCAGAATACACTTTTTTTGTACATCCTCTGACAATATCATGGCAATATTAAGTCGGAGGAACCAAAAGGTTAAAAAAAAAAGTGCCGGTGGGTCAGGTTACGAAAACAGACACTCAATTTTATGAGCGTCTGTTTTCCAAACCCACTGACAGCCACCTCTCCTGGGCTTCCACAGCTAAGGCGCTAGGGGTGTGCTATCGTCCCTAGCGCCTCCTTTTTAGTGCAACTCCTCATTTAAATACAGTATTGTGCTCGCATTAGGAAAGTGGGCGCTCAACACACTTTACTGTATTGGCCTGCTAATATGTGGTTTTTGCACCTGCAAGTTACTGAGGTCTATATGACCTATATGCTTGACTACTGTTTGGGACCTTTATAATTGGTGTAAGTCTTGTCAGTACTCAAAACCTGTCAGAGCCTGGCTAATTCTTTATATACAAAGTTCTTTACTGCTAATAAACTAAGCCTTCTTGTCTAGCAGACAGGAAGGGGCAAGCAGCTCCAGGATCCCAAGCCCTGAATTGGGTTAGGTCATGACCATGCTATACAGTCCTGTAGCCAATCAAAGCATTCTTTTGGCAATTACCCTTCTTACCCTTCTGGGAGAAAACGGCAAACAATTGAGAAACTCAACAGTGATGAGTCTTCTGCAAATAATGCTAGGGCTCTCTTACAATGCAAGCCGTGAATAGCCCATTCTTCTTGGTGTGCATGCGATTTTGGAAAGAAATAATGTAGCATAACTGACTGATATAGCATGCAGATGATGTTTTTGGAAGGAACTTAGTGTGTTTATAACAACTCTGTTTTGAAAAAACTAAAGATATAGCAAAATAAGAACAGAGGCTGCAATTCCCTTACACATTATGCCACAAGCGAACAACAACCTTCCAGGTGAAAAACTTCAGGTTCAAAGCAGAGTCAGGACCACAGCGAGATCCCATGCTACTGGTGGTTTCCTGAGTGGAGGCTAGGAAAGCCACAGTCCCTTCATGAACTTCCAGCACCAAAGGATGGAGAGAAATGAGAGCTCCATCTACCCACTGGTGATAAGCCACAACGGTACCAAGATGTACCTTGACCAAAGAAGTGCTGAAGCCTGATATTGAGAGGAAGAAGAGATGCTGAACGTGGTCTCTAAAGACAAGATAAGGGGTCCAGATGACTGGTCGCACACACACAGAATCCACTTGAAGTGGTAGCAATTCCTTGTGGAAGGATTTCTACTGAGATTAGAACATCCTCTACAGTCTTGAGAAGGAGAAAGGAAGACACTACTGTGTGCTAAACATCCACACCGTGAGGGACAAGGATGGAAGATTTGTGTGGCAAAGTTTTCTGCTCTGATGAGATAGACCTAAACTGATAAAGAGGAGGTAAGGTTAGCACACCTGATGCAGCCAAGCTGGGGATATAAGAATAACCTTTGCCCTGTCCTGTAGAATTTTCTGGAGAGTCTTGGCGATGAGAGAAATTGGAGAGAATGCACAGAGCAGACTGACGCTTCAGTTTAGCACAGAAGCATTGATAGCTTATCTATAGCTGCTCTGGCTCATGGAACAGAACAGACTGACCTTCCAGTTGTCATTTGATTTGAACAGGTCGATCACCAGCGATTCCCCACAGAAGAGCAGGTTGTCTGAAAGCTCCTGATCCAGGGATCACTCATGGGGTTGCAGGACTTTGCTGAGACAGTTGCCAGTGTATTCTGAACACATGGAAGACACGTCATCTGAAGGTATGACTTGTGACAATAGGTCCATGACCAGATTTGCAGGGGGCATTTGATCCTGTGCCCCCTTGTTTTATATAAAACACTGTCACCTGATTGTCCATCTGGATCAAGATTCTTCTGCCCTACAGTTGGTGGGAGAAAGCTCTTAATGCATACTGGATGGCCTACAGTTCTAACAGGTTGATCTGCAGATGAATTTCTACTTAGTACTACACCCTTTGGATCCTCCAGCCTCTCAAGATTATGTTAGTAGATGGCACCACTTGATGTGACAAGTTCTATCACTAGAATCTCCAGATTTATCCACTATTACAGAGGTTTGCATCTGGAAAGTTACTGATATCTGATGAGATAATGGTTAGAACAATTGATCCCACTGAAGCTAGAGGGTCCCACTGGAGTTCCCACATGCGAATGCAAGTCAGATGGTGGCAGGACAATGATGCGCCTTACTAACGTATGTTGCAGAAGAGATTTTACAAGGGCCATTTAGAGTCCTGACCCTCTCAATAGGCAAGGTGGTTTTCTGCTGAAACAAAATCGGTCCCGGCTTTTATAAATTGGATCCTCTGGGATGGAATTTAGTTTGACTTTGAAAAATTGACAATGGATTCCCAGTGTTGTGCAAAGTGATTACAGGACACCTGATGGGGACGAGCCGGTCACTAACCAATCATCTAGGTATGGGAACAAGCAGACTATCTGCTTCTGTAGCTATGCCATTACGACCGCTGAGAACCTGAATACCATCAGCGCAGCCAAGAGGCTGAATCGGAGTACCTTGTACTGGTGGTGCATGCTGTCACACATCTGAGGAATTTCTGATGGATGGGGTGAATGGGTATGTGCATTTGCATTCTTAATATCCAGAGCGCACAGCCAGTCCAACTGAAAGAACAGTAGAATTGTCTGAAATGAATTCACCTTGAACCTCTCCCTTACGACCATAGGCCATATGACGGCAATGGATCATTTCCCATAAAAAATAGCTAAGTACAAAATAATGTCAATGCAGGCGATGTATGGAGACCATAGAAGACAGCTAATTTTATAAGTATAAGCACATTATTAAAACGCTACCGGTTGAGAGATATCACCAATGGATGGCAATAAAATATTAAAAAAATAGTATGCAAATTATGAAATTAAAAATGGTATATTTACCAATAAGTCTGTTACCAACATATGGTTTAGCTGAATGAAAAATACCGGACATCAGTGTACATAAAGAAAATTATAGTGTCCTCTGTTTGTCAAGTCTTGAGATATATTCTTAAACCAATTGGTCAAGTAAGGGATATGTGAACAATTAGTTTGTCAAGAACACATCTCAGAAACAGATGAACCCCAGTTTGCATGAAAACACTGATTACTGCAAGATATTTTGTGAACACCCATGGTGCCAAGGCTATTTCTCTACTACAAAATCAGATACTTCCTGTGACGGAAATGAATCTGTGTGGTGTACATTTCTTAGATACAGAATATATATCCAGTCTTTTGTTACAAGAAAGTTTACAAGAAGAATTATGGAGCCCAGGGTAACCATCTTGAACTTCTCCTTTTTCAGGAATTTGTTCAAGGCTCTTAGGTCTAGGATGAAATGAAATCCTTTTATCTTTTAGGAGATCAAGTAGTAAGGTATTACATTCCTTACTGCTTTCCTGGCCTGCAAGCGGAAGATTAGTTTAGGTTAGAACCACAAATTCGAGGTTGCAAAACTGTGATATATTTTACTATATAGATTGTTTTAAAATGTGATTTATTTTGTTTCTGAATGTATTAGAATTTGTTTTTAGATAGTGTTTTTATTGTAAACTGCCATGATTGTTAATTCAGAATGACAGCATATAAATAAATAAATATGAATTATATGTCCTCAGCTGAGCAAGATTTAGTGCTGTTTCAGATAGGTTACCGGGGAGGATTTGTAGATTTGCTTTATAATCCAAAGGACCAGCTGTCTGGGATTAGAATGGGATATGTTATGAAAAACCACCTACAGGGAGGTCTCCCCTGGAATAGAGACTGGGATTCTGGCTACCTTCTTTGGATCTAGTCAAAAAAACCACCCCTACTTTTGACAGGTTAGCAGTGTGGAGGCATTCAGCTTCTTTGGATGCAATGACAAGATTCTGAGCTCTACTGGCTAGAGGGGTAAATCCTGGGAAGCATTTCTTGAGGAAAAACTGTTTTGAGGGTCGCTGTGAAATCTCCAATATGCTGAAGATGGTTTGGGGGGGGGGGGGGGGGGCGGTGACCGTGGATAGGATATGAAGTGTAAAATATTGCTCTTTGCTTCACCATTTCTTAGACTACTTCCCAAGAAATGTTTACCACAAAGGAATGCGAGTCTTTCCTGAATATTCTCACCCCACAAGCATAATTTTCTGGGTATCTATAAACATGAAACAGGCTCTCTATGCAATTTCAAATGCATCATAGATCACACAAACTAGATGCTATGCATTCTCTTGCCTTTTCCCATGAACTCTGCCTGTTTCTCTTAAGGAAGAAACAGTGAATTCCTGTTTTTCTTCATGGATTTTGTGCAAGTACTGCATCATGTAAATTTGGAATGATATGTGGGACTACATCATGGCATTCTGGTTGTACTTCTTCCCACAGAAACCTAGAGTGAGAATCACTGTCTTTCTGAAAGTGGATTCTACTACCACACCTTGGTGTGGTACCAAGGGCTGGTCAAATCCTTCAACTGCCTAGACACAATACTGTCCCTGAAACTCTCTTACCAACAGGAGGTATGATGTGTTGAGTCTCCCACATCCTCTTTTGCACATACTTTATGACAGTATGGACAGGGACTGTCACTAACTCTTTAGGGGCTTTCAGACATTTGAGGTGGCCAAGAAAAGGTGCTCTGGCCTAACCCTCCACCTGTAACTCGAAGGGTTGGCTTTATCCAGATTGTGAACAAAATAAGAGAAGGAAGAATCTTCAGGTTGAGATAATTTCCTGGACTGTGGCAGACAAGACAAGAGACCCAACAGGAAATCAGAGTAGTCGTCCTCTTTTGAATAGCATTTTCCTGACAGTTATCAAAGATACTAAGACTCCAACTCACAGAACACCAGTTGAATGAAATCTGTGGCACCTTGGGCTTTGAGACCAAAAGAAGTTGAGGGACAGGAGAAGCTTCCTGTTCTGAACTCATCTGACTCAAGACTTGGTGCTATGAGAAGAAATGCTCAATTCAAGCAGCATCATTGAGGAGCTTGATACCTGAATCTCAACACACCTGACATGTGGTAATTCTCTTGTCTAACGCCACCTTGGAGTGCAAATGACAACACTTAGGTCAGCCTTGTGTGTGTGTGGGGGGGGGGGGGGGGATGTCCTCCACTGTTTTATGAAATATGTTGATAGCTCTGCATTGGACCTCTGGAAACTGTTGTGTTGTGCTTGGAATACACATTTCACCTCAAAAAGTGGCTACTATGGACTGAGTGCAACCTTCTGCTCTTTCTGGTACTCAGAGCCATACATTGAAGAAGCACAGTGAAGATTCAAAGCCTCTTGATGCTGAGTACAGACTCCCTTTGACTCCGTGCTTGAGTACCTGGAGCTCTGTTCTCAGTTTGAATGGGAAAGTGAGATTTTTCTTGATGCCAGAGTTTATCCTCTGACCAAAGAAATTGAAAGCTTTTTTGTCACAACTTCCCCCTATTACTGCCTTCCAACCTATCCCCCCCTCAATTTGTATCTTTACTTATATTGTTTATTATGTAATTTCTGTTTCATATTTGTGTTTATCTATATGTTCCTTGTAAACCAATGTGATGTGAATATGAACGTCGGTATAAAAAAAGCCTTAAATAAATGAAACCTCATCACTAGCATGCCAATGTGGCTGCATAGTGCGCAGGCTAAGCTTCTGAAAACATTAAGGAGCTAGGCTTGAATTTATTAGCAAAGGTAACAAAGCCTCAGCTTCCGTACCTGAATCACTTTGGCTGTGACATCTGCACGACAGTGTCGCACAGAGTTGTTACATCTGTGCCTCAAACATTTGTAGCAAACCTTTTAATGACCAGTAATGGACATCAGCTGTTCGCACTTAGGACAAAATGAAGTCAGTGACTTGCTTCTCGGCCATGGTGAGGAAAATCAGTGAACGGAAATCAAAAGAAAAAAAAAGTTTTCCTCTTTAAAAAAAGCTGGTCTGCAGAGATGAAAAAATTTTGGCCAGGCAGTCTGCCAGCAACAATTGCATCAAAGAATTACAGGACGGCTAAACAGAATTGACAAAGAAAAAAAATTATACAGTTTTAAAAATCCTAAGGTAAACTAAGGAAAGTTTTGACAGAAAACAAGAAACGAATTGAAGAAAATCTCTATAGAAATTCTGGGGAACTGCAACAGTAGAAGACAGATTTAACTGACCAGGGCTGGAACTAGAAAGGGCAGCTGCCCTGGGTGTGGAGCCTAAGGGAGCATCACCAGGAAGACTCCTTTTACCTAGTGACAGAAGCAGAAAAGTCTCTGCCCTGATTATTGGCTTGTGTCCTTTGCTTCCTGCTCCAGCTTCTCTCCCAGGTATTGTGCAACTAACAGGATGGTAGGGTAGTGGGGAGGGAGGATGAGCCTGAAGCAAAGTACAGGGCAAAGCACAAAAGAGCCACCTGATCCCTTATTCAACAATTCCTCTTCTCGTTTCCCCCTCCCCCCTATCTGCATGGAATAGGAACTGGGGATGGGGTAAGGGGTTAAACTGAAGTGAATAGCAGATCAAAGAAGAATTCAGTTTGTTTGCATATTTCTGTTTCTAAATTGTGATTCCTCATTCTCTATTTGGTGAGAATGTGTTCTGCTTATGTGAGGAAGGTGAAGTATTCTGCTAGTGTGTATGTTCTGGGTAGGGATCTGTAGCAGTCCAGCTTGTTCTGTTTCCCCACTAGAAGGTGTTTTGGTGTTTTAGTGCCAGGGGGAATGTTTGGAGTGATGCCTTGTCATACAGGATTACTGCTTCTTGAGTTCTGGCAGAACATGTTTTGGTAAAGCAGGTTTGCTATATAGGTTCTGAATGTCATTTTGCAGGCTTTTGTGTTACTACAAAAAGTGTCTGATAATGAAGGGCCTATCACTTACTGAAGTGAAGATAATTTGAATGTTTTTCCTATGGTGAGTAGTGAGGTGAGAAAACTCTGGTTGAAGGTAAAAATGTTGGACAAACTAATGTAGTTTGAATGTCTTGAGTCGAGGTATTTCTTGGGTTTTTTGTTTTTTTTTTTGCAGTCTAAAAGTCAGATGAAATATTGATCAGAGATTGCAATATTTCTGACATGAGAACATGTGTGTATATATATATATATTATACACACACACATATATGTATATACTTTCAAATATTAAACATTTTGTATGTATATATGATCTTACAGGTTTGTTCTGGGAAGTGATGTGGTGAAAACAATGATTGCAGAGTTTAATTATCAAAATTTCAGGAGTGTGTTTGGGTCAGAAAATTAATTGGGGAGGGGTTATAAGGTGAAAGGCTGAAGAACCTAGGGAAAGAGTTCCCAAACCTGTACTGGGTTCCCCCAGCTACTCAGGTTTTCAGGATGCTATAACGGCTAATGGGCCTATACAGTAAGACGTGCGGGAGAGCCGGCAAGCGCCTGCTCTCCCGATGCGCGCCCAAGGCCACTCTCCTGGGCTCGCGATTCAGTAAAGAAACATATGCAAATTAGGGCCCGTGGTAAAAGGAGGCACTAGGGACACTAGCGCATCCCTAGCGCCTTCTTTTTGACAGAAGCAGCGGCTGTCAGCGGGTCTGACAGCAGACACTCAATTTTACTGGCGTCAGTTCTCGAACCCGCTGACAGCCACGGGTTTGGAAAACGGACGCCGGCAAAATAGAGTGTCTGTCTTCCAACCTGCAAGCAGAGTTTTAATTTTTTTTTTTTAATTTTTGGGGCCTCAGACTTAATATCGCTATGATATTAAGTCGGAGGGTGTACAGAAAAGCAGTTTTTTCTGCTTTTCTGTACACTTTCCCAGTGCCGGCTGAAATTAAAATGTGCGGCTTTGCTGCACATTTTACTTTCTGTATTGCGCGGGAATAACTAATAGGCCCACCAACATGCATTTGCATGTTGTGGCCGCTATTAGTTTCGGAGGGGGGGGGGGTGGCCGCACATTTTCCACGCACTATTACCCCTTACTGTATAAGGGGTAAAAATAGCACGTTGAAAACGCACGGTCAAACAGGGGCTAACAGTGCGCTCAGCCTGAGCGCACTTTACTGCATCGGCCCGTAAGTGAGGAGTGTCGGGATGCCTCAAGGCCTGTGGGTGTGTAATGGTTCACAGGCTCTGTGATGGTATTCTTTTAAGTTTTTTGCAGCTATTGCTGATTCTGCACAAAGATCTACAAAACTGCAATCCGAAAAGCATAGGAAAGAGAAAGCAAAGGGGTAGGAGGTTACTCCTGGGCAGGAGATGAAGGGGAAAGCCAATGAAGGGCAGAGCAGATGAAGGGACTGCTGCTGGGCAGATGTGGACAATGGGGTGGGGGCTTTTCCGCTGCTGGGCAGAAGGGGGGGTGGAGAAGAGGTAATTTATTGGGCAGGGGGGTTTGGTGGAGAAGGGGTTACTGTTGCTGAGTAAGTTTGTAGGGGAGAGCAGACTGAATTGTTGGGAGAGGGACTACAGAGCAGGGGTAGGGGAGAGAGGCTGATTCTTGGCAGAGGTGAGGGGGAAACTGCTAGGCAAGGGATGGGTGGTAGAGAGAGGAGGAATGCTGGACAAGGAATGGAGGTGGAGAAAGAGGAGGGTGCAGATTTAGAGTTGTTAAATCACAAGCAGAATGTGATAAATTACAGGAGGACCTTGCAAGATTGGAAGACTGGGCATCCAAATGGCAGATGAAATTTAATGTGGAGAAGTGCAAGGTGATGCACATAGGGAAAAATAACCCTTGCTGTAGTTATACAATGTTAGGTTCCATATTAGAAGTTACCACCCAGGAAAAAGATCTGGACAATACATTGAAATCATTGGCTCAGTGTACTGCAGTGGTCAAAAAAGCAAACAGAATGTTAGGAATTATTGGGAAAGTAATGATGAATAAAACAGAGAATGTCAAAGTACCTCTGTCGCTCCATGGTGAGAGACTGCACCTTCAGTACAGTGTGCAGTTCTGGGCACCGCATCTCCAAAAAGATACAGCTGCACTGGAAAAGTTTCAGAGAAGGGCAACCAAAATGATAAAGGGGGTGGAACAGCTCCCCTATGAGGAAAGGCTGAAGAGATTAGGGCTGTTCAGCTTGGAGAAAAGACGGCTGAGGGGGGATATGATAGAAGTCTATAAAATCACGAGAATGGTTAAATGTGAATGTATTTACTCAGATAATACAAAGATTAGGGGGTAGATAAGCAAGAGGCATATTGAAAACAAATCAGAAAATTCTCATTTAAGCACAATTAAACTCGAATTCATTGCCAGAGGATGTGGATAAGGCAGTTAGCAAAGCTGGGTTAAAAATGTTTTTCACAAGTTCCTGGAGAAGTCCATAAACTATTAATCAAAATGACTTCGAGAATAGCCACTGCTTATTATTGGCATTAGTAGCATGGAATTTATTTACTGTTTGGGGACTTGCCAGGAATTTGTATCCTGGATTGGCCACTGTTAGAAACAGGATGCTGGGCTTGATAGACCATCGGTCTGACTCAGTATGGCAATTTCATATGTTCTTAGGGTGCAGGGCAAGGAGTGGATGGGGGAGAGAAAGAAGGGTAACCAGGGAAAGTGGTGGTGATAAGATAAAAAGAAAATGCATGGGAAGGAGTAGGTAGAGAAGAAGCGGACATAAGGCACAGAGTGGATTGGGGGAGAGGGAAGCAAGAGAAGGAATGGGGGACAGAGAAAGGGGATGCTAAGCGGGGGGGTGGGGAATAGAGAGTGGGAAGCTGGGTAGGAGGGAGGAGAGAGAGTCATGCTTTATTGGAACTGCAGCCAGAGGGATAGCTGTTCCTGTGTCAAAGTTCAGTGCTGTGCTAGAGAAGCAACTGGAAGTCAAAGGAGGGATGGTGGGAGGGAGCGTAATTCTGAATATCTGCACCAGGCACAGAAAACGCTGATATCTGAACTGCAACAGAATCTCAATGGTTGCTCACCTTACAATTTCTTACTCTGAGTTCCATAAGAAGTCGACTACATTCCAATAATCTTATACTAAATATCAGTAAAACTGAAAACATTAGGTAAGCCTTTTCCGTACTTCATTACCACATCTGTTATTTTTGACAGCAATACAATACCCATATCACAGAAAGTCAGGAATTTAGCAACTTACTTAAATACATGACTAGCCACGATTTCCACAAACAAACTCTGTTGTTCAAAGCTCATTAAGTTAAAAAGTTAGTCATCTAAAACCTCTCCTTATCTTTTTCAATTTTTGAACTGTTGTACAAGCACTCATTTTGCCAGGTATTGATTATTGCAACTCCTTATATACAGGTTTACCTCCAGATTATTCAAAATGTTGTGGCCTGCTTAACAGGCACAAAGATATATGAACATCTCACACCAATACATAAAACACTGCATTCAATACAAGAATGCCAAAATTATTCATAATATCCTTCATATTTCCTCTCCTTGGATAGAATCCACTTTACAAATTCACAATCCTTCACGTCCTTTACGCTCCGCCAGCCAGTTCCTCTTAGATGTTCCTTCTCCAATTGCCTGACTCAATTATCTGTGAGCGCTCCTTCTCAATTTATGGTCCTACTTTATGGAACTCCCTTTTTTGTAACATCCAGCTCACCACAGATATAAAGGAATTTAAGAAGCTCCTAAAAACCTAGTTACTCTTGCTGATACTGAATAAGTTTATCTGTCCACTGTTTTCTCAATGATTGATTTCTGTTTTAATTTTGTATTTTTCTTTGCGTCTTTTTGGTATCTAACAAATTTATGAATGTCCTTTTGTTATCCATCCCATACTTCTCTTGGAGGGATGAGTTACAAATACTTTTAAATTAAAAAAAAAAAAAAAAAAGGAAATTGGGATTATTCCTCCATAGGGTACTGTCGGTTGACCATTATGAGTCAAAGGTTTGGCTCTACAGGGAAGAGCGGGAGGGGGAAGACTGGGGCGTGGTTAAGAGGTTGTTTCTGGAGGCAGTGGGGAAGGAAAGGGGGAGGAGGGTGGGATAGGAGAGGGAGTTAGGGGATACAAGGGAAAGGGAATGAGGGAAAACAGGTAGGAGGGAAAGAATGGTAGAATGACATCTAAGAAAATTGTCCCACTGAATGTTAGAGGTTTGACTATCCCAACTAAAAGGCAATTATTGTTTAAGGAATTGAAAAGGCAAAGAACAGATATTGCCTTTATTCAACTCACTTTACAAAAATGGACTGCTTCGACAAGGATTTTGCACAGATTATTCTGCTACAGTCTAGTGATGATAGGAAGAGTAAGGGCGTAGGAATTTTATTTCATAAATCACTTATCTGGAGCTTAGGTACTCAAAGATCAAGGGGGCAGATTTTTGTTTCTAAATGTCATGACTGATGGGGCAACAGTCTCACTGGCAAATATTTATGCACCAAATCAAGATCAGGGGAAATATTTTGAAAAAGTGACTGGTTTATTGGTTAATTTTGCAAAGGGGACCGGTGATCCTGGGAGGGGATTTCAACCTCACCAGCAGTCCCTCTTTAGATAGTTCTTAACCCTCTATGCAGTCTCAAAAATCTCGTAGAAAGAAATTGCTTCAGATGTTAGAGATGGTTGGACTGGTAGAAAGTTGGAGAACTTTTAATCTAACCTGTAAAGCTTATACCTTTTACTCAGTGCCCAATGCTTTTTATTCACGCATAAATATGCTATTTTGTTTGCATTCCCCAATAGTGAAAGTGAAACAGGTGGGTATAGAGTCTCGTGTTCGGATGGATCATGCACCTATATGGGTTGAGTTTTTGGATTTTACAATATTCCAACCGAGGTAGCACTGGAGGTTGAATGACACACTATTATGAAACAAAGATATCTGTGCTAAAATGGAGAAGGAAATTCAAGATTATGTTAATTGACAATGGGGAAGTAATGGAGGCCATATTATGGAATGGACTCATGTATTACAGGGAAAACTGATTATGTTGGCTTCTCAGGACAGAAAACAAAAGCAGAAAACAGGGGGAGGTATTAGGGTGACTATTATGAGGTTAGAAAAAACACAAAGAAAAGGGATCTCCATGAATTCTGACCCAGTTAGAAAAAGCACGGGTGCAGTTAAACTCATTAGACATCAACCCACCAGATGAGGGTTAAACAGACGTTTTGAACAAGGCAACAAAGCATCTAGACTTTTAGCAATTAAGCTGAGAAAACAAGTAGTACAGTCACAGGTTCACGGAATTAAAACTAAGGAGGGATAAGTACTACATGTCCCTATTAAGATATTAAGTTGGTTTAAGGAATTTTACCAAGATCTCTGTGTTACGGACAGACAAATAAGAGATGAGGATTTAGAAGCATATTTAGCAGATGTATGCGTGCCCTGTTTAAATATGGGGCAACAAGAAACATTCAAATAGGAAGATTTCAGACCTTGAAATTAGTACAGAGATAGCTAGCTTAAAATTAATAAATCACCTGGGCCAGACAGGTACATGGCATGATTTTATAAGTGTTTTGGTACTTTCCTTGTTAGGTCCTTATGAGAAATGTTTAATAGCCTTCTAGGTAGGGTACATTACCACCATTGATACTTCTAGCTAGTATAACAGATATACCAAAAGAAGGGAGAGAAAATGAATTGCAGATTTTATAGACCACTCATTTTTAATATTGATGTGAAAATCCTAGCAAAAATACAGGTGAATAGGCTGGCTAGAGTTATGCCTGAGCCATGAGGACCAGTCAGGTTTTATAATGGGGAGGACTACGTCAGATAGCACTGGAAGGGTGCCCAACCTGATTTGGGCATTGGGAGAATTAACAAGGCAACTCTCCTAGTAGCTATCGATGCTGAGAAGGCATTTGAGAGATAATAGAGTAGAGAACTGTGGAATAGGTGATCCCTTTCATACATGGATTAGTAAATTGTATGAGACCACCTCCAAACTTGTGTTAAAGTAAATGAAGGGCTTTCAGATAACTGATCTGGACAGGGCCACGAGGCAGGGGTGCCCACTGTCCCCGCTTTTTGCTTTGGTTATGGAACCAGTGGCAGAAAGAATTTGGCAGAATAGAGATATCCAAAGGATTAAAACTGAGCAGGCAGATTATAAAATGTTATGTGCTGATGTTTTGTTTACTTTGTGTAGACCATTGGTATCTCTGCTGGCGTTAGTGGAGAAATTTGCACATTATGGGAGAGCTGCTGGGCTCAAGGTTAATATGAGTAAATCTGAGATCTTAAACATCACTGTCACTTGAATTAGTGGACAGGCTTAGGGGAAGTTTTATGTTTAAACAAGCAACCCAATATATTAAATATTTGAGGGTAAAAATAACTGGGGAGCTCCAAAAATTGACACAGTTAAATTACTCTTCTGTCAATGGACTTGAAGAGTTGGGACAAGACAAATCTTACGTGATTGGGAAGAATAGCAGCATTGAAGACAAATGCATTACCGTGATTAAAATTACCTGTTTCCGGTTCTACCAGTAGCCACTGCTCCGGATGAAATGAGGAAAATCCAGAGAAAAAGTTTTAGATTTTATTTGGAAGAAGAGGTGCCCTAGGATTTCTAAATGCACGTTTTTACCCAAGGAGAGAGGGGGCTGAGAGTCCTGGATGTTGAATGGTATTATAAAATGGCCCAAGTCAGAGAGACTTTGGCATGGTTTGGAGGAAGGGAGGAAACAATGAATCAACATTGAGCAACACTTTATTGTGAGAACTCCTTTGCAGGCTTTGCCCTGGAGGGTGAAAGGAGAGCGCTCCAATAAAATATTTGAATCCCTTTACCAGATGGCCTATGTATGTCTGGAATTCTGTACAGAAGACAACTTCCTGTGGGAAATACTCACCTTTACTGACAATTAGATATGTTGAATTTCCTGCTGGTTCAGAGCAAGTCCGTTTTAGGCAGTGGGAGGGTCATGGCCATTCCTGTATAGAACATAATCTAAGTTTCTAGAGGTGGTGGCTTTTCCTGATTTGAGAGAGAAAAACCAGCTAGAAGAGGGTGATCAATTCGCATATATATGAATTCAAAATTTTATTCATCAGAAGATTGGCAAACAATGAAGGGGTAAAGAGCATTCTATTTTTCAGACCTATTGCCTGAAGGCCTTCATGCTGTTGGTGCAACTCCAATATTGCTCTTTGCTTTAACGGTGAGGGGGGGGGGGGGGAATCTGACTCAGCAGCCAAGGACACTGGATTTTGAGGTCTGGGAAAACAAGTAGGAGTGGGGACGACAACACTTGCTGATGCGGCTGTTGATGCCCTTGACCAATAAGCCTGATACTTTTGTTGCTACCCATGAGCTTAATGGGCAGACTGGATGAAACATGTGGTCCTTTTCTGCTGTAATTTCTATGTTTCCTTGAAGGAGTTATCCATAAGAATATGCCATACTGGGTCAGACCAAGGGTTTATCAAGCCCAGCATCCTGTCTCCAACCTGGCAAGTACCCAAAAACTAAGTCTATCCCATGTTACTGTTGCTAGTAATAGCAGTAGCTATTTTCTAAGTCAACTTAATTAATAGCAGGTAATGGACTTCTCCTCCAAGAACTTATCTAATCCTTTTTCAAACCCAGCCACACCAACTGCACCAACCACATCCCCTGGCAACAAATTCAAGAGTCCAATTGTGCACCGAGTGAAAAAGAACCTTCTCCGATTAGTTTTAAATGTGCCACATGCCAACTTTATGGAGTGCCCCCTAGTCCTTCTATTATCCGAAAGAGTAAACAACTGATCCACATCCACCCATTCTAGACCTCTCATGATTTTAAACACCTCTATCATATCCCCCCTCGGCCGTCTCTTCTCCAAGCTGAACAGCCCTAACCTCCCCAGTCTTTCCTCACAGGGGAGCCGCTTCATCACCTTTATCATTTTGGTTGCCCTTCTCTGTATCTTCTCCATCGCAACTATATCTTTTTTGAGATGCAGTGACCAGAACTGTACACAGTACTGAAGGTGTGGTCCCACCATGGAGCAACACAGAGGTATTATGACACTCTGCGTTGCATTCACCATTCCCTCTCCAATAATTCCCAACATTCTGTCTGCTTTTCTGACTGCCACAGCACACTGAATCGACAATTTCAATATATTATCCACTATGATGCCCAGATCTCCTTCCTGGGTGGTAGCTCCTAATATGGAACCCAACATTGTGTAACTATAGCATGGGTTATTTTTCCCTATATGCATCACCCAGCACTTATCCACACCAAACTCCATCTGCTACCTGGATGCCCAATTTTCCAGTCTCTCAAGGTCCTCCTGCAATTTATCACAATCTGCCTGTGATTTAACCACTCTGAACAATTCTGTATCATCTGCACACTTGACCACCTCACTCGTCGTATTTCTTTCCAGATCTTTATAAATATATTGAAAAGTACGGGTGCCAATACAGATCCCTGAGGCACTCCACTGCCCACTTCCTTCCACTGAGAAAATTGTCCATTTAATCTGTTTCCTGTCCTTTAGCCAGTTTGTAATCCACGAAAAAACATCGCCACCTATTCCATGACTTTTTACTTTTCCTAGAAGCCTCTCATGAGGAACTTTGTCAAATGCCTTCTGAAAATCCAAATACACTACATCTACCGGTTCACCTTTATCTACATGTTAACTCTTTCAAAAAAATGAAGCAGATTTGTGAGGCAAGACTTACCTTGGTAAAGCCATGCTGACTTTGTTCCATTAAACCATGCCTATATGTTCTGTGATTTTGATGTTTAGAACACTTTCCACTATTTTTCCTGGCATTGAAGTCAGGCTAACAGTCTGTAGTTTCCTGGATTGCCCCTGGAGCCCTTTTTAAATATTGGGGTTACATTAGCCACCCTCCAGTCCTCAGGTACAATGGATGATTTTAATGATAGGTTACAAATTTTTACTAATAGGTCTGAAATTTCATTTTTGAGTTCCTTCAGAACCCTGGGGTGTATACCATCTGGTCCAGGTGATTTACTACTCTTCAGTTTGTCAATCAGGCCTACCACATCTTCTAGGTTCACTGTGATTTGGTTCAGTCCATCTGAATCATTACCCATGAAAACCTTAACGTATTTATTTCTAAAACAGATGGTTTATGTTGATTCACCCCCAGGAAGACCTTCTTAAACATGAGAAAGATTAGTTAAAGGACCTTAACTGAACTATGGATGATGAAGTTTGAGATACAAGATTGAGGATGGAAAAGATGTTTTCTGCCCAGCTGGCAGAAAACTAATTTAATGTAAACCTTAAATTAATCTGATCAATTAAAAAGTATGTTCCCTACTGGTTCTGATTTATGTTGTAAGGACTGTGGGAGAAAGTGGGACAATAGGCCGTATATAGTAGCCATGTCCCAGTATTACAACTTTTTGGGATATAGGTATGTGGCTTAATTCTGGATATCACACAGTTTATGCTGGACAAGGATCCACTAATGTTTACTTTCAGGTTCAGTGGAAGGGATGCCAAAAGATATTGATAAGGTGGGGACAGATCTTGACAGCTGCAAGTTGTGAGATAACAGGGCATTGGAAAAAACAAGCTAAACCCAGTAAAATGTCAGTGTATAAGAGACTTATTTGCTTATCAAATGGATTGATGGCGATACGCAACACTATGACTGAAAAATTTGAAAAAGCTTGGCATATTTTTAAAACCTGGGGGGGGGGGGGGAAGAGGGGTTAGGGATGATACATGTGAGTCACTGTATAATGTGATAATTTGTTAGTGTGATTTAATTTTAAATTACATTACAAAAAAAACAAAAGGGACAGCACAGAAACTATCATGCATGAGCAGTGAAAGGGTTTTGCCTGTTCACAGCACTGTAAGATATTGTTCATTTGGCACTAAGTGCAGCCACATAGCCCATTGGTGTAAATAAGGTAAACTGTTTTCAGGGAATATACCCTAGTGGGGAAAATGGGGTTTTAAAAAACATCACACAGAAGTGTCATTAGACCGATAATTGTGGTAATGTCACCAAGTATATACCACTGCCTGCGGTTATAACCTTTGGTCAGACTGCCCTCCATGACAGCTGGTAGCTGGTTTCACATGCATGAAAAACTGAAACAAATTAATAGATTACAAACTTGGAAATATTTAGATTATTCACTTGGAAGGACAGATATATGATTAAAAAGTTATTGACTAGTGGCACTTGTGATGATACCTACATAGTATTAAAAACAATATACATTGTGTGTTCATAATTTTTTGCATGGCCCTCACCTTTTGATTTTTATAATGGTTGATCATCATGGAGATGGTGCACACTGCTGACAAGCAGATTCAGGAAACAATCTTTGCATATAAAATTGAATACCTTTTATTTTACAAAAGTATGCAAATATAACTAATGTTAGTGCCCCCACGCTCCTGCGATTCTATGGCCATGGGAGAAAATGCATAATTAGCTTGTTGCTACAATTTACAACCTGTTGCAAACAAACCTGAAAGCTCCCTACCCTCTAATTCAGGTTTAGGCAACTCCAGTCCTCAAGTGCCACATGATATGTCTGTAACTGTGTATCCAATATATGTGCACACACCTTTGTGTGTAAACTGCTCATGCTGAGGGCATTTTCAGCATACATAGGCTCAAATACTCAAGACAAGGACTTTCTCAAGAAAACATAAAGAGGATGTCTTCACTGTATTTAAATTCAAAACAAGTTACATTCCACAGTTGCAAAAGGTTTTCAATATAAAACTGACTGTTGCATAGCGAGATGTGAATCTTTATGCAAATTTTCTACACAACTGCTGCAGAAATTTGAAAAATCTGCCACAGGAAGCTAGGGGATATACTGATATATATATTAAAGCAAAGTAATGGGTGCACTCATTCTAAAGAAACTAGTAATTCTGCTTTAAATCATATACTTCTGGCTTATCAATAGGAATGGATTTAGTAAGTTACAGCAACTATGATAAATAGAATATTTCACTTCCTTCACCTCCAAAATTCTAGCAACACTATTTTGTAATTACTACATTTAAAAACTACATTTTTTTTAATGGAATGGGCCAATGAAACCTGCTTCTAATTCCCAATTCAAAAGCAACAGCTGCATCTCAGCTTTAAATTTTGCTGTTCTTACTGGACATCAGATGGATCCTTTCACTAGCTGCGTACCATTTAATGTTATAACAATAAATTGATTTAAATGATTTATGAATTAACATATTAAAACATAGCTAATACAAACTTACTTCTGTTAACTTAGAAGTCTGAAATATTATGCACAAATCTAAATTATAAAGAGCCAAGTGATTAATAATTTGTGAATTGAGGCTTGTGTTTGATCAGGTTTTAAAAATAAGACAAACTATAGAGAATCCACAATAAAGGTCTTTAACCACCAGAGGGAGCCAGCACATTGTGTACCTTTTTTGGTAGGAAGATTTAAGGTTACTGTCGGTCAAAGACCGGCAATAACCCTTCATTTGGATTCCACTGTATGCTCAAGTCTTGCAGTCAACCAGTGGTTTTCCTCTTCAGTGTAAAATGGGTTTGGTAGTAATTTTAAAATTCATGCCCCCATTTTTCCTTCAAAGAAAGTGGAAATACAATTACTCATCTCACTACAAATTACACAATGCTCCTCTTTTCTCTATAAGCAAGCTTCATTTTTTTTTCAATTAAAAATATGCATCCATGAGTTGCCATGTACACTCCCAGCAAACCACTTGGTACATGAAAATTTAAAGTAACTTATTTGAAGGGAATAACCTAACTTGAATAAAGGTAACACTCCCAATAATATATTTGGGTTGTGAAGAGATCCATATTTTTAAAAACAGTAACAAAGTTGCTTGAAAGAAATAAAATATTAAATATAAACAAGAAATATGTAAGGTAATTTTTTTTTATTGGACTAAATACATTTCTTGACTCTTTCAAGTGGTAATACTCCTCCTAAAGCAAGTCTCTCCAGGCTCGTATGAACTGAACTGAATAGGAACAAGGTCTGGCTTGGTGAAATAACCAAGAACCCCAGGGACCAGATGAGCTTTATGGTCTTTGCAATGGATTCCAGAAATAACAACAATGATCCAGTCACCAGAGAATCATCCAGGCAAGGGCACAGGCAGACAGACAAAGCTGTGCCACAAACACCACAAAGAATTTTGCAAACACTTTTGGGACCACAGAATGCACATTGTATTGATAGTAAATTCACTACAAACCTGAGGAACCTCAGAAGGACAAGATGGCATCCAATTCCCTAGGTTGAATGAAAAGGAGAATCATATGGAAGACGACCAATTTGAATCTGTCCCAAACCAACAACTTGTTCTGTCTCTGCAAGTCCAGGACAGGTCTTAATCCCCCCTGCTAGGGAAACCCTGGCCACACTATGGATGAGGGACAGATTCAATTGCCTTCTGCTGAAGAGTGACCACTCCTAGCTGCAGTTGAGCAATTTGAAAAGGGTCGGTGCTGAAGACTGAAGTCCTTTGATTTGGAGAAGGGCAAGATAATCATAATTGGTAGCCATGCTCCATAATATTCAGGATCTACTGGTCCTTGGTGGTATGGAGTCACTTCAGGAAAGAGGCCTGAACACTTCCCTCCCATAGGAGGCAATGGGGTAAAAATCTCAAGGTCGACAGAAACCTGTCCCAGCTTAGGCTGCATCTGCTGTTTAACCTTTAACTGATCCCTTTCTCTGACGCCCTCGAGCAGACAAGCTACTGCTGCTGAAGAGTGATTGGAGCTCACTGACACTGAAAAGAGTAGAATGAGAGCCTCTGGTAGAATGGATGCTTGTAGGGAAAAACACGCCTAGCTAGTCAACCACTGCAGCTGAAACGAAACTGCAAGAGGGAATGATATTCTTTAAATAGCACTACTCTAACTTTGTCCCGAAATAAACTGTCCTCTCTACAAAGTACATCCACAAGATGATCATATACACCTTCTCATAGGCCACTCACTTGAAACTAATTGAGCCACTGAATTCCTACAAAGGCTGCTGAAGTCCTAGCCACTGCATCAAAATCCAAAAAGCTGAATGGATAAGGTATGTTTCATTTTTCCACTGCTCAATGGAAGTCCACTGGCTCTGGTTTTGTTGAATCTAGAAGAGGCTTTAGGTTTTGCACATATTCATGCAGATACTGTACCATGTAGAGCCGGTGAGCCACAATCTGGGCACTCAGCATGGATCCCCAGAAGACCTGTTTCTCAAATGTGTTCCAATACCTTTGGGTCTTGTCCAGGAAGTGTGCTGGAGGGGTGCACTTAAGGAGATTCCATGTTGACCCCACCACTATTGAGTAGTGTGGTAATTGGACAACCCCCAAAACCAGGGGAAGATTGGACCCTTTATTTTAAATATAGTTTCGTGGCTACCAGCAGACATGATATCACATCTGCCACATTTTTATCTGGAAGTCCTTAAGCAGCTTATGAATTGGAATAGCCATGGAATACCTCCTGATGCTGATAGCATCATTGCCAGTTTATCCAAGAACTTGGAGTAGCAGAGAACCTCTGGAGAAGTATGCTGAGCTAAGTCTGGAAGGGAATCTGAAGGAATCTTCCTCCTCTCTTGACCATGGGGGGGGGGGGGAACACTAAGCCATGACCACAAAGATAAGGGTAACTGAGGGAACTTCTGCTGTTCTGACAGGAAAATGCCTTGTAAGAACTCACAATAAAAAGAGTTTAATCTATCCCCTTCTAAATCATGAGGGGACTCCCCTGCATGAGTTGAATTGACCACATTGTGGTGAGGACTGACTCACAAATCCAGAAGCTCTTGAAAAGGGAAATGAACCAGTGCCAGACTGAGTTGTTCCAGTATGTGGAAACATTTCCTCTATTTTGGACAAGGGAGGTTCCAACATCTCTCTTTGGTCTCCAGGGCTCAAGGTGGTAAAGTTCTTCATCATCTCTAACAACTGCACCTGCATTGGACTGGGGGACCCCTGTGATGAAGTAGGAAGGACGATATCCTCTTCAGAAACCCAGAGCAGTTAATCACTAAGGACTGCCTGCAGTCATTACAGAACCCTCTGCTGGGGCTGCCATCTCTGCAGAGGTAGTGGCCGGCTCAGAAGTATGTCATGCCAGTTAAGAAACCCTCAGGGCTGGCTTTTGAGTAGTGTGAACAGGACCTAGGACACCATGCAAGAAGGGGGTGCCGAGAATATCGAATCACCACCAAAACTGTTTCCAATTGTGTGTGTATGTGTGGCTGAACAGGGCTTCAAAAGCCATGCACCTTAGGCTATGCAGACCCAAACTCAGTGCTGGTGAGAGATCAAAGAGCTGGGAAGTACTCGTGCCAAAACGGTCACCCTTCTTCCCCAACATGCTGGTCTTGGGAGTATATTCCAAACTTGCAGGCTGGCATTTCCTTCAATGTTCTTGAGAATTGTGAGTTTTGAACATGCTCATGATGCCAGCACGGAGGAATGGTGGCAGAAGCTCTACCACTAAACAGATATTTTGACTGGGGAGGAGGCAGAAGGAAAAGACAGATGTAGTGATAGCAGCAGGGTAAGATGGGAGGAGATACTTGGAGAAAGAAAGGGAAAGGCAGGAGGCAAATGCCGAGGATGGTGTTAAGGGCACAGAATATTGGGGGGATGGGGAGTTTAAGAGACAAGAGAGGGGATAAGAGGCAACAGCAGATGCTAGCAGAGAAATAAGAGACAAGAAAAAGGCTGCTAGGGGATGGTAAAAGGCAGAAGATGGATGCTGGGGGGAAGGAGGCAGGTGGGTGTAGATACTGTGAAGGTAGAACCCCACCCCCTGCTTCTCATCTGTAGAGAAAACTTGTGTGCATCCTGCCCCTGGTAATCCATGCCAACTACTGGGGTTTGAGGATTAATTGGGGTGGGGGGGGGGGGGTGTTGTGCCATTATTGATTTTCACCCAGGGCACCATTTGCCCTAGAGCCAGCACTAGCAACCCTTTCCAAATGATGCCCTGCTCCATGCATGGCACCAGCTGTGCCTCCTGCTGCACAACTCAAACCCAGCAATACTTCCTGGGTTTATGAGTTGAAGCACTCTAATACAACAGATGTCACCCTGGCCTTTCATGCCAAGTGTCTCGACTGCACCTTCAAGGTGTGAGCTCTGCACCAAAGACACAGACCCAGGATAGCTTCAGATCCAGGAAAAATAGATGACTTGGCACTATATGAATCTTCTGCACCACAAACAAAGATAGGACCTATGCTGATGAAGTTATCTTTTGCATCAGCATTGCAGAGGGTCTGCTCTGGCAAAGCAACACACCACTGGCACCAATTATTTCTAAGGCTCTGACAGTGCTTGGGCACTCTTCTTGGCGCTTCACTCAGCACAGTACAGTGAACTTCCATGCCCTGCTTGTCCCCTGACCTGAGGAAGATCTGGGAACTAGGGCTATTGGGGGAGGGGGGGGGGAAGATATGGGAAGCTTTTCCATTCTTACAGGATCAAGAAGATGAATCCCATCTTGACTCTGTGCTGGGAATCAGGTGACACCTTGATTTTGGATAAACAGTGGCTCAACTGCCCAGCCTTGTGTTGAGGCTTAGGGCTCTTACCCCTTAGGGTATCCATCTTCCAGGTACAGTGCTGCTGTGCTATAGGGGGCCATCTGACCACAGCTAAAGGAGTTATGATCTGGGTTTAGGCAGCAGCAACAAACAGCAAGAACGTCTGCAATTGACATCCAGCACCTGCAGATAACAGGCCTTGAATTGCTGACTGCTGGCTTCTTGGTCTTTGATTTTAAGAACAGACCAAAGAGCCCAACATTCTGTTCCTAACTGTGGCCAGTCTGGGCTGCAAGTACCCAGTAGATCCCACAAAGTAGATCTATTTCCTGTTACTCATTCCCAGGGATAGCAATAGCTTTCTTTAGTCTTCCTGGCTAATAAGGTCTTATGGACTTTTCCTCCAGGAATTTGTCCAAATCTCTTATGAACTCTGCTAAGCTAGTCACCTTGTCTAGGTCTTCTGGCAACAGAGACTGATTGAGTGAAAAAGTACTTTCTACCATTTGTTTTAAATCTGCTGTTTCATGGCATGTCCCCTTATTTTAGTATTATTGGAGAGGGCAAATAACCATCCTTTAGTCACCCATTCAACTCCACTCATGATTTTGTAAACTTCTATCATGTCCCCTTATCAGCTTTCTCTTTTCCAAGCTGAAGAGCCCAAACCTGTATAGCCTCATCATAGAGCTTACATACTAGAGCTATACATAGCCACTCCCTTTTATCATTTTTGTCAACAGCCTCTCCATCTTGTCTAGATCAGTTATGTATATTTTGAGGTGGGGCAACCAGAATTACACGCAATACTCAAGATGTGATCTCACCAGGGATAAAAACAGAGGCAATATATTTTCTGTTTTATTCTTCATTCCTTTTCAAATCATTAACAATCAATTTGCTCTTTTGTCAGCCATTTTTTTTATGGTTGGTAGAACAGAGAATTTCAGATGCAATAGCAAAAAAACCAAAACAAAAAATCCCCCACCAATAAGCAAGAAAGAAGTGGACAAGGCACAAGGCCCTAAAAAGTTAAAAATGTCCTGTGCAAGCTCAGTTAAGTCTTTGAGCTCTGAGAGTTGAGTCTGTGTCAGCATTGTTGGATGACGTCACCTACATGTAATGGCCCATGCATAATTCATGCCTGCTTGTTGATGGAAAAACATGTCATGCAAGGAATTTTAAATATGAATCAGTACATAACAGCTAATAAAGATATATAAATCTACAATTATATGATCTCTATACTTCAATTTAGAAATGACACATACAATGGCATTTTGAACCAACTGAAGATAAACTGGTAAACCAACTAGCAAACAGCAGTCCAATCCTTTAAGTATTTATTTTTTAAGAGATGTAAAGAATTCATATATTAATGCTGCTTTTATTTTTATTTATAGTTTATTAAGTTTTTATCAATTTGCATTAATAAAATACAAAGAAATAAAGGATTTCCAATTACTATACATAAGAAAACTAATTCTCACATATTACAAACCTTTGTTAGTCCACATAACACTGAGGAGCTTATAGATGAAACAACTTTAAAGAAAACAGCATATTAAATGCATTTATAGAGAGATATATCTATGTCTTAGCTTCACCATATAACTCTAGTATGGTCTAATTTTCCTTAGATGACTCCTTATCCAAAAGAAATGTCTCTAGATGTAGGGGATCGTAAAAAACAAACTTACTCCCAGCTAATACAATACATTTAAAGGGAAATCTAAGTACGTATGATGCTCCCAAAGAGGTAACTATTCTTTAATAACAAAAATTGTTTCCGTCTTAATTGTGTGGTTTTAGCCACATCAGGAAATACCTGAATTTTCCCCCCGCAGAAGGAAAAATCTTTGTTCTTAAAGTATTTTTGTAACACCATAACCCTATCACTTTCAATACCAAAAGTTACTAATAGAGTTGCCCTAATTGGGATATCGTCGACAGACGCTTCAAGAAATGATGTCAAATTTGGACTATTTTCTTGAATTGTATCCATTCTTGCCTCTGGACCTGGAGAGATCCTTGATTTGGGAATGTAATACAATTTAGAAATCAAAATTTCTTTATAAGAGGAAATCTGTAAAACTTCACTCATTTTCTCAGTAACTCTAAAGGTGATAATAACCTCGTCATTGGGAAATTCAAAAATCTAAGATTTTTAGATCTTATTAAATTTTCCATAGATTCTAATTGCCTTGTTGTTGCTAAACTATCTTTCATAAAAGATGTATTTGCTGCTTGTATATTCACTATCTGTGAATTTACTGTGGAAAAATTTCCTTCCAAATTTTCCAATCTTAAAACATGTTCTTGTAATGTTTGCTTAATTTCAATATTAGAAGTTTGAAACTGATTCATTGTTTGCATTAACATTTTTTGCATATTATCAACAGACTTCCATACATCTAATAGTGTAACATCTTTGACATCTATTACGTTATCCCCTTTTCCCATGAGATCTAACAATGGACCAGACAAAGGAGGAGTAGGATTTCCTCCAGTCTGGGACAACTGCAATGGAATAGAGTCATCTGGTAGATTACTTGCCATACTCAAACTCTGCTCACCAATAGGACCTATACTTGGAGAAGGTGAAGGTTGGCCGAAGAAAGAGAGACTTCTGGGTCAGGATTTTGTAATTCCAAGTTCCCTCGAACTACATGTGTGTCCATAGGGCCCCTCACCGATAGAGGGGTAGAAACTGCAGGAAATGTTATCTTCCTTTTCCTGCCCATAGGTGTTTAGTGTGAAGTCAGTTGTATATCTCGCCGAATCCGCAAGGAGCGCGCCCCTTAGGCGCGCTCCTTTGGCAGCGCGCGGCGGCTGCGCGCCGCAGGACCCTGGTTTTTATCCGATTGCAAAGCGCAAGTAGATGACGTCTCAGGGGGCGTGGCTCAACTCGCTCCATTCAGGGCTGTGGCTTTGATGTTCCCCAGGCTCAGGAAAGTCTCACTGGCCGTTTCCCCTCCAGCTGAGGGTGGTTCTCTCGAGGAGGCTCCCACTGACCTGCCGCAGGACCCTGGTTTTTATCCGATTGCAAAGCGCAAGTAGATGACGTCTCAGGGGGCGTGGCTCAACTCGCTCCGTTCGGGGCTGTGGCTTTGATGTTCCCCAGGCTCAGGAAAGTCTCACTGGCCGTTTCCCCTCCAGCTGAGGGTGGTTCTCTCGAGGAGGCTCCCCATTAATGCTGCTTTTAAATGCTTTATTTTTATTTAAAAAAAAAAAAGGTGTAGCCTGCTTTGGACAAAGGTTCCTACTTCATTAGTGAAAAAAGCTAAGCGAAGAAAATCAATAAATGGAGTATTCTTCAAAAAGGCTACGTTTCATGGTATTTGTAACTTTCCACCTGTCAGGAAAAATGCCAAGTGTTACACTCCATACCATTATTGAAAGCTGTACTTAGATGTTGTATATTAGTGCAATGGATAGTTGAAAATGCAATGTATTTAACACAAGAGAAAATAAACAATTTATTTTACTTGCCTAGGTCAAATATTCATTGTTCTGAATGTTTATTCAGTACAGAATACTGCCGTGGAGACAATTTCCTGCTACAGGAACATACTTCAGAATCAACACCAATTTTCCCCTATTTATTTTTGAATTTTGTATTTATTCAATTTTACCATAAACATTCAAGAAATACACTTGAATTGAAAAAAACAAACAAAAGAAATTACATATAATCCTTAATAGGAATATAAACACAGGAAAATCACTTTCCTCTGGAAACTTAAGGAAAAATTATAACAAAAAAAAAATGTCTCTCTATCCAAGTCCACAACAGGAGGATCCATATCACTATCCCAGGAAACGTCGCTAAATAGGAACATAGACTAGCTTATCAGGGATTATGCTTAATATTCAACAGAACCAATGCTAGATTCTGGTGCTCAATCTAAGGCAACAGGAGAAGAAGATGAAATATTAGCCAATGGAGCTTTATCAAATAAAGCTGTAAGATGAAATGGTGAAAAGAAAATATAGGAAACATTCTGATACTTATAAATTTACAGGGAAATTTCAACAAAAAGAATGCTCCAATTTACAAAACCCTCAGCCTTAACAAAAGGAACTGCTTCCTTTTCTTTTGAGCTTATTTAGCTAAATCAGGATATTAACTTTGAAATCCAGGAAGGTATCCATACAATGTGGAAAAATAACTTCAATACTCAGTCTCGATCACACTCCAATAAGAAAGTAATGAGTGTTGCCGGAGAAATCAAATCTTTCTGGGTGGTCTCTAGGATATTAGTAAGATCCATCTGAGATGACTACTGCAGAAAAAAAACATTAAACCCCTTTTGATCTGAAGTAGCCCTTTTAAACTGCGGGATATAATATTCCCTAGATGCCACAGGCAACGTTTGCTCAGGAATCTTAAGGACTTCTAATAGGTATTTCTTCCACATATCCTTAGGAGGTATAGTAGGATCTTTTGGGAAATTTATAATGTGGAGATTCCTCCCACATATCTGATTTTTCAACTGTTCAAATCTATTGGTTAAGACGATTTTCTTTAATAATGGATTGCTGTACTGCTGACATTCCCAAATTCCATTTTAAGATTCAAACAGGAATATTAATTCGTGGAGACTCCACTTACAGCCATTTCCAATCAATCTAGAAAACCCAAAGTAGTAACTATAGGATTTGTTTTGCAATATTATTCAAGGTTTATATGGCCTCCCAGATTGATTCCAAAGTAAATGAGGCAGGTCTTACCAGCTTGGGTATCGATATTCCAGCATGAATAGTAGATTCTCCCTCAAACTGCCTAGAAGCAGCGCAGCTAACATGGTTCCCAGAGTCCCTCGAGACTTCAGGTCCAATCCCGGGGCCTCTCCAACTAGAGAACGCTGGCAGCTGTCCCCTTCAGTGTCGACCGACGCTGTTCTTTGAGACATTGAAATTGCTCTAGTCTCAGCAGGGTTTTCCAGGGGATTCCATTGCACTGGGGATAACTATGCCAGCAGCTCAGGGAGGGCGTCTGGTTCCACTTTCTCCCGGCATTCCTCCAGTGAGCTAACTCCCGGAGTTGAGGATCCCTGGAGCACATGGATGTCCATCGGGCCCCAGGTTTGCGTTATCAATGTGGTAGGTAAAGCTTCACGCTTCCTGGCCCACCGTTCCCTGCCAGAGTGGGGCATATTAAACAGTCCACCTTCGCCTGATAATGTCTTAAGTGTGTCCTGCTCAGTTGGCCATCTTGAGTACTCCCCCATCCTCCCTTTTTATTACGAGCACTATTTCTACTGCAAATCTTTAGTTGCACAAAACTTTTAGATGCTAGTATTTGAGATTAGTGCTATAAAAAGCTCATTCTCAATTATGAATTTTGACAAATATTGAAAAAGAAAAAGTGAAAGTCACTGATGAGACCCAATGGTTGAATTTTCATTGTAGCTCTGCAAGGACCGAGCACTGCACTTGCACTTATAAAACATGTGTCCATTCCATCTAGGTTGGTCAGAAATTTACTAAAAATTATATACTATATTACATATACCAGCAACACCAATGCCAGCTTCACAAATCTTGCTTCAGAATGCCAGTGCTCGATTAATGCTAATATGAACTGAATGGCATCCTCCTGGATAAAATTGTCAGCTTAGGCAAGCAAATTTCCATTAATTTCTGTTGTAAATTTTGTGTTCTTATAACCTGCAATTCCAAAGAGATCAATATGGCGTACAAAACCAAAATAAAATCATGTAAAATCAAAATACAGCTTTGACTCCAAAGCCTGTTTTTCCCTGTGTGTATTTTTCCCTTGCAGCAATAAAACTTCAGGAGCTTTTAGAAAACTGGCTTTCCAAAAAACTGGCTCTGTCGTATAAATATAGCTTAAAAGAGCTAATAGACTCGGATTGTGTTCTGCTTCCAATTGGCCACAAGTAGCGATAGCTAAACTGCTTAACTTTACCCACAAGATCAAGATTCTTTGGAGTGGAAGAGTAACCCAGAGGTTAGAGCAGTGGGCTAAAAACCAGAGATATCAGGGTTCAAGTCCCACTGTTGATCCTTGTAGCCTTGGGCAAATTGCTTTACCCTCCATTGCCTCAGGAACAAACTTAGACCAAGATTTTTAATTCCGTTGAAGAGCCACGGCCAGAAAAGGGGCGGGGGTGGGCAATAGTGTGCACCACAGCCGCAACCACGGAGGGAGACAACACACCACCACTATCGCCCCCCATCGTGCCCCTGCAAAAGGTGTAGTTATTTCCAGGGCTCCTGCCGGCGATAAAGTGTAAAACATTATCGCCCGCAGTGCAACTGGGCCCAAAATTTTTTAAATCCCGCCCAAACCCCAGCCCTTTCACTCATTTAAATTTTGTCATCCTGATGCGGTCGTTATTGCGTGCCGTAGCGTGTCATCGCATACAATAAGGCCCTAATGCATGCAATAACAGCCCATTGCTTTTTGAAAACTGACCGTTAGATTGTACACCTTCTGGGGTTAGGGAAATACCTAGAGTACCTGAATGTAATCCGCTTTGAAGTGCCAAAAAATACATAAAGTGGAATATAAAAATCTAAATAAATAAATATAAGCAAGCGACAAGGCTCTCATATGATGGCCAAAAAATTTTAATTTTTCAAGATTACTCAGCAGCGGTTTCAGCAAAGAGAAGGGTATTTGCCCCAGTTTGTACATATTTGAAGAAACTACATACCACACAGCAGTACCTTGAAAAACAGAGTAGTCAATCAAGGGAAATTGCTTACATTTGATATTGATGCTGCTATGCGCCTTTTGCAACCTCTATATTCCTCATGAAATGATGGGAGTGCATTTGTGACAAAATTGAGAACGTGGGCTGCTGTATATTGCAAGTTTAATGAGAAATTACTACTTACCTGATAATTTCCTTTTCTCTAATGAAGACAGCTTAATCCACAACCAGTGGGTTATGCAACCTCTACCAGCAGATGGAGACGGAGCAAAGCTGAAGTCACGGTATATATACCCCTGCTCTGACATCAGGCTGTCAGTATTCTCTTCAAAAGCCAACTGTGGGATGAGTTAACAATACTTGATTATAAGTATTAATGGACAGCCACTCAAGCACTTAGCAACAGGAAACACTGAGTTTAGCCAAAGTGTGTAAAGCAGAAGTTGCTTACCTGTAGCAGGTGTTCTCACAGGACAGCAGGATGTTAGTCCTCACGTATGGGTGGACATCATCAGGATGGAGCCCAATCACGAAACACTTGTCAAAGTTTCTAGAACTTTGACTGGCACCTACTGGGCATGCCCAGCATGGCACTAACCCTGCATCCAGCAGGGGCCCCCCTTCAGTCTTGTATAATAGCTAAAGAGTGTGCGAAAAATAAAATAAGAAAACGTAAACGAACCCAACACCGTGGGGTGGCAGGTGGTTTTCGTGAGGACTAACATCCTGCTGTCCTGTGAGAACACTTGTTACAGGTAAGCAACTTCTGCTTTCTCACAGGGCAAGCAGGATGGTATTCCTCACATATGGGTGAGTACTGAGCTGAGGATGACTGATGCATGCACCAAATGTACCCAAAGATGTGCAACAGGCACAACAACTGGGGTGTAATTTGGTTAGAGGGCATCCTGAACCCAACCGGGTCGGTGGAAGGGTGTTGGTACGTTAAGTAGGAAATAGGTTGTGCAAGACAGATTGGCCGAAGATGGAATCTTGTCTTCCAGCTTTATCTAAACAATAATGGGCTGCAAAAGTATGGCGAGAACTCCAGGTAGCAGCCTTACAAATATCAGAAAGTGGCATCGATCGGAGTGCGCTACTGATGTCGCCATGGCCCTGACAGAGTGTGCCTTGACATGGTCTTGTAGCGGAATGCCTGCCTGTTGATAGCAAAAGGAAATACAGTCCGCTAACCCACAGGTTGACCCAATTTGATGGAATCGAAGGAAACATAATTGAGTGGATTTTCTGTGGGTGGCTGTGCGGTCTAGACAGAATGCTAGAGCGCGATTACAGTCCAGGGTATGCAGAGTCTGTTCTCCTGGGTTAGAATGGGGCCCAGGAAAAAAGGTAGGTAGTATGATAGATTGATATGAAAGTCTGTTACTACCTTAGGCAAAAACTTCATGTGAGTGAGGAGCACTACCCTGTCGTGCAGAAGTTTAGTGTAAGGCAGATAGGCAACTAATGCAATTCACTAACTCTGCGAGCAGAAGTGATGGCTAAGAGAAAATCACTTTCCATGTGAGGTGGCGAAGATCACAGGAATGGAGAGGCTCAAACAGCGGTTTCATGAGCCGTTCCAAAACCAGGTTAATGTCCCAAGAGGGGGCTGGAGGACGTAGTGGAAGTTTTAGGTGGAGCAGGCTCTTCAGAAAGCGTGTTACCAAGGGTTGTACTGAAATAGGTACATTCCCAACACCTTTATGGAAGGTGGCCACAGCACTGACATGCACTCCAGAGGAGGAAGTTTTCAGACCTGACAGGTACCAGAGATAATCCAAAAGCTTCGCTGTGGAACAAGTTAAAGTCAATAGACAGAGAATTACACCATAGTTGGAATCTTTTCCACTTGTATGCTCTCAGGGTTTCTCAGGCTTCTTGTGGAGACCAGAGCCCTTGAGTTTGCAGATTTGCAACATGAGCTCCCCAGCCGATGTTGGAGGCATCTGTTAAGGATATTTGAGGATCTGGAGCCTGAAAGGGAAGGCCTAGGAGGAGATTGGATTGAATTTTCCACCAAGCCAGTAACAAGCGGAGCTGATTGGTGACCTGGACAATAGTGGACATTGGCTGAGAAGACAGAGTCCATTGTGATTTTAGTGTCCACTGCATGACTCATGGCGAGGCGGGCCATTGGAGTTACATGCACCGAAGACGCCATGTGTCCCAGCAAAACTAGGAAGTGACGAGTAGTTGACTGTTGCCGAGAGAGGAGTTGATGGGTGAGAGAACAGAGAGCTCTCTTCGCAGGAAGAAAAGCTTTTGCTGTGAGGGTGTTCAAGTCTGCCCCTATGAACGATAAGGTTTGAGATGGAATCAAGTTGGACTTTGGATAGTTGATTAGAAATCCTAGGTTGATCAGGGTATGCAAAGTGAGACAGAGATGTCTGAGCAGCCTGCTGAGTTGGAGCCCTGATCAACTAATCGTCGAGATAGGGGTAGACGTGAACACCTCGAGTCCTGAGATATGCTGCTACTACTACGAGACACTTGGTGAAGACTCGTGGCGCAGAAGCTAGGCCGAATGGGAGCACTCAACATTGATAGTGCTTTGGGCCTACTAGGAATCGCAGGAATTTGCGATGAGACAGCGTTATTGCTGAGTGTGTGTGTGTGTGTAAGCGTCCTGAAGGTCTAGCGAGCAGAGCCAGTCTTCCCTTTGTAGAAGGGGAAGCAGGGAACCCAAGGTCACCATCTTGAACGTTTCTCTTTGTAAGTACCTGTTTAATGCGTGAAGGTCCAGGATTGGGCGAATGTCACCTGATTTTTTGGGATTAGAAAGTACTGGGAATAGAAACCCAGGCCCTGTTGGGAGAAGGGTATCGGTTCTATTGCTCTGGACTGGAGGAGAGAGACTTCCTGATCCAAGAGCGAGTGGTCGGATGTTCCCCATGTCAATCGAGGTGGGGAATCCGGCGGAAGGGAAAGAGAGAAAGTTGAGGTGATAACCTTGAGTAACTATGGCAAGTACCCCACTGGTCTGAGGTGACTGTGTGCCATATGCTGGAAAAATAGCACTGTCGACCTCCCACTGGTATATGCGATAGTGGAGGCTGGTTGCTGCTCTCTAGGTAAGAGTCAAAAACCAGATGCTGGACCTGGTTGAGTGGCTGCTTGCGATTTTTGGGGACGAGGTTGCTTTGACTGGCCTTTTTGATAAGGCTTAGTTGAGCGGCCTCTGGATGGTGGAGAATATGATTTTCTTTGGCGGTAGAAAGGCCTTTTGCAATCTCTTCTGAATGGCCGTTTGGTGGGAAATTCAGAAGGTAACAGGGAAAGTTGATCAGAACCAGGGGGTACAGTCTTACTAAGGTTCCTCCCACTTTAGCATTAGTTTCCGGAATGCTCCATTCAAAGTCGATCAAGGCACTAAAATGGGATTCTTCTTTGGCTCAGACATGGAACTAACACCTGGCACTCCCAGCATAGTCAGTTGCTGGGAGATCAGAGCAGGCAACCCATCTATATGACTCCAAATCCAGAGAAAATACTCTATCCTCCAGGGAGTAAGGATCACCCTCTTCATTGGAGTCAGTGGTGTCCCCATCAATGGAACCCGCAGCAGGCCGGAGCTTACTCCGATGCTTATCCACAGCACCAGACTTGTGGGGACTCTGCAGCCTGCATTCCTGAACATCCAGATTTAGCCAGGTCTGCTGAACATTAGAAGAGATTGCATCCCTTGAAAAGAATTCCAAAACCAGGGGGTTTAGGTGCTAGGATCAGAGGAACGCATGAACTACGGACATCCAAAGTTTGGACACCCAACCTGGACATGCAAGCATGAACCAGTCTCTGTTTCGGGGCAGATTTGCGTAGAAGGCAGCATGCAAATGCCATGGCGGCCTACCACACGTCTCAGAAAAGCCTGAGAGCACGACCTAGCCAAAAGGCTGCTCCACCTGCCAAAACTGCCATGACTCCAAGCCCCTCAGAGGCGGGAGCAATTGTCATATTGACACACCAAAGCTCGGAGACCAGATTGAGCTCAGCCCATCCTGGCCAAGTACAGAGTTGGTCTCTGAATGCAGGAAGGAGAGGACAGATGTCTTCACTGCTGTACTCTGTTTCCTACACCTGCTAGCCTCTCAGCTGATTCTCTTCTGGCAGCTAAATCCACACCCACCCACTATACCGAGGCACTCGACTAAGGGAGGGATCATGAGATATCACCACAGAAGCAGTGCATGATTTTTTTTTTTTTTTTATTTAAAGCAATCCCCAGTAGAGAGATGCATGTCCACCATCTGCTAGAGACAGAATATTGGAAGGCTGATAGAGCAGAGGTATATATATATACCATGACAACAGCTTTGCTCCATCTCCATCTGCTGGTAGAGGTGCATAATTTACTGGTTGTGGATTAACCTGCCTGAATGCTGAGAAACTTTTTGCTGTTATTTTATGCTGACCAACTATCTCTGTTTATCATAGGCCCATGGAGAGTAGATCTGCGTTTGGAGGGAATAAATGGGTTCCATTCCAATAAAAACTGATACTCATGTTTTTATATCATCTTCAAGTTTTCTTATTCTCAGGAAAAGGTGAACTCTTAAGCTGGGAGACATCCAAGAGTTACTTTATCTCATCTCTTGTTATATTTAACTAAATCAATTGTATTGCAGTGAAATGTGCCACATGGAATGTTTCAGAAATAGGCTTGATGGTAAAGAGATTTAAACTCATCCAAGTTTTTAAGTAGGAAGTTTGTAAAGCAATGCTCCAAGAGACCAAGCTGAGTGATGACGAACATTTAAAGCTGAAATGCCAGTAGGTAGGTGATTTATTTTTCTTCCTTCTGGATCAATTAGAGCTGGGGGTGGTTATTTTGATAGGGAAGCAGATACCTTTTAAGGAAATCAAGACTATAAAAGACCCTGAAGGATGCTATTTAAAACTGTAGAAGGCAGTCTTTATGGTTTGCTTCTAACATTATGTAACCTTTATGCTCCTGAATAATTATTCTCATAGTTTTTCACTCTCTCAGTTGTTAGTCTTATTCAACTTCATCTCTACTAGCTGATTGAGATTTTAACTATACTCATGCCTCCTCCCTAGATAGAAACCCACCCACTGGCGAGTCTCAGTGTGGGAGTATTAAGGGTATCTCTTATCTTTGTAATTCTCTGGTGCATCTTATGTCCTTTAGAAAAAGACTTTACTCACATTTCAAGAGCACACAAAAATCAAATTAAGACTATTACCTGTTGCTTTCTCCAAATCTCTTTGCTAAAGTTTCAGCAGCTGAAATTGGTCCCACTGCGATCTCAGATCACTCTTTGGTGTGGCTGAATCTGGAGGGTTTTTGGGAGACTGTAGGGTTAGGGATAGGAAAGTTCTTAATTGGAGAGGACTGGGAGGGAACTGTGGGAGGTCTGATTGCATTGCTGCGCATATTTTTCTAAAATCCCCCCCCCTTGCGCATGACGCAGGCCAGCTGACCGTACGTGCGCGCAGACATGAAAATCTGGCATGCATGTGTGCACAGAACTGGTGTTTTATAACATGCGCGTGCCAATGCATGCATGTTATAAAATAGCCACGTCCATGTGCACGTGCCAGAAGCCACGTGCACATGGACACGCAGGCATATTTTTCTAAATCTACCTTTAAATTAATAAAGGAAAATTGGTACTTACCTGCTAATTTTCGTTCCTGTAATACCACAGATCAGTCCAGACAAGTGGGTTTTATTCATCCCTACCAGCAGATGGAGGTAGAGAACAAAACTTTGGGCACTGCCACATATACGAGAGTGCCACCTGCAGTCCCTCAGTATTACTATACCCAAGCCAAAATAAGAAACCCTAATTTAAAAGTCAAACGAGGGTCCAACTGGATACCCCTGACCAAAAGGTAACAATAATATAACAGCAAAAACCTCTGACCAAAACAATGGCAACTCTACTTTGTAGTCAATATATATCAGTCTTTCAGCATAGATCCTCAGAGTAGGCCTCTGGACTGATCTGTGGTATTACAGGAACGAAAATTAGTAGGTAAGTACCAATTTTCCTTTCTTGAACATACCCAGAGATCAGTCTAGACAAGTGGGATGTACCAAAGCTTTCCTACAGTGACCCACTCGAAGAACACTCTTCCCAAAAGGGTTCGTCTCCGGAGACCGCACATCCAAACGGTAATATTTGGTGAAAGTATGCAATGAAGACCACACCGCGGCTCTACAGATCTCCTGTGGAGACACTGACACTCAGCCCACGACGTTGCCTGAGCTCTAGTCGAATGTGCTCTAAGCCCCACTGGAACTGCTCTTTCTTTGGAAACTATGTGCTGTCAAATTTTTTTTCACTTCCCTAATTTTTCTTAGCATTTCATTGTCAGTCTTATTTTGGCCAGGTGAACGGTAGTATACCCCTATCACCATACTGATCCCCAACATACATTGGATTTCTACTCAGATTCTATTGTGCATTTAGTCTCCTTCAAGATCTTTAACCCCCCACCAAGCTGATCCACCCTATCACTAAGATATAATTTGTACCCTACTGTAGCACTGTCCCATTGGTTATCCTCCTTCCACCAGGTCTCAGATGCCAATTATGTAAACCTCTTCATTCAATGTTATACACTATCTTACTTTTTAGACTTCTGCCATTGGCATACAGGCATTTTGTTGTATTAACAACCTGCTTACCCGTTGACAAGAATAATTTGGATTCGTAACTCAGTTCGTTCTTAAAGGCACGGACTACTTTTGCTTTTATTTATTTAAAATTATTTGTATTTCACCAATCCACAAATTTTGGTGGATCACAACAGGTTGTCAATCTTAAGTGCTTTTATTGTAACTTCTCTGTTGGGATGCCTTCTCTTTCCTGTTTCAATAGTAACTTTTGAAGATACTTGCCTCTGAATCTTGTGCTGCTGAGTGACTGCCAGCTCTCCCCCTTGTTCTAATTTAAAAGCTGCTCTCTCTCCTTTTTAAAAGGTTAGCACTAGCAACTTTATTCCACATTGGTTACGGTACAGCCCACCCTTTTCAAAGACTCCCCCCATCCCCAAAAAGTTGCTCACTTCCTTAGAAAATTGAATCCCTCTTCCATGTGCCATTGTCCCATGCATTTAGACTCCGGAGCTCTGCCTGCCTCTGGGGACCTGCACATGGAACAGGGAGTATTTCAGAGAATGCTACGCTGAGGTTCTGGATTTCAACTTTCTATCCAAAAGCCTAAATTTGGCTTCTAAAACTTCCCTCCCACACCATCTTATGTCACTGGTGCCCACATGTACAATGATAGGATTTTAGATAGTGCTGGGAGGAACCTTTCTAGGTGATACATGAGATCTGCCACCTTTGCACCAGACAGTCAAGTTACCAAGCGATCCTCACATCCACCAGCCACCCAGCTATCTACATCCCTAATAATTCAGTCACCAACTATTATGGTCAACCTAACCTTTCCTTCCTGGGTACTAGCCTTGGTAGACTTATCCTTGAAGCAAGAGGATAATGCATCACCTGGAAAGCAGATCCTTGCTACAGGATCACTTTCCTCTATACCAGAGTGATGCTCTCCAACTACTCCGTTTCAGAAACCCTCCGACTTCAACACTTATTTTACTCCAGTCATTATCCTCACCCACTGCAAGATAATATTCTATTAGGTCAGTTTTTCAGGCTGCCCTAAGGACACTCCAGACTGACTAACTTGGTATCCTTCCCTTCTCTGAAAGGATCAAATCAGGTTTATTCTATTATATGGCACCAATGGTCCATTCTGACCCCACATCCAATTTTCCATGAAGTACCCAGATATGCATTCTGTAGAGGCAGGAATATATGAGATTTGTTTGATCCCTCAGAACTCCGTCCTCTATCCCCTGCTCTTTAATCTTCACACACAGGACACTTCCCCTACCAACAATGTCTGGTCTGTCCTCTCTCTCTATCAGTATCTATGTTTGTTCATCCCAAATAGGCAGGTCTTAGTCTCTCAAACCCCATTCTGATTGCTCATCCACAGATGTTTACATCATATTGTGTCCCTGTCCACTTCTCTCTGTAGGGAAAATTATTCACACACACACCTCGTAAAATGGAACACATTTATCGTCAGGTCGTATGGAGGCACCTTTGGTTGCCCACTGGCAGGTGCATTCCCATATCATTACAGACCTTCATTTCTTGGCAATAGAACAATGCATTCTTCCTAGAAGAGGTGGTGATTTCTCTATACAGTAATTCAAAGGGAACAAGATGGATATTCAAGTTATGTTCCCTCATGCCATTTGACCTTAAAAGAAGATGGACCATTCAATTTCATGGTTAAGTTTCCCTTTCTTAGGTTCCAATATTCTTTTCATGTTCCTCTGAGTATAAGCTTCGCCCTTCATGGGTCTTGCAACCATCAGTTCTGATTGATACTTCTTTCTCCACTGGCCGGTGTTGACCATGTGACTTGTTAGTGATTGGCTGCAAACCTTTGGTGCTCTTTTCTGCCTTTTAAATTTGCTCACTGTACTCAAATGTTTGCATCCTCTAAGAACTCTGCCTTAAGCACCTTAAACTTTGATACTATTTTTCTTGGTATGATTTACCCATTTCTATTATGCACTTTTCATATTCTGTATGAAATATTTAGACTTTATATTACACAGAGTTGCTGTTTTGGTTCCTTTTTGTGTAGGACACAATCATAGTGAAATATATGCCATTCTGACAACTTCAATTTTGATATGTACTCTATGTTTAAGGCCTTTTTTGTTGCTGTAATTGCCATAATTTATTTGCTGTTCTTACAACTTTTGTTCTTTACACAGGATGTCTAATTCAGTTTGTGGGTCCCTCCTGATGCAGCCCCATTGGCGAACCATGGCAGTGTTGAGAGACTATTCTTCATGAATTTGTCTTTTTGAAAGACTTATAGAAAATAAATGCTTACTCTAAAGATTAAAAAAAAATGAACAGTCTGATTTATCACACATTCACCTTTGCTTCATATCATTGCATATATGATTATATTTCTTCACTTCCATTGTATGCCTGAAGAAGAATTCTACAGCTGAGGACGAGAGTCAGAGCCTAGAAGGCTTAGTAAGGCCCCCAAGGACTCTAGGGCAAGGGAGCTCCTGTAAGATTTTTGACTTGAGTAAAATGTTTGTGAAGAAAAACCATGAGTATAGAGATGAGGCAGCCCATGAGAATAGCTGGCCTGAGATTATATTTGGGGGAAATATGAAACAAATTTAAAAATGCAGAATTCTGTTTTAAACACTAAATAAAAGCACTTAAAGAGCCTTAACCGCTTGTGCTTTTGCCACACTGACAGTATTTTCAAGTTTTGGAACAGAGGGATATAACATTCTTAATCAAGACACTATGAGGGCAAAAATCTGAAATTTGTGCAGAGACTCTAGGAGAGCTGTGTGGTTAGGTAAGCTAGAATTAATTATTTTGTTCTGAATTTTTCTAAAACTTAGGGTATTTGGATTTTTCAGACTCCTGCACCTACTACAGTTTTAGCATTACGTATTAATGAGATCTCTATCCATTTTGTGAATTCGGTTTGGAACTTTGGTTTCTACTTTGATTCTGATTTATCTGGATTTTCAGAGAATAACTGGGTCTGGTTTTTCAAGCTGTGTTTACTGCGAGACTTGCGCTATTATATTGTAAATGACCGACTTTAGAAATATAACTCAGGGATTTTTGACAATGATTGATTATAGTAATACTTTGGCTTATCTAAATCTTACTTAAAAGCGATCCAACTTTTACGAAATGTTTCCGGTTTGCTTTGGTGAGCATATTACTCCTCTAATCAAACTACACTCGTTACCAATTTAACAGAGAATTACATTTAAAATTCTGATTTTAGTTTTTAAAGCCATTTTCAGTCTAGGTCCTCCTTATCTGTCTGAATTATTGTCATGGTACTCTGATCAGAAATTTAAGATCATAGCATGATTTTTTGTTAACAGTCCCTTCCTGTAAGAGAGAATCAATTAGTTAGGAAACACTCTTGGGCCTTTTTTTTTTTTTTTTTTTAATCATAGGACCAATCCTATGAAGCTCCCTCTAAGGATTTAAGTGTTATTTCTGACATCAAGGTTTATCGTAAGCAGCTCAAAGCTTTGTTTTCAGAAGCTTTTGGAAGGTTTTAATTTTACAGCTGAGAGGTAGAGAATTGATTTGTTGTGTGTATTATAGGTAATGTTTCAACAGAAAAAGCAAATAAGATTATTATGCACAAAGAATACAGGTTGCTGGTAATAATTCCCTTGAGTTTCTCAATTGTTAAGCATTTAACCAGGCAGCCTGAATCTCAGATGAATACATCTGCTGTTAGCTCTGATGTTTTGTGGTACGAGGAAGCAGCCAAGTTTTTCTCCAACAATGTTATTTATCTTTATAGAAATTTCCTTCAGATATCCCTGGTCCTCTGGCTATTCTATTTCCTGACCAGAGGGATAAGATACATTTCCCTATGTTTCAAACTCAGACGTTGCAAATACTTACCAAAATGAAGTCATCTTCTATAGCCCTTTAAATCTATGTTGCCCTGAAAAGCTTGTGCAATGATATTTAGTCTTTCCTTGTCCGACATCTGTCATTAGATGAGGACGTTCTGCCTGACTTACTAAAATAGACCTTCGTTAGGCCAATGCTAAAGAAGCCATTTCGATGCCTCTCTTATTGCTAGCTACTGTCTATTTCCTCATTATCCTTTCTGGCGAAAGTAGTTGAAGTGGCTGTGCTTAGTCATTTAAATGACTTTCTTAAAGATCATGCCATTCTGCATACATACCAGTTTGGCGTCTGCAAGTGTCACTGTATGGAAACTCCTCTTAGCTGCATTGGATACTGTATGTTGAGGGCTTTGATGAAGTTACCAGTTATATAATGATCTTAATGGACACAGCAGCATTTGATATGTCGAACCATTGGATCCCACTGTCCCGTTTGACCAATATAGTTTCTGGATGTGTATATGATTAGTTTCAATATTATCTAAGTGAGCGGGTGGCAACAGGTAAAAATCAGTTCAGGAGTATCTTCCTAGTACTTCATATCACCTGGGTTTCTGGGGGGGGTGTCGCCTTGACAGCCACACGATTCAACAACTATCTTATCCCGCTATGTAAACTTCTAGCCAGTCTAGGTGTATCATAGAAACAACATGCTGACAACATACAATTATTTATACCTTGTATGTCATCTCGGTCTGCTATTTTCAATTTCATTGTCTATCTTATTTGACAACATTTGGGCTATAGTTGAATGAGCTCGCATTAAATTTAAGAAAGATTGAAAAAAAATCATCTGCTCCCAGGCTCTGAACAACGAAGTATATATTCGGAGAGTAGCCATAATTATTCGTAAAATAAGCCACTTCTGCCTCCGCCATGCAGACATTGTGGGCAGCTTAGGTGTACAGATACTCAGCCACCTTTCCAGGCCACAGAAATGCAAATCATATCTCCCAGTTGGAGCATCTGCTTGCACGTCTGATTGCTAGTTTTCTTCTCCTTGATCTATGAATACATAAGCAATAAAGACTTTTCCAGCTGACTTTAAAGTCTGAAGCTAAAATGACCCAATAGCTGGACATGTTGCTCCCTTAACATCCTCTCATTTTATTAATTACTTTCCATTGGCATCTTCCATGCCCCTTTCAATATAGCTGCGCTATTTCCTGTGTTTTGTAAAACTGTCCTCAACATACATTTCAAAATTACCATCCTCTTTCTTTTCCCTTTTCTTTCCAAGGTGCTAGACTTTGCTGTATATTGTTAGGCCCAGGAGTTCTTGCCTTTGAACATTTCCAGTTATCTGAAACTGTCCTTGTTTATTTATCAGATTATCTCTGCATAGTTAAACACTATACAGATTTTCTTCCATTCTCATTTTATTGGTCCTCCTCCTGCTTCCTACAACCATAGATATGGACCTTCATTTTCAATTTTAATTTTATTTTTCCTGGGAATTTCAACATTATAACCAAAGAATCTGTGGAAAAATGACTCCTAATTTTTCTCCTGTACATAAGTCATTTTTCCCCCATATCTTGTGTTATGTTGAAATTCCCAGTAAAACCAAAATAACTGAAAACGAAGGTCCCTAACCACAGATTGCATTATCCTCCTGATACTCATCTCTGTATGTTTGTAGTCCTGCTCTCAATTGGTTTTCATCCTAACCTGTGGTTGAATCTTTCACACTCTTGCCCATAACTGCCTCTCTCTGTCCCCCTCCCCTTTCTCTGTTTAAGCCTTTCAAACCTTTGTGCTAAGTCTACTGCTCTCCTCTATCTACTTTCACAGCCCTCATACACCTATCACTTTTGCCTGTTCTTAACTATCTTCCTGTGCATCTCTTATTATCCTCATTCCTCAAGTGTTCCACTTTAAAAACCAAAACTTTGTTCCTTCCTGCTACCAAACAGGCTTTATTTCCTTTCCTGGCTCCTTTCTATTCTCTACCCCTTCTTTCCTTCCCCAATTTAGTTTCAGACCTTTTGAGTAAAACTCAGCTCTTACTTCAAACACCTTTGGAATTTGTACTTTAATCACTGGACTTCAAGATCTCTCTCTCTCTCTCACACACACACACGCGACTATTACGTTAAAAGAATTATGACCAGGCTCTATCTCCTCACTCATCCTCTCCAGGAACCAGTTTGTGTCTCATCTTCTGCCCCAATACTGTTACAGTTTTAAGCTACTGGTGTCTGTCTTTAAGTGCATGCATGGTTTGGCACCCCTTACCTTTTTCCCTTTATCTCCTGCTACTCCCTTTTAATGCCATCTATGCTCAATTTTACAGCTTCCTTATTATATACCTTACCCTAAATAAGACTCCTCATGGTTCCATACCTTCTTTCTACATCTAAGATAATCTCCCCCACCAGCAGTTCAAGATTTTGCCCTCCATATCCACATTTTGTCCCTGGCTTAAAATATTCTTTTTTTTCTAATTAGCTTTTCGACTAATCAGTCCAGTTGCTACCTCCTTTTAGTTCATTCTTAGAGGGTTTTTTTTTTAAAACCACCAATTGCCTTGTTTGCTCACCTTATTTGATAATCAGTTTTGGAATGTGCCCTAGGTAGGATGCCAGTGACTAACCAAATCTTATAATAGCTGATTCAAGTCCCAGTTCTAGGTTTATAAAGTTAAAAAAAACCACATGACTTGTTATAGACTATTTCACCATATTTTAACCCAGATCTCAGAAAAACAGGTTTGAAAAGCAGACCTTATACACAACTGGATTCAGCCTTTTTAGTTTCTTCTAACTTTCAGATTCTAATGGTATGATGACAATATGGTTCAAATGCTGGTATTAAAATGGATTTGATATGTGCTTAAAAGAAATTGAACTTTTCTTGCAGCAATAGGGCTCACACAAAAATGACTGGTAAATTTAACACCACTCCCAAGTTCTGACAGTATTCATTAACAGTCACATCATTAACTCTTTTCGAACACACACTTACAAAGAAGCAAAGTGTATTCCAACCTGTATATTCACTGATTTAAATGTAGGCAAGGGAAACTAAAAAGTTTTTACAGCATGCAGGCTACTACAATCCACTGCTCTTCATGTCTAAAAATTACAAAATACATTTAATATACAGAATCTTTAGAGTTCAAAAGGATATGACATTTTCCAATTACAATTTTATATTATGATTTTCTCTTATAGTTCACCATTCATACATTTAGAACTCATTAAAACAGACAACTGACTTGCATGGTTTTTCCCCTTCACATTTTAATTTCACTTAAAATTCTTGTATCTATTTACCTTGCATAATATTAGAAACTCTCCCAATAGCCTTCATATTTTGCAAGTACATTTAGAAAGAAGGAAAAAAAGTGAAGGCACCCTTCTTTATAAAATCTGCATGGATTTTCTGCATTGCATATTCAAATAAGTTACCCATATAACATCTGTTTTATCCTACTGTAATCAATCTGACATAAAATCCCAAAATGCATCAGATATGGAAAGTGTAGCATTCTGACAGAGTACTTTCAAGTTTTAATGTGCTGGTTAGGTAAGCTCCAACAGTTAATGAAAAATTCCCCATATACTAGCACTCCTAATGTATTGGCAGGAAAAGTTAAATTGTCAGTTGAATGCTAATTTTAAAATAATAATCTGCATGCAAACCAGGTTTTAAGGCTATAATTCCGAAGTCTGAGTGCTTCAACAATGTGGCCAGCATTCGGACCAGTCTCTAACAGTTTATCTGAAGGGGTCTGATAATGTTGAAGACCAACAGCTCTGACTGCTGAATGAATCAGCACAGCTAAAATAAACCTGGTTTACCAGCATGTTTTTGAATTATCAGTGGAGCCAGGAAGTCAGTCCCTCAGTTGGACACAAGAAGTACTGATTCCTAGTAGCTAGATCTCCCCTTTAATCCTTATATACTGCCAACACATTGTAGCTCAGTAGTGCTCCTGTATTAAGCAGAAATCTGTTTCATTGCATTAACATGCAGTGACTAATAAGGACAGATCTGGATTGAGCTGAGTGCCTGCTACAGAGATTATATATATATTAAGGAAGATTAATGAAATGCTATGTCGATTGCAATACTTGTTTTCTGGGTAAAAGACCACAGAACAAGAACACAGAGGATGACATTCTAATTACTAAACAGACCCCACCCAAACATTCAAGACTACATTATTTTGAGTACTATTACAGCAAGAAACTACACTGTACAGTTATATCTTTAGCATCAACTGTCCATTTTCTTTATTGCTTTCTCTGTGGGTTCCTTTCCTTCTTGTTGTAGTATATTTAACATCTTCCCAACATTTTTTGTAAATTAAAAAGGTATGTATCCTTACTTTGAGCACACTGTTTACAAAATGTTCCTTCTCTAAGGCCACTCTTCAGTCATCCATACTTGACATTTATCTATGTGGTGTCTACATAGTGTTGTAGATGAGCATCAGTAAAGTAGAGCCCCAGTGATCATTAACACTTTTTCAGCCGGGGAATTCAAAGCAAGATACAGATGTAACAGGTCTATAGATGCAGTGCAATAAATTACACAGGTTAATGCTACAGTAATCATGAAGAGATGACAGTAGCAGAAATGCAGTGAGTTCCAGAGCATACAGTAGTTCCAGTTAGCTAGAGCAGTGGGGTCATGCAATGTAATCACTTGATACAATAGATACTAACTAGTTAGACCACTACAGTACAGATACTAGAATATAGTACAGAGACTAGTTAGAATTCAACATAAAATTCATATTAGTGACACTGGCTAAGTACATATTCTCAAAACTTGACATTTCACAAAAAAACAAACAAAAAATAAAAACAACAAATCAAAGTTGATTTTTAAAAAGCCCTTTTTCCCTGTTTTATAGATATCCCCACCCTCAACAGGATGGCCAGGTGACTACTACCTTCATGGACCTAAAGGATGAGGAAAGTCTCCAAGGCTATCCCTCAGTAATTTTCTATGGCCAAAAGGGGTTGCTTTCTTTCCAGAATTCTAGTATTTTGTCTTGCAGTACACCAAAACCCTTCTAACCCTAGAAAAGCAGAGTTGCTTACCTGTAACAGGTGTTCTCCCAGGACAGCAGGATGCTAGTCCTCACACATGGCATCATCCAATGGAGCCTGGCACGGAAAACTTTAGCAGTTTCTAGAAACTGACTGGCACACTGAGCATGCCCAGTATGCCGCTAACCACGCGGGGGTCCCTCTTCAGTCTTATAATAGAGTTCGCGAAAAATAAAATAAACCGAAAGAAACCCAACTCCGCAAGGTGGCAAACGGGTTTCATGAGTACTAACATCCTGCTGTCCTTGGAGAACACTTGTTACAGGTAAGCAATTCTGCTTTTTCCAAGGACAAGCAGGATGGTAGTCCTCACACATGGGTGATTATGTAGCTCCAGGCCACTCCAAACATGTGCACCAGGGAGCAGGTGCCAATGTGCACAAATAGAGTTGCAACAACCACAGGAGCAGGCCTGCACCCAAGGACAGGGCCCACGAAGGGAGAGTTGGGTTTTCATGGCTGAATGATTACGGAGGACGGATTGACTGTCCTGCCGGCCATCCTTATTCAGGCAATGAGGCGCGAAGGTGTGGAGGAAACTCCAGGTTGCTGCTCTGCAAATCTTGTGAATGGGGACTGCATCAAATGAGCCACAGAGACTAACATGGCTCGTACAGAGTAAGCCTTGACGTGACTGTCTAGCTGTAGGCCCACCTTTGCATAACAGAAGGCAATGCAGTCTGCAAGCCAATGGGATAAAGTCTGTTTGGAAAGGCGACCCCTAGCCTGTTTTTGTTGAAGGAGACAGAGTTGAGTGGATAGGTAGTAAGGCGCCATCCACTAAGTAAAAAGCTATCACTCTCTTACAGTCTAGAGTGTGCAGAGCCCGTTCACCCCAGTGAGTGTGAGGCCTTGGAAACAAGGAAGGCAACACGATTGACTGGTTGAAATGGAACTCTGAAACCACCTTGGGAAGGAACTTCGGGTGTGTTCGGAGAACCACTGCCATGACAAAATTTTGTATAATGAGGGTATGACACTAGGGCTTGCAGTTTACTGACCCTGCGAGCCGATGTCACTGCGACCAAGAAGATGACCTTCCAAGAGAGATACTTCAGGTCACAAGATCGCAACAGCTCAAACGGAGATTTCATGAGTTGTGACAGGACAATGTTGATATCCCAAGAAACCACTGGAGAGCGAGTGGGGAGCTTTAGTTGAAGTAAGCCCCTCAAACTGTCCCTCAAGCAGATGAGAGGAGATCGTAGTACCATCTGTACCTCGGTGGTAAGCCCCTATGGCACTGAGGTGAGCTCTCACCGATGTGGACCAGACTCAGAGGGAAAGCAGATAGTCTAAGAGCATGGGAGAGAAGCAAGAAAAAGGATCCAGACAGTGTCCCTCGCATGAAATGGAAAACCTCTTCCACTTCATATTGTAAGATTTTCTGGTAGAAGGCTTCTGGACTGCAGAATAACTTCAGATACATCTTCTGAAAGGCCAAGGGCCTGCACAGTCACCCGTGTGTCACCATGCATCCCAGAGACACCATTGAACACAATGGCTCTTCCTCGAGAGGATTCGCTCACCAGCATGGGGTCCGAAGCACCCTGGGGCACCAGTACCAGCTGCCTCGAGAGAATACAAAAGCAGTATATTGAGCCGTTCCAGTAAAGGCACAAGCACAAACTGAGTCTGCTCCTGCAACAGTCCTGGTGGAACTGGAGGCTCGAAGCCCTGCAGGACCCGGCCGACCACCAACTGCATGCGTGCCTCCAACTCCTCCTCAAAAGCAGCTGAGGACAAAAATGGCTTGAGGAGGTGGAGGAATCGTGATATCCCCTGGTGTCGGTAGAGGCCGCCTGGAGGCTTCAGAGGGGATCGGAGGGAATCGCTTCCTCCGCCAGGAGCTGCTTTAGAGGTGGCACCGATGCTGATGCCTGCCCATGGTCTGGGCTTAGAGGATGATGACCGAGGCAGACGTTTCCTCGACTATTCTTTTCCCGGGACCAAGGGAGACTAAAGAACTGGACCAGGAATGGGATGACAGACTGCGGTCAGTCCCCAGCTCCACTCAGGCCCAGGGAATGGTTGTGGAGGCGACCTCGACGGGGGTCAAAATTTGAACCTCCTTCCCAAGCGGGGTAGAGGTCCCCAAAGCAGGTGACGGGTCCGGTCTTTGGAGCCAAATAATTTTTCCATTTTGTCGCAATGTACCTTATGGCCCTTTGGGGTCATCTGGACATAGAGGTCACAACCACGAACATTGTGAGACCCTCCCCAGGCAGAGGACGCAGACCGCGTGGGGGTCTGTGATGGACATATAGTCTGGGGGCACCGGCAGTCTACGCCATCGGAAAAAGTACATGGGGCGTGGTCGATGGTTGGCGGACACCAGGATATGGAACATAAGAACATAAATTGTCATGCTGGGTCAGACCAAAGGGTCCATCAAGCCCAGCATCCTGTTTCCAACAAAGGCCAAACCAGGCCACAAGAACCTGGCAATTACCAAAACACTAAGAAGATCCCATGCTACTGATGCAATTAATAGCAGTCTGCAATCAACTGCGAATGATCAAAAGGACTTACCAGGTCGCAGAGAGCAGACCGAACAAAAAATACGAGGGACCCTACGTGACTTGGGAAAAACAGCAAATTTTTAGAAAACTGAAAAAGAAGCACGAGCTCACGACCAAGAGGCAGCAGCTTCATGGAGAGAAAGACTGAAGAGGGACCCCGTGTGGACACATGGTTAGAGGCATGCTCGGTGTGCCAGTCAAAGTTTCTAGAAACTTTGACAAAAAGGTTTTCTGTGCCGGGCTCCATCAGGTGATGTCACCCATGTGTGAGGACTACCATCCTGCTTGTCCTTGGAGATACAGAATCATACATGATCCTTCAGCACACAATGCCAGAGCCGTAGCCAGACCATTTGGCACCTATGGCCAAGTGAAAGTGCACCTTCACCCTGAACACAACATACAACACACCACAAGCGGGGAAACTATTAAAAGCAAGGGACTTTTTATTTTTACCAAGCAGTTTCCCCCTGCTTCTTTGGGCTTCCAGTTCAACTGGAATCTGTACGATCCTAGCATAAGCCTTCATTCAAAAATTGAACTGGAAACCCTAAGAAGCCAGATGTTGCATGTCATGCAACACCAGAGAAATTTATTAAAGAAATGCATTTCTATAAGAACATAACATAACATAAACTGCCATGCTGGATCAGACCAAGGGTCCATCAAGCCCAACATCCTTTTTCCAACAGAGGCCAAAAGAACCTGGCAATTACCCAAACACCAAGAAGATCCCATGCTACTGATGCAATTAATAGCAGTGGTTATTCAATAAGTAAACTTGATTAATAGCAGTTAATGGATTTCTCCTCCAAGAACTTATCCAAACCTTTTTTAAACCGAGCTACACTAACTGCACTAACCACATCCTCTGGCAACAAATTCGAGATTTATTGTGCGGTGAGTGAAAAAGAATTTTCTCCGATTAGTCTTAAATGTGCTACTTGTTAACTTCATGGAATGCCCCCTAGTCCTATTATCCGAAAGTATAAATAACCGATTCACATCTACTCGTTCAAGACCTCTCATGATCTTAAAGATCTTTATCATATCCCCCCCCCCCCCCCCCCCCCCCCCCCCCAGCAGTCTTCTCCAAGCTGAACAGCCCTAATCTCTTCAGCCTTTCCTCATAGGGTTGCTGTTCCATCCCCTTTATCATTTTGGTTGCCCTTCTCTGTACCTTCTCCATCGCAACTATATCTTTAAGATGCGGCGACCGGAATTGTACACAGTATTCAAGGTGCGGTCTCACCATGGAGCGATACAGAGGCATTATGACATTTTCGGTTTTAACAACCATTCCCTTCCTAATAATTCCTAACATTGTTTTTTTTTTGTTTTTTTTTTTTTTGACTACTGCAGCACACTGAGCTGACTATTTTAAAGTATTATCCATTATGATGCTTAGATCTTTTTCTAGAGTAGCAGCTCCTAATATGGAACCTAACATCGTGCAACTACAGCAAGGGTTATTTTTTCCTATATGCAACACCTTGCACTTGTCTACATTAAATTTCATCTGCCATTTGGATGCCTAATCTTCCAGTGTCACAAGGTCCTCCTGTAATGTATCACAATCTGCTTGTGATTTAACTACTCTGAATAATTTTGTATCATCCGCAAATTTGATAACCTCACTCGTATTCCTTTCCAGATCATGTATCTATCTATTGTAAAGCACCGGTCCAAGTACAGATCTCTGAGGTACTCTGTTTACCCTTTTCCACTGAGAAAATCCTACTCTGTTTCCTGTATTTTAGCCATTTTGTAATCCACGAAAGGACATCGCTTCCTATCCCATGACTTTTTAGTTTTCTTAGAAGCCTCTCATGAGAGAATTTGTCAAACGCCTTCTGAAAATCCAAATGTATTTCCTCCTGTACTGTACAAAATACAATATCATGAGTCACACATTCCCAAAGATGGCATATTCCATTCAGTAAACTGAATAGAAAATTGTTTTGCTACCCTTGATGGCTGGACTTTATTTTTCTAATCATTTTGGTTCTATTTGGAAAACAGAACAAACCAGATCCCTACACAGAGACTACATGCTAGCAGAATACCTCACCTCTGTTATATGTACAGAATACAAGTAGTCCCTCACCAAATTCAGAATAAAGAGATCATAAACTATAACAAACCTGCAGATAAAAACTGAACTGGAAACTGCAACAAGCCAGATGCCATGTGCAGTGCAACAATGGAAAACAGAACCTCAAAGCATCAAACAAAATCAAGAAATATAAAATCAATCATAATAGTTAAGTCTAATACAAAGAATAAATAATTTTAAAACAGCTGACAAAAACATCCAATAATAAGCTCATTTAAAAATATTAGAAATGGCAATAAAATATTCCAAATCATTAGATACAAACACCCAATTAATTAAAAGTAATGATATTAAAAAAATCCCCCACTTTCCATACCTGGAATTTTTGATTTCCAGATGCCCTGAGATTGTCATGGATTTATAAGGGTGTGTGCGTCTGTGTGTGTGTGTGTGTGTGTGTCTGTGTACACGCGCTCTCTCTCATGCTCTTGTACACGCCACACGCGCTCTCTCTCATGCTCTTTCACTTTCTCCCCCCCTGGAAGAACAAGGGGCAGCAGCAGCAGTCTCCTTCTGCAGCCCGGACAGCCACTAGACTTGTTTTTTGCTTCTAGGCTCCGGGCCCTGCTGCTCTTGGTTATGATTGTGGGAAGGGAGAGTGGGAGACCGATGCTGCTTCTTTCCGTCCTATAAGCCAAGCTCGCAACTGCCAGGAGGGGCTGGGGTGGCCGATGCTTCTTGGAGGCTGCGTTCCTTCCGACTGCTGAGGTGAGAAAGGGGGTTGGGAGGTCTCAGGCCAGTGCTGCTTCTGCTTTTGGCTCCATGGCCATGCTTCTCCTGTCGGGGAGGGGAGTGGCAGGCTGATTCTGTTTCTTTCAGCCGCGCCCCTTGACTGCTGGGGTGGGAGGTCGGCGCTGCTAGTGTGGCTCCACAGCTGCACTGCCTCTTACTTCTAGGGTGCAATTCCATGGGCTGAACCTTCTGACTGCGGAGGCCAGGGGGAGGGGGGAAGGCTGTTTCTTCTTTCCACCAGTCTGTGTTCTGCTTCTGACTGCAAGAGGTGCTCCGAAATAGGCACAACAGTTCTTGCCGAAAGGCTGTGTATCAGGTGGAGGGGAGGCAGCTTATCAGTTAAATTGTGAGAGAAATGGTACCCCTTGGTAGATAGCGCCTATGGCCAAGGCTATATCTGCCATAGGCTAGCTACAGCTCTGCACAGTGCTAAGGCCTAAGCTCCACAGCTAGCCCTTCATTGTTTTAACTGCCAAGCAAATTATCTAGGTGAAAAGGCTGTAAATCAGACATTTTAAAGTCGCCTCTAAGCAGAGAAAACAAGGTTGAGAAAGGCAAGGCCAGAGTAGTTCAAACTGAATGCAGACACCTGTTCCCCACCAACCAAAGAGACTCAAGGGTAATATTTCTTCATGAAAAGGATGGAAGATAAATGGAATAGCCTCTCAGTGGGAGTTGGAAGAGGCAAAAACAGCAATGGAATTCAAAAAAGCATGAGATAAGCAGAGACCTCTAGATGTGAACACATGAGAAAGCCAGAGACAGACTGACTTTACACCTGAAAATAAAATAGGCAGACTCGATGGGCCTGCCAGTCCTTCGCTGTCGTATTCTAGGTTATGTTTCTATATTTTGCAGTTTATCTGGCCAAAACCTTTTTTTGAGAGCAATAGCACAGTTAGCACAGTACACAGACTTGTTACTAGTATTCTTCTGACAGATGAGAGATTCAGCTTTTCCAGCCTTGATGCTTTTAGAAACTGCTGCTAATCAGGGTTTCCAAGAGAATGGAGAACTTCACTTTTTAAATGACTTCACACATGAGGCTCTATGTGGATCACTAATTCAATGTTATCAGCGTCCTAAGTCTGAATAAAATACATACTATATCCATGAAGTTAAAAAGATAAAATAAAATAATCACAAACCACTAAAGTATTACACCATGCCTTTTGTTACAATCTCAGCCTTCTGTTGACTGCATACCACCAACAGGTGGTGGATATACAAAGCAAGCAACTAGGGCAGGGATGGCCAATTTGTGCTTTGCAAGCCACATGCAGCTCTTTGGCACACAAATTGTGTCTCATGAGTGAAATAAGGCCTGTACCACAGACAGTCTTGGTGGTACAGGCCTGCTGCACACTGAAATCCTCTCTATTCTCAGCAGCCAACTTCTGAGAAAGGGGAGGATCACAGCATGCAGGAGCTGTCTGCCATGTCCACATCCTCCCCTCCCCACAAATGACATTTGAAAATGAAGTCAAACTGGGCCGCTGCTGAGCCCATCCCACAGCAGTCAAAAATGAGGTTCAGCTAGGACATTGCGGAGTACATACCTCGGCAGCTTAAACCACCACGGAATCCATCTCTTGATGACCTATGAGGTGGCCCTGACAGGCTGTCACAGAAAAGGAAGAGTAGGCTGCCACGGAGAGAGTGCCTGCCTGTGTGTGCATGCCTGAGTGCATATGTGTGCACCACAGTGCCTACCTGCATGTGAGTGTGAGCGTGTGAGAGCCTGCCTGCTTGGCAGGCTTGTGGTTTCTAATTTAGTTTGTACCTGCATGTTTCTATTTTTACTTTATGGCCATTTTTTTCTGTAAATGGTGAGGGTCTGTGTGTTCTGCATTTGACAAGTATGCTATATACACACAAAAAAAATACTACCCTGTACTATACATATCTCAAACATTTTCATTACAAATAAAATAGCTTTATTAATTCCACATTAACATATTACAATTATGTTCAATATTGAAATTATTGAACGTAATTTTAATTAATGTAGGTGGGTAGTTTATAAGCTTGCTTGTGGTCTGTTAATATGGAATTAATGCTATTTGATTTATAACAAAACATATGTAAGGTATGGTTCAGGGTATTTTGTTTCATTTGTGTATCGCATAATTTATATACTCCGTATACAGGAGTGTGCCAGTGTAGTTATTTTAGCTGTAGTCATTATATAGTAGAAAAATGGCAGAAATGTTTTCAAAATGTTCCCATAAATACATATATTTTGAAAAGAAAAAAAGGAGAACAATACTAGTTAAATGCGCAAAGCTTTTAATCACTGATTTTTTTGTTATTTTATAGACAAACGTGTTACCCTAAAACATCTTTTGAAAATAGAACCGCCACATGCGACTTGTTACAAAAACTTATTTCTTGAAAAACTCTTAACATACATAAAAAAGTTATTGTCCCAAAGAGCTTGATGTTTATCCAATGTGTGGACCTTTATAGCTCTTTGTCCTGTTGTGGAAATACTTTAAATATGTCCAAAAATCATCTGATTAAACTAATTTTTTTAAACAGAATTTTGTTGCATGAAATGATGCTGTTGTAGAGAATCAAACAGTTTTTCTAAGCCCTGACAAAGGTCCATTGTTTCACCGAATTCAGGATGACATTGCTTAAATCAAAAGTGATGGTATTCCACAGGGATAGATTGAGTTTTGTAACAAAATATATAGTTTAGGAATGAAAGTGTGCAGGGCATTCTAAATTGCCATTGAATTATCCTGATTTGTTACAATGATTTGTGTCTCACAGCATCCTTCCTTTAGCCTTGTTCAAAGGAAATCGCACGAAGGCGGTAAAACGTTTATCTATAAAAATTTAAGTCAGCTATACATATATAAAACACACACACATACATACATATACTTCCACACATCTATAAATATGGGATAAGCTAAGTGATGTTGGTGCACTAATTTCTTTGAAATCATTAAGGCACATAACACTTTGTGTGAATTAAAGGCAGTTTTTGATTCTTGTGGCATCTCTTTGGCTTGGTAAAGGCTATAAAAACACAGACTATGGGATTTTTGTTTTGATGTCACTGCTTTTAGATGAAAATGTCTATTGAACTGGCAGATGACAGGGGTGGGTTGTTTCAGCTGCTGTGATTGCTAAAGCTTTTATTTGATGATTTTATTAAATTTGTCATGAAAAACAAATTAAAAATGGTTTTGTATTTTTAAATAGCTATTTAATTTTCTTTTCACCTGTTTTGGTTTTATGTCAAAATTAGAATGTGATATGCCCTAGGCAGCAATGACAATGGTAAGAAAAAAAAACAAAAAACAAACCTCAATCATACGTAAGAAATCTGATAATTGTAGAATGAGGGAAATGACTAATGATTTGCTAGACATTAAGGGTGCCTGAAAGTTCAGGAAAGCATTCAAAGAACAGAGTTTAATTGAAAATTAGAGATAGTAACAAAAGCAATATATTCCAGTGGTAACTCACAGATAAATGCACTATCTCCACGGTCTTTGAATTTTATCTATGTTCTGCCTCTGCTAAACAGTATTTGTATTCCAGATTACTACTAGCAATAAATGTGTTTCTAAATTGAACTAAAAGACTGGTGATTTTCCTACATCCACAAGAAGCAAATAAGATAAATTACAGACAGAAAAATATATCAAACACTTGGTTTACAGATCAGGGCATCTTTCCTAAGAACATTACAGCAGCCACGCTGGATCAGAGCAAGAGCATTGAGACTAGCTTCCTGTCTTCAACAGTGGTCAGTACAAGTCACAAGTGCCCAGCAGATTCCCAACAATTGATCTATTCCTTCTATCACTCCCAGGGATAAGTGCTGGCTTTCCCAAGTCTACTTGGCTAATAACTGTTTATGGCCTTTTCCCTCAGGAACTTGTCCAATCCTCTTTTGAACCCCATTACACTAGCTGCCTTGACAAAATCCTGACAACAGATGAGCCTGATTGTGCTCAATGAAAAAAACACTTTCTACAATTTGTTTAAATCTGCTGACTGCTAATTTTGTAGAGTATCACCTAGTCTTAATGTTAAAGGATAAATAACTGTTCCTTATTTACCCATTCCACTCCAGATTTTATAAATCTCAGTCATATCCCTTTTTCAGTCATTTCTTCTCCAAACTAAAGAGTCCTAATCTGTTATTCTCCATAATGGAGCTTTTCCATCCTCTATTATTTTTGTCACCCTTCTCTATCTCTCTTTTTTATGGGTGGGTTGGACAGGGCACAGTCCCTGGCTGGTCCATATAACATGGGTACCAGGACTCGCCTTATGCTGCCTGCCTCGACTGCTTGGTGGGGTGTGTGTGTGTGTGGGGGGGGGGGGGGGGGTTGGAGAATTGAGTTCTGCAGGGGAGGTGCTGTCCTGCACCTTTGAAACAAGCAATAGTGAGGTTGCTGTAGCTGATTGGTTCTGTGCTGTAGGGGGATCAAGTGACATTGTAGCAAATTTGGTACCTTAGAGCTTGCAGTCATTCCCACTAAATTTTGCTATGATGGCAGGCAGAATCCTTCCCTCTCACACACTAATGGCAGGGGTGCTCAAACCAGTCCTATGCCCCCCCCCCCCCAGCCAGTTGGGCTTTTAGGATATCTCTAATGAATATGCATGAGAAATATTTGCATACACAGGAGGTGGTACATGGAAATAAATCTCATGCATATTCATTAGGGATATTCTGAAAACTCAACTGGCTGGGGGGGAGGGGGGGGCAGGCAAAGGACTGGTTTGAGCACCACTGCTCTAATTCACTGATTGTTCTGGATCCCTGGCTGTCACAGCTAGAGGTGGGAGTGGCAGTTACGCAAGCTTTAACTTACTGGGCTGCATTGCCCATCCAGCTGGGGTAGTTAGTGAGTTAGTGATTGAAAGAATATCAGTGACTGGGTGCACTCGCTTGGGAGGTGGCTCTTTGCTGGGCTGTGTGGTGCTTTCGGTGCCTACAGGTCCAAGAGGGTGGGTGCATCCTGTTGGGGGTCGTGTCCGATGACCACCAGGGCTGTACTCTGGTTTGAGCTTGGGTACTGTGTTATGGTGTTAATAAAGCTGCAGCCTTTTTGATCCCAAACTGTGTGTCCATCTTGTTTGGATGTTTTGCAAGGCAGGTAGAGGAGGAGATCCTGGTTGCTCGTGTTATGTCTGCTATGTCTTTTTTTGAGATGAAGAGACCAGAACTGCCGACAATACTCAAAGTGCAGTCACATCATGAATCTGTACAAAAGGCATATTTTCAATTTTGTTCCCTATTCTTTGCCACATCATTCTATTTGCCTTTTTGACCGCAGCTGCACACTGAGTTGATTTCAAGGTATTGTCCCACAAGGACTCCAAAAACTTTTTCCTGGGTGGTGACTCCTAACACAGAACCCAGCATACGTATCTATAGTTACGATTATTTTTTTTTTTATATGCATTACTTTGCACATTAAACTGCATTTCCTATTTAGATTCCCAGTCTCACAGGAGGATTCTTCTACAGTTTCTCACAATCTGCTGCTGTTTTAATGGCTCAAAACAATTGTGTGTTCTCTGCAAATTTGGTCACTTAACTGATCTAGAGAAAGGAACAGAGTTATTAATATGCGAAATAGAACAAGTCCCAGTATAGACACCTGGAGCACTGCACTAACAAACTTTCTCCATCTGAAAAACTGATAGTTCAGTCCTGCCCTCCATTTTCTCTCTTTATCCAGTTATCAATCCACAATAGGATACTGCCTCAGATCCCATGACTTTCCAATTTCACGAGGAGTCTCTTATGGAGGGACTTTGTCAAATGCCTACTGACAACGCAAATACATTATCAACCAGTTCATCTTTATCTGCATGATTATTGATACAAAGTTCACTAAATTTTTTCAAGGTAAGACTTCCCTTTGGCTGTCCCCCATTAAACTATGGCTGCCAGTATGGTCAGAAATGTTGTTTTTAAGAACACTTTCTACTATTTTGCCTGGCACAGATATCAGACTCGGTCTATAGTTTCAAAATTGCACCTTTTGGAGGAATGGAAAAGGATTTGAATGAGTGTCATGAAATGCAGACAGAATGGCTTCACTGATGCACTCAAGCATTCGGATTCGTGCCCTTCAAATGGCAAAAGAAGAAAAATATTCAGCGACCAAAGGTCTAAAAAAATTCACTGCATCGTCTGGTTGGTGTTCATGGTTCATGAACTGATATGGATTGTGCCTTCATCAACGCACAAAAATTTCACAGAAACTGCCTAAAGAGCTTGATGAAAAGATTTGTTCATTCCACAAATTCATTATTCAGAGAATAAAGAATCATTTCGATATGAACGTTGGTATACGGATGAACCACATTTGATATGCCTGGCAATCGTAATGTACCTAGCGTTGGTGAGAAGACTGTACTTCTAAAAACTAGTCATGAAAAGACCCATTTCACAGTGGTCCTGTCTTGCCTGGCAAAATGGCACAAAAGGGTCATTTTAGCCAAGAGATGAGGCTTAACAGACCTTGATTCAAATACACTAATTAAACCTTGAAATTTCAGTATTCTGATTCTGTGTCATTTTCAACAAAAGATGTAAAATAGCCACACTGAGGATACTGCAGAGCCATGTTTGACTCCTGTACCTTAGGCTAAGTATCACTAAAATGTGCCTCTCCCTTTCTGCAATGAAAACTTTAATATTGTTGCAGTTTGTGATAGTAGAGTTTGAAAGAAGCAGCAAATACATGCCATGGTACTGGGGGTGCTCTGCCTTGTAACTCAAGGGAATCAAAGTCTGGTATGAGATTTTCCTGCAGAGAAGAGAACAAAAGATTCACAGAGTTGTCACTGAACTCCATGAAAATATTTGCTTTTTTTCCAGGTCAGTTTATTCCTATCGCATCCTGTCCAATATATTCTTGGACATCAGTGGTGGCACTAATATAGGTTTGGAACAAGGATATTCCTTGCTTTTCCCTACTTCCTTGTTCCCACGCTTAAATAAAAGATTTCCATTATTTGTTACAATTATCAGTTGTTAAACGTTGCTTGGCAACTGGGCCTCACAGTTCAACATATCAATCTTTATATTTATTTTAAGACATAAAATTCAAACATTTATTTCCTGGAATAAACTATCATTTGGATTTTATAATCATATTTACCATACATATTTTCTCTTGGAAAAAAAGTCTAATAAGATTACCAGAGATGAAAGAAAGACACTGGGTTAATCAATACACTGAAATCTACTGTATTTTATGATACCTCAACTTTTACCACCTAAAATAAAGGAAAATTTGGCAAAGGTTTTAATGAATAGAAATGTAAGCAACAGCTATCCCTTATATTTACAATCCTCAAGATCAGGGTGGATTGGCCTATCAGGGCTTCAGGCTTGCCCTGGTGGGCTGCTCAGGACAATCATGTGACTGGTGTCGATTGCAAAGGCCCATGCAGCCGTTGCCAGTAACACCAAGCCCACAGTAGCAGTTCTGGCAGAGTGAGAGCCCCACGCAGCCGTTGCCATTAACACCAGGCCCACAGTAGCTGTTCTGGCAGAGTGGGAGCCCCACTCAGCCGTTGCCATTAACACCAGGCCCACAGTAGCTGTTCTGGCAGAGTGAGAGCCCCACGCAGCCGTTGCCATTAACACCAGGCCCACAGTAGCAGTTCTGGCAGAGTGGGAGCCCCATGCAGCAGTTGCCATTAACCCCTGGCCCACAGTAGCTGTTCTGGCAGAGTGGGAGCCCTCCATTGAGGCTGTCTGCTCATGTCTTTGTGTGCTTTGTTTTTTTTCTTTTCCTGTAGCTACAGCCACAGTTCCATGGGCCTAGGCTTCTTTTTTAGTTTTCTCTGCAGCTGCAGTATGGGCTCTATAAGTCTGTATTTTTTTTTTCTTTCCCTTGGCATCACTGATCTCTTTGGGATCACACCCCGCCTCTTCCCTCACATCCGGGGCAATGGGAAAAGCTCCCGAGGCCTTCCCTCACACCTCCCAGTAGCTCTCTTTCCCTTACGAGGGAGCCAGTACACCACAGCTGAAGGCCTCTCACAGATTTCTACTGCCAGCCCCCCATATGTTAGGGCCTAGGCAAAAAATAACTCTCCCCGCTACATCGGGCCTTTTTGCCTACCTCTTTCCTCAGCAGAGCCATAAGCTGGTAAGCCCTGCCTGGAACCCTCCTGCCCACTTTCAGAGGTGGCAGGGGAAGAGAGGGTGGGAGCGTGGGAGGGAGCATGCATCTGTGCATGTGTCAGCGAGTGTGTGTGTATGTTTTAGCAAGCATATGAGAGACTAGTGTATCCCATTTATTTACGTGTTTATCCTTTGTTTAATCAATGTCTCCCATTTTATTCAATGTTACTTGTTCAAAGTTTATTCATTGTTAAGTGTTCAATGTAACGCTGACATGCGAGGTTATTGTTCGTTGTAAACGGTGTGATTTGTATTCTATACAGGAATATCGGTATATAAAAGTTAAAAATAAATAAATAAAATAAGAGTGTGCTCTCCCTCATCCCCATTATCCATAACAATCTCAGGGTGACTAGAAATTACAGAAAGTGGAGGATTTTTAAAATTCTTTTTGGTTTTAATTATTGGGTGTTATCTGATGTGTCTGCTGTTTTAAAGTATTTTATTGTTTTTTGGGAAATTTTTAAAAATGTTATATGGGTTTAATTATTGTATGTTCAGTTTTGTAATATTTATTCTTCTTAGTATGGCTTAACTATTGCTGATTTATATTTCTTAATTTCATTTTTTGATATTTTATGAAGAATGATGTTCCTCTTTTTTCCCTTGTTGCAGTTTCCAATTCAGTTTTTGTCTGCTCATTTCTATTTATTCTTTATGGTCTCTCTATTCTGTATTTGGCGAGGGGCGATCTGTATTCTGCATGTGTGACAGAGGTGAAGTGTTCTGCTAGCATGTAGTTTGTGTGGGGACCTATAGTAGCTTAGCTTGCTCTGGTTTCCAAATTGGTGTTTTAGGGCCTGCAGTAATATTTGTAGCTTTGCCCTTTCATAGGTACAGTTGTCATTGTTTGAATGCTGGCTGTTATTGCTGTGTTGGTATTGTAGTTTTGCTATATTTTAATTGTAATTTAGTTTACCCAAGGTTTATAAACAGCTGAGCAAACTCCCAACATTTGTTACAATAGGCTTAATGCAATAAGGGATTCAAGTGTAGGGTTTTGTTTTGGTTTTTTTTTATATTTTGCAGGGTTTTCTGGTTGGCACCACAGCAGTGCATGTGTGTGAGGTGTGTGCATATTCCATGTAATGATTCATATACATTTGCAGTTGGAAACATTTTGTAAAAATTAACAAAAAAAATTTTCATGTATCCATTAGAAATATAATAGATACCAGTCTTATTGACACTGAGTAGTGCTGTACTGATATAATTATGCCATTTTCCAAAGGGAATCAGCACTACGTAAATACTTATTAAAAGCAATTATAGAAAACAAATCGTAACCTTTATTACAAAAATATATAGAAAAATGTTCAAGTAAAACTGGATACATGCAAAAGTTTGTTTTAATTTTTACAAAAGTTTTCCAACTGCAAATGCATACGAATCATAACATGGAATATGCACACATCCCCACACACATACTATAGCACCATGATAATAAATATATGTATATTTTTGGTGGCTCAACTAACAAAGTATGTATAGAATTGAATCAAAATTTCTTTGCAAAAATCAATTTTGAAGCAATGTAGGTTACCCAGCGCAAAGATGACCTGGCTCTCAGAAAACAAGCCCACTCTCTGGAGGCCAGAGTGGCCAGACCCGGAGGAGCTTAGGCAGACTCAGAGGAGACCATCTGGGACATAGAACAGTTCCAACTCTAGTTTAGCAGCCTGTGTGTTGCTTTGGAAGAGTAGGATTCACCTAGAAGAAAACAATCACCTGATCTTGTAGCTAGGACCGGCCCTCTAGGTGATTCTTTATCACCTCACACCAAGGAAGCGTCTCTGGAGGTCCATGACCAGGAGGGAATGGTTAGGAACACCATTGTACTGGAGTAGATTTTAAAAGGTTGCGTGTGGGCACACATGTGACTCGCGCTACCTGGCGTGTGTGCATGTTATAAAATCCTGGGTTGGCGCATGCAAGAGGGTGCACAATTGTGCACCTTGTGCGCGCCGAGCCACACTGCCTCCTCCCCCCCCCCCCCCCCCCCCCCGTTCCCTCCCAGGCAGTGAGAGGGAACTTCCCTTCCCCCTAGCCTGACCTTCCCACCCCTTTTCCCCAGCCCTCCTCTAACCCCCCCCCCGACCTTTATTTTATCTTTTGCGCCAACTGCCGGCACACAATCCCCAGCACAGCGGCAAATATGGCCACTGTGCCAGGAGGCTAACCCCGCTCATGCCTTTGGACCGCCCCACCCCTTTAGTAAAGCCCCGGGACTTACACACATCCTGGGGCTATAGGCCCAGCGCGCATAAGGCCGGTTAGACGCGCAACCTTTTTACATTCCGGCCCTATGAATGCAGATACCTGGGTGACTAGTGGGTGTGACGATCACTTGATAACTTGCCTGCTAGGTGAAAAGAAGGTAGTGGACCGCACGTGCCACCTAGATAAGATTTTACATTGTGTTTGGGGGAGGGGGGGGGCAGCTGGCTGACATGGTACACATGTGGGTACCAATGACATAAGAAGGTGCAGAAGTGAGGTTCTGGAGGCTAAATTTAGGTTCTTTTATAGGAAAAAAATACAGAACCTTCAGGATTGCACACACAGGACCTCAGATGGGGCGAGTTACAGTCTCTCAATGATTGGATGAGATGATGGTGCAGAGAAGAGTTTTAGGTTTGCTAGGTTCTGGGGAATAGTCTGGGGGAGAAGGAACTTATTTCGACGGGATGGGCTCCACCTTAAACTAGAGTGGAACCAGGCTGCTGGCACTAACCTTTAAAAAAGAGATTAAAATCTGCTCAAACTAGATAATGGGGAAAGCTGACTGTCGCTCAGAAGCACTTGGTTTGGAATGCTGTATCTTTGAAGGATACTAAGAGAAAAGGGAAATTAGGGAACAGAGAGGGTGTAATAAATGCTAAAGTAGCCCAGGTTTCTTTAAGTAAAGAGCAGACAGAGCAGAAAGATTTCAAATTATCTGTCAACTGATATGCAGGTTAATACAAATAAAATACATACATCTGTATACAAATACTAGAAGTCTAAAAAAAAAATAAGATGGGAGAGTTAGAATGTATAGCACTGAATGAAGAGGTAGATGTAATTGCCATCTCAGAGACCTGGTGGAAGGAGAAGAACTAATGGGATGCAGTGATACCAGGGTACAAATTATATCGCAATGATAGATGGTGGATGGGTAGTTCTATGTTAGAGAGCAGAGAGTGAAACAGGATAAAAGCTCTGCAGGAAAAAAAAAAAAGAACTGTAGAATCTTTATGGATAGAAATCCCATGTGAGAAAGGAAAGAATAGCAGTAAAGTATACTACCATCCACCTGACCAGAAATAATGAAATGCTAACAAAATCAGAAACAATGGGTATTTCAATTACTCCAGTACCGACTGGTTAAATGACACATCGGGACATGCTAAGGAGGGAAAGTTTCTAGATGAAATAAATGACTGCTTCATGGAGCAGCTGGTACAAGACCCGACAGGAGCTATTTAGACATAATCCTTAGTGGAATACATGATTTGGTTCGAGAAGCAAACGTTGGGGCCACTTGGCAATAGTGATCTTAACATAATAAAATTTGACTTTATTTAAAATATTATTACCCGCCCTTCCATGGTTCAGGGCGGGGGTACAATAAAACATACATAAAATCAAAACATCTACTTTCACATATGGTGGTTACAAACCATAAATATAGGGGAAAAACCACACTGGGTAAGTGACTTAACTGGAGTGAGGACACCAAGGAAATAGACTGTGATAGCATTTAACTTTCAAATGGGAGACTATGCTAAAATGAGGAAAATAGAAAACAATTGGAAGGAGTAACTTAAGAGTTTACATTAGGCATGAAAGTTGTTTAAAAATACTATCTTGGAAATCCAGACTAGATACATTTCACATAAAAAAAAAAGGTGAAAGGCAGGCCAAACAACTGCTGGCATTTATTTATTTAAATTCTTTTACTATACAGATACTCCAGACGAGGTCTTATCGTACCGGTTTACAATGGAACTGAGGGAAACCAATTTAACAACTATGTAGAAGGTAAAGTTACATTAAACAGGGAGCAAAAACATGGGAAATGGAAGACAGAAAAGATTTTAAACGATTATAGCTGGAGAGTGATAAAATAGTCAACGAAAAACAATACAGAAACCCTCCTGCTCTCCCTCACGGACCACTTACTCATAGGCATGGACCGAGGCAACTGTTACCTCCTCGCCCTACTCGACATCTCAGCTGCCTTTGATACCATCAACCATAACCTCCTCATCAACCGGCTATCCGAAATAGGCATCTCAGGCCTAGCCCTACTATGGTTTAAATCCTACTTATCTAACAGAAAGTTCTCCGTCAAGATAGGAAACGCCAACTCCACACTCTATCCCTTGTCTCAAGGTGTCCCACAAGGCTCCTCCCTCTCCTCCACCCTTTTCAACATTTATCTCACACCTCTATGTCAGCTCCTCACAGACCTCGGCCTCAAATTCTACCTCTATGCAGATGACGTTCAAATCGTCATTCCCATTCACAACTCTCTCTCAGATGCCCTTGCCTTCTGGAACACGTCTTGCCAACATCAATGACTTCCTCACCAACATCCACCTCGCTCTAAACTCCTCCAAAACAGAGCTGCTCCTTATCTCTCCTCACCTCCCTCCCAAACCACCGATCTCCAACGATCCAGCTTTCAACGTCATAACACCCCAACCCACAGTAAGAGACCTTGGGGTTATCATAGATCAACAACTCAATCTCAAAAAACAGATCAACTCCATCCTCAAAGAAGGTTTCTTCAAGCTTCACATCCTGAAGAAACTCAGACCCCTCCTCCACTATCATGACTTCCGCACCGTCGTCCAAGCCACCCTTTCCTCAAAGCTGGACTACTGTAATGCCCTCTTCCTTGGCCTACCCTCCTCCACCACCAAGCCCTTACAAATGCTCCAGAATCCCATCGCCAGGGTCATCACCAACTCAAGGAAAGCTGATCACATTACCCCAATACTCAAAGAACTCCACTGGCTCCCCATCGCATCCTGAATTCTCTTCAAAATTCTAACCATAGTGCACAAGTCCATCCACTCGCACAATTCCAATTGGTTGGATGAACCCTTTCGTCCTATACGCACTGAACGACCCACTCGCACTGTCAACAAAGGCACCCTCTCCATTCCCCCTTTGAAAAAAGCCCACCTCTCCTCTACTAGGGACCGTGCACTATCCATTGCAGGCCCTAAACAATGGAACACCCTCCCTACCACTCTCAGGCTAGAGCCATGTTACGCCAAGTTCAGAAAAAAACTTAAAACATGGCTCTTCCGACAAGCCTACCCTGATTAAGTACACCGACTTCTGCAAGTATCTTGCCTACGCCTTGTATATTCCTGTAAATAGTCCGTTGCAGTTTTTATTTATTGCTTTAATTCCTCCACCTCCTGCTCTTTGTATACTCCTCCTTGTTCGCCCTCCCTGTTCATTGTAATTTCTACCTTTAAAGTTACATTGTAAACCGGTATGATGTATGCATACTAATACCGGTATATAAAAGTTTTTAAATAAATAAATAAATAGAGTAGCGAGACAAACAGATTGATGAGTTCGGCTGGAGATTTATCCTAGGCAATTATTGACATAATATATCCTGTGGAAGGAGGAAACATGGGGAGGTAAGCAGGGCAGGGACTGGAGCGAGGAGGGGGGGAGGAGTAGGGAATGGCATGGTTAAAGGTAAGGTGAGAAGCTATTCTAGCCAAAAGAACGTTTTTCAAAAAATGGAAAAAGGATCCAAATGCAAGTCAGATGCAAAGCATTGAAAGGGAAGGTAAAGACAGCATTTGAAAAGAAGTTTTCTTTGGAAGAAAAAAAACCCCCCAAACTTTTTCAGGTACATTTGAAGCAAAACATATGTGAGAGTCAGTTGAACCATCAGATAATCAAGAGGTAAAAGGGGCACTAAGGTAGGATAAGGCCATAGCAGAAATTAAATGAATTATTTGCTTTTGTCTTTACCAAGGAAGATACAAGACAGATACCCATGCCAGAAGCGATGTTGAAAGTTATGATTCAGGGAAAATGCAACAAATTTCAGTGAACGAAGATGATGTAATAAGGCAATTTGAAAAAAATAGAGTAGCAAATCATCTTGGCTAGATATACACACATCCTAGAGTGCTGAAAAAAATTAAATATAAAATTGCCTACCTATTGTACTATTAAATAAGCTATTAAATAAATAAAATCAGCTTCAGTGCCTGAAGATTGTAGGTGACAAACATAACTAGTTTTTAAAAACTGTTCTAGGGATAATCCAGGAAACTACAGACTGGTGAGCCTGACATCACTGCTGGGAAAATGATTGAAACTATCAAAGTAAAAAATTACTGATATTTAGACAATTTAATGGAACAAAGCCAACAGGGATTTAGCCAAGGGAAGTCTTGCCTTACCAACGTACTATATATTATTTGAAGGTGTGAACATACGTGGATAATGGTGAGCCAGTTGATATAGTGTATCTGGGTTTTCAGAAAGCATTTGACAGAGTACCTCATGAGAGAGACTTGATGAAATGAAACAAATCAAAGGATAGTAAGCAATGTTCTATTGTGTACTGAGAATTGTCTAAAATGGTCAATTTTCTCAATTGAGAAAGGTAGAGTATCCCAGAGATCTGTAGAGGAACCACTGATTTTTTAACATTTATAAAATGACCTAGAGATGTGAGAAACAAGTGAGGTGATCAAATTTGCTGATGAAACAAAGTTATTCAAAGTTGTTAAAATAACGAGAGGATTGTGAGAAATTGCAATAGGACCTTGAGAGCCTGGGCATCCAAAACGGCAGATGATATTTATTGTGGACAAGAGCAAAGTGATGCACTTAGGAAAGCTATCCAAATTATAGCTACACAATGCAAAGTTCCACATTGGAAATCACCACCCAGGAAAAGGATTTAGTCATAGTGAATATGTTGAAATCCTGTGCTCAGTATGCAGCAGCGGCCAAGAAAGCAAACAGAATGCTAGGCCTCATTAGGAAAGAAATGGAGAATAAATCAGAGGGTGTCATAATGCCTCTGTAGTGTTCTATGGTCCAACCGCACCTGGAGTATTGTGCGCATTTCCGGCCACTGCATCTCTAAAAAGAAAGCAGAATTAGAAAATGTACAGAGGAGGATAACCAAAATAATGAAAGGGATGGAATAATTCTCCTATAAGGAAAGGCTAAAGTAGTCAGGGCTTTTCAGCTTGGAGAACAGTCAGCTGATGGGAGAGATGATAAAAGTCTATAAAAAGAGTGGAACGGATAAACACAAATCGAATATTTACTCTTTAAAAAAAAAAAAATACAAAGACTAGGGGACACGCAATAAAGTTACTAGGTAATACATTTAAAACACAAGAAAACTTTTTCCCCTCTATGCATAATTAAACTTTGGAATTCATTGCCTGAGGATGTGGTAAAAGCTGTTGTGTATATGGTTTAAAAAAAAAAAGCTTGGATAAGTTCCTGGAAACAAGTCCATAAACCATTATTAAAGTAAACTTGGGGATATCCACTGCTTATCCTTGGGATAAGCAGCATAGAATCTATCAACCTTTTAGGATCCTATCAGGTACTTGAGACCTGGACCGGTCACTGTTGGAAACAGGATACAAAACTTGATGGACCTTTGATTTGACTCAGTATGGCAAATCTTATGTTTGTGTGTGCAAAGCATGTTTTTCTGTGCATAAATCCAAATTACAGGTCCTGGTGTTGGAACTTCAGTTTCTACCTATAGACTGACAAGTGCAATGTTAATATGGAATAGACTTAGTTTTTGGGTACTTGCCAGGTCCTTATGGCCTGAATTGGCCACTGTTTGAAACAGGATGCTGGGCTTGATGGACCCTTGGTCTGACCCAGTATGGCATATTCTTATGTTCTTAAACTTTATACCAGCTCTGACCAGAAGTAAAATTTCCAACTTTAGGAAAACTTAAGTCAGACCACCTCTCTGAATTTGGGGGGGAGGGGAAGGAGGGATGATGATAGCTAATGCTTTCACTTGCATGAGTTTTCCATGTGACGGTGCTAAATAAGATGTACAGTTTTACCCGCACATTTTTTCTGTGCATAACTCCTTGTTGCATGTAAAATTGTGTGCACAACTGCAAATTAAACTGCATGCTCTACTCAGCACACCTTATTGCACCAGCCTCAAAAGTGAGTCACATCTAGTGATCAGTGCACACACTCTCCATCTTACTCGGCCTAAGGATAAGAGAGGCTGGAAGATCTGAGAGGAGCAAGCTCAGGATGGGGAAGATGAAGAGGTGCTGTGTACAGTGTGTATGCTGCAGGGGCTCAGATACCCATGACATGCATAATACCACACTCCAGGTCTCATTCTATAGTTAGGAAGAGGAGACTTCTACACATTTAAGAGCCACCTCTGGTGTGTCTTGTTAATGTTCGGTGATGAAGAGCAGAGCACACGTGCTGGCCTGGATCCAAGCATCAGGCAATAGTGACTTTTCCGTGGCACACCTGATCAGGTTTGACAGTAAAGTGGTTGGAAAACACTGAACTAGGTTTAACGCTTTTTAACCATTGGTTGTTACTCTTTTATAAAATCTTTTTAAACATGGGCATTCTGTATTTGTTTTTCTCCATGAGTAAGTGGAGGCACATGCAAGGGTACGGATGCAGTAGCCCTTCTATGAGACCTTTCATTAACAGAGGGAAAGTTTCCGTAAACCAAAATATTCATTAAAAATATTAAACTTGTTTAATCTGTACAGAATAAAGAGTATACGTCTGAAGTAGGGCTATACATCTACAGAAAAAGTCAATATAAAATGGCATTTTAAGCTGAAGATGTGTGTTGCTTAAATGTATATTGCAAGATGTTGCCATTTGTAAAGTGGTCAAAAAATAGTTTGAAATCACATTTAAAAAAAAAATCTAATTCTCCTAACCCAAGAGGTAATCTGCCACAGAAATAAAGCAGCAGATAAATGAAATATATTTTCAAAATACTAAAAGGCTGATATTTAGCGTGATTTATCCGGCTAAGTGGCAACCACTGAATATCTGGCTATGTTCAGCGGCCGACACTTGTCCAGATAAGTAGATAACAGGATTATCTTGGGGGCTAGCAAAGGGTGGATGGGGACTATATCTGATTATTTAGACTTGTCCAGTTAACCAAGCAACTCAGACAGGTCTAACTTAACTAGGTTTAACTTATCCAGCTAAGTACCAATTTGTACACGGATATTCAAGCAGCACAGCCATACTGCTGGCGATGCCATTTAAGTTAGCTGGATAAGTCTCTTCCAGCTAACAAACATTTAGTTTTGAATACTGGACCCTAAAAGCATAGCGTACTGTTACTCCAAGTAAATATAGATTTTCATTGGGCAACTAGGTCAGGGCCACTGCACACAATGAGCAGTAATTAGAAAGGCATCTTATTCACACCCAGAGAAGTGATATTTTTGCACTTCTCCCTCTCCTCTTAAAACAAGCACCATATGTTGAAACAAGGCTGTGCCACTTTTTTTTTGTTCATTTTTGACTATTTTGTTTATGAATGTGTATTTCAGCATTTTTGGGGGCATCTCCCTAGAACACCCATTGAGGGTATTGTTCATCTGTTTATCCATCCACATGTTGCAGGGGCCTTCTCTGTGGACTGATTTTGCAAGATTCGAAAAGTCGAAAGGCCCCTCGGATGCCCGAAGAGTAAGGCTGACAAGCAGGGAAACCGGAGCAGCAAAAAGCGGAAGGAAGATTTCTAATAACTATCAGTCCTAATAGTTTTTGTACACAGTAGTTCTGACCTAGCTACCAGAAGACAGATGTTTGTTACAATAAGCCAAGCTGCTACTGTTAAGAAAAATAAAATGGAAGCATTTTTCAATCAGGCTTATCCACTACAGTTTTTTTCAGCGCTAAGAAACTATGTGCAAGGGAATTATGAGGCAGATCCTCTCTTTTCTACTGGTCTCAAAATGTTGTTTGATTGTTCATTTTCTGTTTTTGTAGTGGAACTTATTTTGTATTCATTAAAAGAACACTTGTATTGTATTGTATAATAAGAGTGCTGCTGAGCTAACCACACAGAAAGTAGTACTAACATGCTCTCATACTAGAGTTGGGGATCCTATACCATCTGCTAGCAGGTGTTGCCACAGATCAATAGCACTTCTGACACTGCATTAAATTTTATCACATTTATTATAAATCACTGTAGCAGCACAAAAGACCATAGAGTCTATCTAACTTGCCATCCACATAACTGCTCAACTCCACAATCCCTACCATTCCTGCAGAGATCCCTTGTGTTTGTGCCATGCTTTGTTGAATTCAAATACTGTTCTTGTCTCTACCTTCTCTAATGGGAGGCTGTTTCATGCTTCCACCACCCTTTCTGTAAAGAAATACTTCCTTAGATTACTCTGAGTCCATCTCCTTTCACCAGCATCTCAGAGCCTCTCTTCCTCTGAGACTCACTTCTTGTGCATGGAAACCTCTGAATTATTTGTATATTTGATTTATATTCCACTTTTCAGCACTTCAAAGCAGATTTCATTCAGGTACTGTAGGTATTTCCCTATCCCCAGAGGGCTTACAATCTGAGCTTGTACCTGAGGCAATGAAGGGTAAAGTAACTTGCCCAAGGTCACAAGCAGCAGCAGGATTACCCTGGTTTCTTGCCCGATGCTTTAACTACAGGTTAATTAAATCATAAAGCGAATCTAACCCTTCTACAGGACTTTGGCGTAAAAAATACAAATCACAAAACCAAACAGATGAGTAGTTTCAATAAAACAAACAGCTTTGCCAATTAAATGTCGACTTCCAAAGTCAATTCAACAGCCAATAGCAGAGATACAACAGATGAAGGCTGCTAACAGGTCTTACGGATCTCTCTAAAGTGCCCTCCTACAACTCTTCTACCCTATTGGGCAAGTCACTTTACCCTCCATTGCCTCAGGTACAAACTTAGATTGTAAGCCCTCTGGGGATAGGGAAATACCTACAGTACCTGAATGTAATCCACTTTGAAGTGGTGAAAAAAGTGTGAAAAGTGGAATCTAAAAAAAAAATAATTATTCAATATTCCTGAAAATAATTAAGGAGTAAATACACAATGGTCAGAGGAGGATTCAACAATTCAAAGCTCAACTTTTAACTACCACTTGATGAATATTGATCTAGAAAACCCTTTACTTGATCTAACATCCCAAGATGCTTATTTGACTTTGTTATGAATGCATTTTCAGAACCAGTTAAGAACACTAAACCAAGAAGTTCCTTTGGAACTGCAGATTTGTTTAATGTTACACAATTGTATCAAAATAGTAGTCTAGTAAAGTACCTAGATGCACTTTACAAAATAATTATGATATGTAATAAGTTTCTCGTACAATTTTTTAAAAAACATTTTGAATTTCTGTTAATTTACTATTGTCATCCTTCCAGAATGATGGACCATAAGATCAAATCAGTTTGCTCCCACACTCCGCACTTTGCAGACGGATTCTCAGGCCACATTAATACTAGCGAGGAAAAAGGACTCAACTATAAAAAGGTTAACATACAACAAAGGTCAATGGTGACAACTCACTGTGCAAAGTACAATGGAATGTGCTTACAGACTCTGAACAGCATCTAATTTCATACCCTATCCACCCTCTGATGTGGTGCAATAAACCATGATACAAATGTACCCTTGTTAATAAGAAACTTCAGCAGCCTACTCATGCTACCTACCCAACCTGAATTAAGAGAAAGCATGAGATGCAAGCAACACACACTATGCTTCACTAAACAGCTTAAAAAAAAAATCTAATTTTACAATCTGTGTTAGGTAAATGTATAAGCAAAGTGTAAAAAAACACAAAACCAGGCAGCCCAACTTTCATCACAAAAGCAGTGTCACTAAATCATCTATTTTTTCTTTTTTAAACCAGCACAGTTGTACTCTTCTCATAATGCTCTCATGAAGGGAAAGGCTTCTTTAAGTAGATTTTATCGATCATGTTTCAAGAAACATACTCTAATTTAATCTGGAGTTTATAGAATGCCATTCTGATCCAAAAGGACTACCTGATATAGTTTAAAACAAAGCAAAAAACATCAACATATTCAAACATACACAATCAGCATACACAAGAATAAATTCTTTAAATAAAATACCTAATATAAAACCATATAGCAAGTTTTTACAGTAAACTGTGCTCTCCGAAGACAGCAGGATGAAGTAGCTCTACTGAGAATGAGGGGGCATTGCTTCTGCGAGCCTCCTCAGTCAATTTTACAGCTAATTCTAGCTAGGCAGTCAAGCAGGTATTTAAGCAAGGTTAAATCATCCTGCTGTCTATGGAGAACACAGCTTACAGTAAGCAAACTTGCTTTCTCCATTGATAAGGAGTGAGTTAGTCATGACATGTGGTGAGTCTCAAGCCAAGGGCTGCAGCAGAGCATTTACTGAACTAACAACTCGGACCTCACACCGTGGAGAGTAGATTACTGGGTGAACAGGCTACGCGGAACTGCTTATCCGAATCTGCTATCACCATCACTCTTTGAAAGATTGTCAAGACACTAATGGGATAGAAAGGTGTGTTAATGACCAAGTTGCAACTCTGCAGATGTCCTCGAGAGGTACTGCTCATAGATCAGCCTCTTATGCAGAAATGGCTCTAACCTGATGAGCCTTGATGGTGTCTAATTTGTAGGCCTGCTAAGATGTAGCAGTGCATTATATAGCCTGCTAACCAGTTAGACCAGGGGCGGGCAATTTATTTTATTTTATTTTTTTTTTTAAAAGGGGGTGCTTTTCAGAACCAGGGGCTGGAGGGGTGCCCCCTTAGTAGAACTTCATGAGGCGGGGGGGAGGAGATTAGATGGATTCCAAACTGCTTATCCCAAGAACAAGCAGTGGATTTCTGCAACTCCACCTTAATAATGGTTAATGGGCTTTTCCTCCAGTAACTTTTCCAAACCTTTTTTATATGCAGCTACAGTAATATCTTTCACCACATCCTCTAGCAAAGAATTTCAGAGCTAAAATTGAGTAAAAATATTCTTTTATTAATTTTAAATCTATTACCTAGTAACTTCATTGTGTTCCCCCTGGTCTTTGGATTTTTTGAAAGAGTAAACTGATTAACGTTTACTCGTTCCATTCCACAAAAGATTTTATATCTCCCCACCCACCCCCCCCCCTCCCACCCCACAGCCATTTCTTCTCCAAGCTGAAGAGTCCTAACCTCTTTAGCCTTTCCTCATGGAATTGTTCCACCCCCCTTTATTATTTTGATAGCCCTTCTCTGTACCTTTCCTAATTCTGCTACATCTTTTCTTGATATGTGGTGACCAGAACTGCACACAAGATGAGGCTGCACATTGGAGTGATATAGAGGTGTTATATATGTTTTATTCTCCATTCCTTTCCTAAGAATCCCTAGCATTTTATTTGCTTTCTTGGCTGCTGCTGTACACTGAGCAGAAGATTTCAGTGTATTTTCAGCAATGACACCTAGATCCTTTTCCTGAGTGGTGACTCCTAATGTGGAACTTTGTATTATGTAGGTATAATTTGGTTATTGGAACTTTGTAAATCTTTAATGGAAATAGTAGACAAATTGGTTTAGAAAGTAATAAACCCTTTTTTCCTAATATTTCTTGAATTTTGTGCCATACATATTACTTATTTCAAAATTGGTGTATACTTGTATGTATGGAACCCTCCTGTTATAATTTAAGCCATTGAGACGACGACATTGATGCATTGTGCCAGTTACAATGGAGCAAATTTGATAGAAAGGAGGACCAGAAAAACTCATCGGCCCGGGTTTGGTCTGCAGGCTGTAGTTTGCCCACCCCTGGCCTAGACAATCTACATCTGGCCACTGCTACGGCCTATACTCTTAGGATTGTAAGAGATGAATAGATGCAATGCCTGACTAAGAGGCTGAGTTCTTTTATAGTAAGCTATGGCTCTTTTACAGTCCAAGGTATTAAGGGTTTTCTCACCTTCATGCATATACAGCCTTGGGAAGAGGGCAATGATGGCTTGATTAATAGGGAAAGATGTTACTACTTTTGGTAGTAAGTTTTGGTTGGTGCAGAGCCCCATCCTATTGTGGAAGAGTTACATATAAGGGGAATAAGAAATCAAAGCCTAAAGCGCATTGACTTCTGGCTGATGTGACTTCTACAAGAAAAATTACTTTCCATGTTAAAAACCTGAGAGAAGTAGACTCCAATTGTTCAAACAGCAGCTTCATCACTTGTCTCAATCACATTTAGTTCCCATGGAACCAGTGGTTTTACAACTGGATGTTTAGTAATGACATAAGCCTTTCATGAATTGATGAGTGGATATTGGTTTACCTTTGATTTGGGTATGGTAAGCTGCAGTTGCACTGAGATGAACTCTCACTAATGAGTTACTAATACCTGAAGAAGTGAGAAAGAGCAGACAGATCAATAACTCTGGGTTAGCATGTGAACGGATCCAAAAAACTTCATTGATACCATGTGGAGAACAGGTTCCATTTAAATCTATAGGAGGTTCTTCTGATTGTTAAGTCCTCAACCTTCTTGGGTAAGGACAATTCAGCGACTGAGTACTCAACATCCAAGCCATCAAGTTGAGGGAGAAGGTTCAGATAAGAAGAGGGATATCTGTGTCGAGTTAATAAGGCCTGAAGGGGGAAATCAGAAGATTGCTGGACAACTGTATCAGGTAAGTGAAACAAACCCAAATGGGCCATGCTGGAGCTAGGAGAATCAGTTGGGCCTGGTCTTTGAGCACTTTTTATACAGTTCTGGCTATCAGATCTACATTCTAGTAGAGCAGAAGATTGTCCTGAATGAACTGGAATTTGCTAGGTAAAATGGTCTAAAAATCTTTCCAGTTTTCTGTTTTGTTCTGATGCAAAAAGGTCAATTGCTGGAAGAACCCATTTCGCAATGACAGAGAGGAGCACCTGGGAGGAGGTGTGGCACTTTATGTCCGGGATGGCATAGAGTTCAACAGGATAAACATCCTACATGAGACTAAATACAAAATTGAATCTTTATGGGCAGAAATCCCTTGTGTGTCGGGGAAAACTATAGTGGATAGGGGTATACTACCGTCCACCTGGTCAAGATGGTGAGACTGACAGTGAAATGCTAAGAGAAATTAGGGAAGCTAACCAAATTGGTAGTGCGGTAATAATGGGAGACTTCAATTACCCCAATATTGACAGGGTAAATGTATCTTCGGGACACGCTAGAGAGATAACGTTCCTGGATGGAATAAATGATAGCTTTATGGAGCAATTGGTTCAGGAACAGACGAGAGAGGGAGCAATTTTAGATCTAATTCTCAGTGGAGCACAGGACTTGGTGAGAGGTAATGGTGGTGGGGCCGCTTGGCAATAGTGATCACAATATGATCAAATTTGATTTAATGACTGGAAGAGGAACAGTGTGCAAATCCAAGGCTCTCGTGCTAAACTTTCAAAAGGGAAACTTTGAGAAAATGAGAAAAATTGTTAGAAAAAAACTGAAAGGAGCAGCTACAAAAGAAAAAATGTCCAAGAGGCGTGGTCATTGTTAAATACCATTCTAGAAGCACAGTCTAGATGTATTCTACACATTAAGTAAGGTGGAAAGGCAGCAAAACGATTACCAGCATGGTTAAAAGGGGAGGTGAAAGAAGCTATTTTAGCCAAAAGACCTTCATTCAAAAATTGGAAGAAGGAACCAACAGAAGAAAATAGGATAAAGCATAAACGTTGGCAAGTTAAATGTAAGACATTGATAAGACAGGCTAAGAGAGAATTTGAAAAGAAGTTAGCTATAGAGGCAAAAACTCACAGTAAAAACTTTTAAAAATATATCCAAAGCAGAAAGCCTGTGAGGGAGTCGGTTGGACCGTTAGATGATCGAAAGGTTAAAGGGGCACTTAGATTCAGATGGACTGAATCAAATCACGGTGAACCTAGAAGATGTGGTAGGCCTGATTGACAAACTGAAGAGTAGTAAATCACCTGGACCGGATGGTATACACCCCAGAGTTCTGAAGGAACTAAAAAATGAAATTTCAGACCTATTAGTAAAAATTTGTAACCTATCATTAAAATCATCCATTGTACCTGAAGACTGGAGGATAGCAAATTTAACCCCAATATTTAAAAAGGGATCCAGGGGCGATCCGGCAAACTACAGACTGGTTAGCCTGACTTCAGTGCCAGGAAAAATAGTGGAAAGTGTTCTAAACATCAAAATCACAGAACATATAGAAAGACATGGTTTAATGGAACAAAGTCAGCATGGCTTTACCCAGGGCAAGTCTTGCCTCACAAATCTGCTTCACTTTTTTGAAGGAGTTAATAAACATGTGGTTAAAGGTGAACCGGTAGATGTAGTATACTTGGATTTTCAAAAGGCGCTTGACAAAGTTCCTCATGAGAGGCTTCTAGGAAAAGTAAAAAGTCATGGGATAGGTGGCGATGTCCTTTCGTGGATTGCAAACTGGCTAAAAGACAGGAAACAGAGAGTAGGATTAAATGGACAATTTTCTCAGTGGAAGGGAGTGGACAGTGGAGTGCCTCAGGGATCTGTATTGGGACCCTTACTTTTCAATATATTTATAAATGATCTGGAAAGAAATACGAGTGAGAATCAAATTTGCAGATGATACAAAATTGTTCAGAGTAGTTAAATCACAAGCAGATTGTGATAAATTGCAGGAAGACCTTGTGAGACTGGAAAATTGGGCATCCAAATGGCAGATGAAATTTAATGTGGATAAGTGCAAGGTGATGCATATAGGGAAAAATAACCCATGCTAGAATTACACAATGTTGGGTTCCATATTAGGTGCTACAACCCAAGAAAGAGATCTAGGCGTCATAGTGGATAACACATTGAAATAGTCGGTTCAGTGTGTTGCGGCAGTCAAAAAAGCAAACAGAATGTTGAGAATTATTAGAAAGGGAATGGTGAATAAAACAGAAAGTGTCATAATGCCTCTGTATCGCTCCATGGTGAGACCGCACCTTGAATACTGTGTACAATTCTGGTTGCCGCATCTCAAAACAGATATAATTGCGATGGAGAAGGTACAGAGAAGGGCTACCAAAATAAGGGGAATGGAACAGCTCCCCTATGAGGAAAGACTAAAGAGGTTAGGACTTTTCAGCTTGGAGAAGAGACGGCTGAGGGGGGATATGATAGAGATGTTTAAAATTATGAGAGGTCTAGAATGGGTAGATGTGAATCGGTTATTTACTCTTTCGGATAGTAGAAAGACTAGGGGGCACTCCATGAAGTTAGCATGGGGCACATTTAAAACTAATCTGAGAAAGTTCTTTTTTACTCAACGCACAATTAAACTCTGGAATTTGTTGCCAGAGGATGTGGTTAGTGCAGTTAGTATAGCTGTGCTTAAAGGATTGGATAAGTTCTTGGAGGAGAAGTCCATTACCTGCTATTAAGTTCACTTAGAGAATAGCCACTGCCATTAGCAATGGTAACATGGAATAGACTTAGTTTTTGGGTACTTGCCAGGTTCTTATAGCCTGGATTGGCCACTGTTGGAAACAGGATGCTGGGCTTGATGGATCCTTGGTCTGACCCAGAATGGCATGTTCTTATGTTCTTATGAACAGTCTGTTGGCTGCTAATTGTTGTAGAGACCATTTGCATGAAAGAAAAACTCTGCTCAGGTGATTTTTATTTTGTTGAGCTCTCTGGAAGGTAGGTCGCTTGAGGGACAGTTTGATGTTTGAATCCCCATTCCATATCTTTATTGCTTCTTGGAAAACAGTTCATAAACATGGCTACTTGATTGTGGGTTTGAATACGAATGCTCTTCCCTTGGAGACAACGTGAAAATTCTTAAGAGCATATCTGAAAGCTTGTAGTTCTAGGAGGTGGATTTGAAATTGTTTCTGTAAGTAACAATTCAAAAGGGCCCCATAGTGGGCCCTCTCATACCCTTTGTGGAGCCATTTTTCACCCGTGTTACTTGGTGAGGAAATAGCATGGCTCCTGCTTCATTTATTGAGAAATTTCCACTTTGGTTTATTTATTTAACAGTTTTTTATACCGACCTTCATAGTAATAACCATATCGGATCGGTTTACATTTAACAAGGGTATAACTGGAGTAACAATTCAAGTAAATGAAAGAAAACAATAGGTAGAATAAGTCAAAAATTACAATCAACAGGGAAGGGGAACTTGGAAGCTTGCAACAAGCTGGAAAGAAGATAAGGCAGGAAATAACTATAAGGGTTACCATAGAGCGTACGGGTTAAAAGCTTAAAAGGTGCTTTAACCTCGAAGTGTCAGGGACCATTGTTCGTGAGTATAAATACCAGACCGGGTAAGTGTGAGGACAACTAGTGTCAACTGTGATGTGTGAGGTGAGGACAACTAGTGACAACTGGTTATCAATGGTTGACTTACTTGGACCCAACTGGGACCAGAGGCTCCACTGCAGGAGTTGTACATGAAAGCAGGTTAGTTAAATTACATGAATTGCCACCAAGTGGCCCAGAATAACCAGTAATTCCCTTGCCTATTAAGTGACTTGTATTCAGTTTACATGTAATGAACCTGAGAGTTTTCGCTCCATCAGAGGAAAAGAACGAACTCTCTTGCAGAGAGCCTATTCATACTCCAAGGACAGATTGCAAGAAAATATCAGCCCAGGGAGATTTTTTCAAAACCAGCCTACAGGGTATCTGACTTCCTTGTGCTTTGTCCCTACAGCTCATGTTTCAAAAGCTCCCAAAAGCTCATCCCTTGAGGTACATCATGTGACCTGGAACCTGGCAAAACTGTGCCAAAATATCTTCCATAGATTTCGCATTTTTCCTAAACAAATAGTAGAGTGCACCCTAGACCAGAAGAGAACAAATGGAACTGCAGTCCTGGATTCCTGGCCTGGTGTTAGTCACTTGCCAACCAACCACAGTTACCAAATAATGAGACAGCCACACTGCCAGCCAGCGTCAGGCGTATGCACACCACACACTCTCTGAAACAGATACATACACATTTTATTGCTTTCAGTATGTGTGTGTCTGAGCAACTGAGTGTGTCTCAGAAAGACTTGCACCTTCACACAGACAAAATATGTATGAATGGGAAGAGCCACTGACCCAAAGCATCACAGCTCCAAATGGATTCCTGCTTTCTCATGGGGAGCCAGTGCAGTCAGAGCTGGTGTAAGAGTATTAGGCACTATATATAACTTTACAGCCTTACACCCCCCCCCCCCCAATTCAGAATTAATATTTATGCATTTATAAATAATTTAATATGAAGGACATTCAACGTACAACCTTCAGAGGTAATATCACAACATGTATATAATATTTACAAATGCTGCTATAGTGCCAACCAGAAATCCCTGCCAAAAAAAAAAAAGAGACATGGAACCCATATTCCTTTTCAAACTAAGAAGCCATGGAATAGAAGATGTCTTAATATGGATTGGTAACTGGTTGAGAAACAGGAGGACTAAATGGTCAGTTTTCCCAGTGGAGAAAAGGTGAATCATGGAGTGCCCCAAAGATTTGTCCTGGGACCAGTGCTGTTCCAACTTGTTCATTAATCATCTAGAAAGAGAAGCAATGAGCGATCACACACATTTGCAGATCACACACATATTAAGGATAATTTAAACACAGGCAGATTGTAAGGAATTACAGAAGGACTTTGCAAGATGAAGAATCAGGCATTTAAGTGGCAGATTAAATTTAATATGGACAAAAGCAAAGCAATGCACATAGGGAAAAATAACCCTAATTCTATATACACAATGTTGGTTTCTGCATTATGAATAATCACTGTTAGTTTCCCCTAGTCCTAGTATTATATGAAAGATTAAATAGCTTTTCCTTATTTACCTGTTCTACTTTACTCAAAATGTAGTAGTCCTCAATCATATCCTGCTTCTATGGTCTCTTTTTCACTCTATGCACAATCAAGTTATGGAATTCACTGCTTGTGGATGGGATCAAGACAGCTATCATAATTTAAAAAGTTTGGCCAAGTTCATGGAAGAAAGGTCCATAATTACTAACCAGGTGTCACAGGGAGGTAACAGCAAGAAAATGAATCTTTTAGGGACTGGCCACTGTAAGAGAGACAAGATGCTGGGCTTGATGGATCTTTGGTCTGAGCCAGCATGGTACTTATGCTCTTATGGCTGCAGGCTTATTGTAATGTTTGTTGGGTGTGGGCCTGGACCTCAGAAAGCCTTGGATAAACAATTACAATACAGTAAACTTCCTCAACGAAACAGCTCTAACTGCCAGCATGCAAAGTTACAATGCTACCTATAAAAAGGCAACACAGTATATGTTACACCAAACTCAAAAAAACTCCCCCAAATACACCTCCAAATGGGAAAAGAAAACAAATCAGGCGTTATAGATCCCTAAAACTACGGTACATGGCATCAGAATACTTCACATCGGTTATATGTGCAAAACATAAAAAGAGCTTCAAACAGAATAAAAAGACCATAAGATATAAACAAACCTGCAAACACTGAAATTGAAACTGTAGCAAGCCGGTGCAGCAACAGAAAAACAAAGTCACCAACTTTTCTCATAAAATATCAAACAAAATTAAAAAATATAAAAAACTTCAACCATAATAGTAAAACCATGTTAAAAAAAAAAGATTTCAAAACAGCTCACAAATAGAAAATCCAATAATTGGGAGCCAATAAATATTTTAAAACAGCAGACATGTAACATCAAATAATTTAAACTAATAAGGATTAAAAATCCCACACTTTATAGCTGGGAACTTGATTCCTATCGCCTTGAGATTGTTATGGATCAGGCAGGCATAGGGGTGCGTACAAACTCCTCTTATTTACACAAACTGACATTCATTCCCATACATACTCTATCATATGCGCCCTCACAAACATGTGCTTTCATACTCACATACATGCTCATTGACTTACATGCACTCTCACATGTGCTCAATAAGACAGGCTCACACATACTCGGTGACTCATTCTCACTCTGTCTCTGAATAACTTAAAAAAAAAAGTTTACTTTTACATTGGTGGTCAGACAGTATTCAGGCAGGGCCCAAAAGAATAAGATCCTAGTAGGCACCCTGTTACTATTCCAGCAGATAATGATCCCTATTGGTAGGGGTAGGCTTGAAGACCCATATGCTGGCAGGGGGGGTGCTGGTAGTATTTTTTTGTAGCAGGCCGAGCATGAAGGCAATCAGGTCTGGGAACAGTGGGAAGTGCTCAGCCAGTGGTGAGGTAAACCCAGGAGATTTGTGCATTCCTGAGGAGACTAGAGACCAGGCAAGGCAGAGCAAGGCAGGTGTGAAGGAGGCAGCGGGAATTCTTCCCATTGCCACAGAGGTGGTAGGGGAAGAAAAGATAGAAACGAGAGCAGACCCATGCAGCCACCTTACCACCGCCATTGCCACGTGAATCCAAAACATAAGGAGAGTCTCATGGGAGCTGAAAAAATTTCATAAAACTGCTCTGGGACCTGCTGGCGGCCCCCGTTGAACAGCTCCTGTCTTCAGACCTGCTAGCCTAGGCTCCTGTGGTGGTCTGCAGCAACTATCTTTGGTCCCGCCGGCGACTTACAAGAGAGCAGCTCTTTAATTCTGCTGCAACAGCATGGAAGAGAGACAGGCTGCAAGAGGAAGCGGCCAGAGTAGTTCCTGCCACTGCAGTACTGTGCAGGGCAGGTCCCAGGCCCATACCGTCTGTGCTAAAAATGAAAGGCAGCCTTGTGAGGATAGAAGAGCTACTATAGGTTAATGTTAGGCACAGCGACTCCACAGGCTTGGGGCCGCTGTGACCATCAACCATGTGATTGGGCTGACCGTCTCACGGGGGGGCATGCCCAAAGCTCTGATAGGCCAATCCGCCCCTGCATAAAGCAATGAATCTGATTTTCTGGGAGGGAACTAGAGTATTTCTCAAAACTCACCAGAAAACCTAATGACTGATGCCCTGGGCACTTGGTGAAAACCCAGGGTCCTTCTGACAGACTAAAGGGGGGAGTACTTTATAATGATAGTGGAAAGTGTCCACTACAAAGCACAGGTGATGCCAGTAGGAGGGATTTATTTGTTGGCGTACATCACATCGATTCACATGACAATTGGAATAGTATGACAAGAGGTCGAACTATTTTACATTTAACATTAACTGTGGTTGAAACTAAGTGTACAATATAACGCGAATTTAGGGAGCAAACTTTAATAAACGAGTGGCGGTAAGCCTTGAGGGGGCACATGAAACCAGTATTTACATTTAAACGAATAAAAGAGATCACATCACCCCCATTCTCAAGCTCCTCCACTGGCTGCCTATAAAGCAAAGGATCCTATATAAAGTACTCACCGTAATTCATAAATCCATTCACAATATCTCTCCTCTTCAATTATGTAACCAACTATGCCCTCACTCCTCCTCTAGACCCATCAGAGGAGCATATAAAGGCACACTATGTACCTTCAACAAAATCCTCGCATCATAAACGTGCCATATCTACAGAAGGCCCCATTCAATGGAATGCGCTCCCACCAGACATTCGGCTTGAGTTCTGCCACTCTTCATTCAAAAAAAAACTTAAAACCTGGCTCTTTAGCCAAGCTTTTCCAGGACCATGATCATCATTTTTTCCCCTCCAACCAGCAAGAACATATCTTCTTCACAAACCCCCATTTTCCATACCACTACCTACTTCGGTATCTAATCTCTTGCTGCAGGACACTTGAGACTTTCTCACTTATACGTTATAATTTTTATGCTCAATAAGACCTGTCAACTTAATTGTTTAAGTTTTTGGGTTTTTTTTTTCTCCTTTATCTTTTGGTCATCAATGTTACAACGTTATTGTTAAATTTTGAACTTATGTACACTGTTCCAAGTTTCATAACCTTGTTCTATGTAATGCCTTTTGGCAATTTTCATGTTCTGTTTCAATGTAAACCGATGTGATCTTTATTTCATATAGGAACACCGGTATATAAAAATCTAAAAATAAATAAATAAAATAAACAGGAGACACTGTGGGAGTTAATGGGAGGTTAGTGGGGGGAGGGAGAGTCTCGAAGTTGGATGGGGTATGTTTAGAGATTGTAGGAGGGGTCTAAAAGCAAAGAGAGCGTTGGGGGGGGGGGGGGATGGATGGATGGATGGGTATAAGCATGTGTCCTTCAGATCCAGAACAAACATCCACTCCCGCACTCTGGATGAAGGGGAGAATCATGTGGGGAGAAATTATTTTTCATTTTTCCCCAGAGTATATGCTTTCTCAAGCTATTTAAAACCAGGATGGGTCTCAATCCATCAGTTTTCTAGGGGATGAGGAGGTAGTGTTAATAGAACCCCTGGTAGTAAGGTACAAGAGGTTCTATTGCCTACTGATGGAGGAAAGAGTCCACCTCCAGGCGACTAATGAGGATGCATTGAAAACTGGGAGAAATGTATGCAGTATCCAGACTCCACAATCGTGAGAACGCAGAGATCTTTGGTTATCTTGCACCGCTCCTTCAGGGTGTGCTAGATTCTGGCCCCTACCGGAGAGGGTGTTTGTAGAGTTTGTAAGGTGTCAAACTTGATCCAGGTTTGGGATGGAACTATTGTTGCTTTTGGTTGTCTGCACTTGGATTGTTGTGTGTAGTTGGAAGTTGTTACTGTTGCAGTAGTGGGGGACCCAGTAACCCTGGAACTGCTGGAAGGGGCATGCCTGAAAATTCAGCCTTTTATGGCTTCTTGTTCTTGTATCATTGTTTGATTTGTTCATGTGTTTATGTTTAGTGATGTGTCAGGTGATTTTATGTCTAATTATGATATGTAACTGAATATTTTGTTTTTAGTTACAACATGTTAGCTATTATTTTGTGCATTGCTTTGATTTACAGGCGTAAGAAATGCGATAAATCAAGTATCAAACTAAAATAAATTAAAAGCTCAGTAAGAATGCCTCGCAGGTGAATGTTGCTCCAATCTCATGTACAGGGACTGGACTGTCACTTGTTCTTTTATTTGAGCCACAGTTTTTCTGAATTTTTCTCCAAAGAGGTGATCAACTAGACAAGTAATATCTGCCAACTTGTCGTGATCATCATCGTGCACGTTACTGGCTCTCCAAGAAACTGTGTGACATGCGCTGATGGAGGCTGAAGTGGTGCATGCCATGGTATCAAATGTGATAGTGTATACACTCTTTAGCATCTAAAAGAAGCTGAGGGTATACAGATGCACCCTCACCAGGTGAAAGGGAAGGTTTTAGTTTTTTTTACATAATCATTTAAGTATTGAACCATGTCGAATTGGTAAGCAGAAATACAGCATTAACCATGGTGCTCTGGAATACCTTTTTACCAAAAATTATCCAGTAATCTGGAATCTTACTCTGCTGGTGTATTTGAGAATATTGTATTCTTTGCTTTAAGCTCTGATTCAACTACAATTGATTGATGAGGTAACTGCACCATCCCAAACCCTGGGGATTTTTGCACTCTGAGGTCTAGTTTCCTTGTAACTGAGACATAGGAAAAGGATTCTTTCAAATTCTTGTTTGTAATTCTTGCAGGATATCATGGATTGGAATGGCTGCTGGTTCCACTGGTGTTTCCAAAATTTGGAAGAGGCCGAAAACATTTGCACGAGGGTCCTTGTGCACATTAATTCAGATTGCTTTGCCCAACTTGTCTAGAAATCTAGAGTAAGAGGTCATCAAGTGGAGATGAGTGCTCGAAAGGCTCAGACAGGGGGTCAGAGAGTATTCCCATTTAACCTTCTTTGGAATCCAGAGGAGAGTGAACCCTAACCCAGGAACCTAACGATGAAAAAAAGGTGACAGAGGAGGGATCCTTGTTTGCCTCCGATCATCTCAACTTTACTGCAATGGAGAGCCATGGGCTAGAACCACCTCACGGGAGTTCCAATGGAATATCTCTACACACTGGTGATACTGGGATTGCTTCAAAAGGTATTAAATCTGATATTCTGGAAAGCAGAGGCTGAAGAGTAGCTCCTTATCCTTAACTGCTAAAGAAGTAAAGAAATCCTTCATCAATTCTGACACTTGGTCCACAGTTGACATGCCCCTTGGCATGGTGTGAGTGGTGGATCATCTTTTGATACAAGAATGGAATTTTGCACATCTTCTGGGCTCTGCAGAATTTGTATTGGAGGCTGATCAGATGTGCGAGGTACCATAGAACAAATAGGGTCCGAGGTTTCCAGATGTAATCCTGAACTTTTGTTGGTGAAATTGCTCTGGTAATTGGCAGAGGCAGGTGAAGCATAATCCCTTCTGCTCTTGAAAATATTCTCAGCATGTCAATATACTGCTGCATTGGAAGCACTGTTGTACAATGCATAAATGATGAAGCAGCCTGTTCTGTCAATGGTATTGCGACGTGATACATTTCATACTCTGGGGCTCACTGCGTTGATGGTGCCAAATGTGTTGAGGACTTGCATGTTGCCAGCACACCATGATTCGGCAATGCAGATGTGCTGGAGAATGGATTCATCAAGTGCATAAATAGTGCTGAGTTTTGATGTTTTCTTAACACTGGCTGCACCAGCAACTCTGCCAAGTGGTGCTTCTTTATGTTTGAAGCAATTTCACAAAGTTTTATGCTTACTCAACCCTAAAGACTTGGCTTGCTCCGCCAAAAGGGGAGAAATTTTGGAGGAGTTCCTGCGCAACTTCATTTATTTATAAGGTTTTATACACTGACATTCGTATGGATCATGACTGTTTCCAATTAACAATAAAGTTGGAGAAATTACATTGAACAGGGAAACTTCATCCAGGGAGGAAGATGAAGCTGCACTTTGGAAGAGGACTGACTACAGTTTGACAGACTTGTGTAGTTTCTCTATTTTCCAGGCTCTCAACTTTTGGGAATGCAGGGACATCCGGACACAATATCAGTTGGCTTGGTTATGGTTTGGTTCGGGGCAGCGGTAACAAGCTTCATGTCTGTCAGTAGTAGACATTTATCCACTGTATAGGCACTCTTTAAAAGCCGCTCACTGGAGTCTCTCTCTTGCCTGATATCTTGAAGAAAAAAAATATTTATTTTTTTTTAGCAGCACTAAAAAGTGCTGTTTTGGAGCTGCTGAGGCAGTGAGGCAATTTTGAGGAAAAAATTAAGAATTTTAGAGAAAAAAAAATCAGAGTATAAGTCCATGCTAGTACTTGCATGAAAAAAGAATGAAGGAGTTCACGAGGCAATGGTTGTGCTGGAACTCCTGCATATACTCAGCAGAGCAAACGTTCTATGAGCTTAGAGAGAAGGGTCCATTTGGTGCCTCTGGATGATGTCACCCGCATGTCATGGCTAATAGAGCCCTGCTTGTCAGAGATATTCTACAATTACCCTAAAGCCTGGTCAACCCCCTCTCACCATGAGGGGCTGGGAAAGTCAGTACAAATCATAAAATAAAGAGTACAGTGCAATATCAATATAAAAAATCTGGAAAACAACATACCCACATTTTACATCCTTTCATTGCTTAACCCCTGCTCCTCTCTCTCAGAGGGAGTGAGGGGAAATAAAAAAAGGAAAATTTCCTACTGCTGCCAAAAAAGGGACTACTAAATCCTACCCCAACCTATTCATATTAAAGAAATTGACTTTTAGGGCCAGGGGAACTTGGATCCATTAGGTCCCTGTACCCTCCTACTCGCTCAATTGCAAGCAGATATATCAAATGTGGATGGTTTAAAGGCTGATAATGAGGTGGCTCACGAATCTATATCTGAAGTGCCCAATGGTGGGGATTTACCATCCGCTCAAGTAATAGCATCTTCTACTCCTAAATAATTTCCAGCTTCTGAATAAGGTGAGTAAATTTAACTGGCTGCAATTACATTGGAATTGGTGTGGTCTGCAATTGTGGGCTTGTAAAAATGTGTATGTACTCATATTGACACTATTTTGAATACTATGGATGGAACAACAAATTAATGAACAAGACTGCATAATTCATGATTATGTTGAAAAATTGACTGACCTTGAGGAGAAGGTTTCTATTATACAGTCTCATGCTAATTATGTAGAGGCAATTTTTTTTTTTTACAATTAAAAATAAAGAATATTGAGAATTTCTCTAGACATTTAAATTTAAGGTTTCTTAATTTTATTTTATTATTCATTAATTTCCCCTTTAAAAAGATTCAAGAGAATTTAAGACTTTAAAGTATCTAAAGAAATAATTCAAGCAATATCTAAGGTTTATTTACCCTTTGAGACAAACCAAAATATTTTATCTGAGGTTAATAGAAATATTTCTTTTAATTTAGATCATACACTTTTGAGAACTCATTTACAGCAGTTAAGATTAGAGCTACATTATGGTGTACTATGTACAAGACTCAAGCATTGGACTCTAAGATCTTGTTTTCTGGTTAAAAATTATCTTTTTTGGGCCAGAAAATTGCATTATGCCCAGATGTTGCAAGGGAAACTCAGGCTAGACAAGGTCTTTCTTTTGTAGAAACCTATTTTTGGCTCTCAGTGTATTTTTTTTTTTTTTTAAAGAAAAGATTCCCTTGTAAACGTCTGATTAAATATCAAGGTAATGAATTTTTTTCTGATCCCGATCATTAGAAAATTTTTTGCAAGATTGCCATCTGATCCAGTTTCTGAAATTAGACATTTCATAGGTTAGGATGTTAGTAGTATCCTCATTTTGTTTTCTTGCGCTTCTTTGAATTTGACTCCCCATTATGTGATCTAATTTTGAAATATTGTTGCCTTTGATTATTTTTTGTTTCATTGCATGGAAATTTCTTGAATATGTAATTATTTTATCATCCCTTATTATATGTTTGAAATCTAATAAAGAGAATTTAACCAGTTAAAAATATTAACTTCACTAGTCATATTATAATCAGAGATCTGAAAATCCACTCATTTGTGAGTTTTCAGAGCTGATGAACAGGGTGCAAGCTTCTTCCTGCCCTGGTGCCATCTGCTAACAGATACAAAGTTCAGTCTTCCTGCCAGTAGAAAGCGTTAAGGAAACACTGCACATTCTCCAGGTACTGGAATTTCTTCTCTATTGCTCTCCAATTGACTGGAGCACTTCATTCTCTCCCCTCCATATCACCCACTGTCTTGCAGACACTGCCCCCCCCCCCCCCCCCTTCCTTGCAATGAATGAATCCCATTCTTGCCATTTTTACAAGCTCTGCAATTCAAAGTTATTACTTTTGAGAAACATGGATTTTGCTCAGCACAAAATGATTCATAAGCAATAACCATTAGTAACTTGTATCACAGAGATATCAGGAGTTGGGAGGGATTGAAAAGGCAACACGAAACGGAGGAAGGAAAGATGAGATTGTATGGAGAGGTAAGAAAAAATTATGAAAAGCTTCAGGGAAAGAGGAATAGGAAGCTTTGGAAAGAGGGAGAAAGATGAGGAAGAGATTGCTTCAGAAGAAAAATGATAATCTTTTCACTTGACTGGTAAAGTCTCAAATATATTTTTCAAGCCTCGACTACAATCCCATCCTCACTCAGAAAGTGGCTAATTTTACAGGTAGCTATTATAAATTTCTCTATATACTGTACATACAATTAGAAAAATGTTTAGCTGACACTACTTCATACTACAAGTATTTCTCAACCCATTTCAATTACTGTAACAATGTCCCATTTTTGTGGAGTAGATAGTGTTTTTATATCACTTAGCAAAAACCAGTTGGCAATGAAGAATATTTCAGTTTTAGAAGTTATTAACTGTTCTACATTGAAGATAATTACTACCTTGCTTTGGTAGAACTGTTCGCATCTGAGAAGAAACAGGAAATAGAAAGTAGCAAAAAGGTTTAATGGCAGATCATGGCTAGAAAGCAGATTAAACCTGTAAATGGATCGTTTGACATTCAATTTCAAACCAGACTGTCTCAACCTTGAATATTCATGCTGGGACAAGTTAGAAAGAAAAGTCAAGTCCCCAGGAAGCCTAGGTGGCTACTGTTTGGAACCAAGATAGATGGAAATTAGCCTGCCAATGTAATTATATAGCTGCCCTGAAATCTCATTCCAAGTTCAGATATCAATCTAAATTATTTACGAGTTGACAGTTGATCTCAGCAGTACCTATTAACATATAAAAACAAAAAAAGTCAATTGTGTCGCTACAGCTAAGTACAGTAAAGGAGGGTAACAAGCTGTGCACCTCTCACAGTTGTACAGTTTAAAATCCACTGCAGCTTGGCAATTTTTAAGCTATGTGACTGAGGTTGCACAACTTGTTACCAACCTGCTCAACCATACGTAGCTGTAACCATGAGCATCTCGCCCTGCTCACAAACTTGTGGCAGGATAGGAGAGAAGAGAGAAAAGATAAAGACAAGAGTCTGTCTGAAGTAAATGCTGGCAAACGAATTATATTAGCTGTCAAGAAAATACAGGAGACCTGGAAGACATCAGTGCTTACTGATAAACTCATAGTGAAAAGCTTAGGGGTTAAGTTATATTTAGTGACCTTCATTTTCAATTATATTTTTCCTGCAAATTTCAATGTTATAACAAATCTGTAGAAAAAGGACTTATAAAAAACAGGAGTGAAATCAATGGAAAAGTCATTTTACCACTGAATTTGTTGTGTTGTAACATTGAAATTCCCTACAAAAATAAAGCAGGGTTGCTTACCTGTAACAAGTGTTCTCCTAGGACAGCAGAATGTTAGTATAGTACATTAATCATTTTCTTCTACTTTTTTTCCTATTCTGCCTATACTTTATACTTGCTATGCCAATTTGGCTAAAAAGGAATATTTCTTCTCTTCCGTGTTAAATGCATGATATTACCATTTTATTATAATAAAGCATCCTGTTTAGATTTATGAAAAAAAGAAAATTAAGCAATGTGATCTGTTACTGAATGTAAGTTTCATTTACATTAAGTATATTTCCTCCAAATAAGTTGGTAACTAAAATGCATATTTGTACAGAAATATATTTGAATATAGTTAGTCAAGAAGGCTGCTGTCTGACTAAAGGAATTTCTCCCCTTTGAACCATCTACAGAACTTGCAGAGGAGACTGCGCTGCTCCTAATTCTTACCCAAGTTGTGTCTACTCCAACAAACTTAGTCCTCTTAAGAAAACTTATGATTTTTTTTAATAAGCTTTTGAACAGATGTATATATTGCAGTATGCAAATGTCAGGAACAATTACATAAAAAAAAGGAAGTTTATTCTACTATGTCCTTGAGCTGAATACTGGAGTTAATTACAAAAAAAAAATACTAAGCAAAGGAGCTCTAAAAAGGTTTATGTTGAAGGCGGTTATTAAAGCAGAGTTGATTTTTTTTTTTTTTTGTTTTAAATGGAGTCCTCTGTAGCTGAAACCAAGAGAAAGTTATTGAATTTCCCTCCAGCAAAATTTTGGGTAAAATGAGTTAAAGTCCATTAATTGAATTAATTTCTTTGTTTTATTTGATATCGCTTAATGAAGGCTCTAAAAAAGAAGAAGTGCTCACATCTGGAATATTCCATTTACAGAACATGGCTGTGATATAATCATGGCGATGTAAAAAGACTCATTACCTCTATCAATATACGGTCAATATTTTTAGATATTACGACAATTACCTCACAAAACATTTCTTTTTGAGAGAGTATTACAATGTGTGTGATAATCATTCCATCTGTTCATAAATTGCTCCTATTAAAATACAGGTTACACAATAGTGAAAAATGGATAAAAGTATAATTTAGTAACCAGGTTCAACTTACATTTTAAATACTAGCTTGTAAGCCAAAGAGTTATAGATTTCACATCATTTATCAGTATAAGAATGTATACCATACTGTATGTCTTTAGCAAAGTCTCATATGCACAGATACTTTACAAGGGCTCAATTGTGATTTTAAATAAGAAACATAGCAAAATAATTTAATAATTTAGAAATAGAAGGGAAATGCCCCTGTGGAATTAAAGAAATCATTTACCTTTGTGTTCATGTACTCTAATATACATTTTTGTGGTAAAACAGAACATTTTTGTTCACTTCCAAGACTGGACAAAAATTCAACATCATTAAAGACAATATACTAATAATATATATGGCTAAGGAAGCTTTTAATCATTAACACTCACTTCAATTTTTAGAAGTGGGATATAAATTCCAATTGGCTTAAATCTTATTTTAAATGGCATAAAAATCTTGGAAAATGAATACTGAATTTTGCGTAAATATTTTCCTGTTTATCATTTACTGGCATGCTGGACATTTGTGCTTTAATTTGATCACCGTATTCTATTTCACACTTTTTTTTAACTCTACTATTCTTTTTGGATATGGTTTTGTTGCTTGCCTTGGTTGGCATTGTTAAATGAATCATCCAGAGAAATACTCAAACACTTTCACATATATTAACTATCATTTTTACTATATAAGATATTAGCCTGCAAGAGATAAAATTGTGAACCGTGTTCTGATATATATGATCACCCATTAACATCCTAATTTCTTTTGCCTTATCATTAAATGGCACATGTCATCAAAGGGAAAAAATGCTTTTCAAAAGGTTTGGGCCAGTGGCAGTGAAATTTGTATAAAATCGTATTGTGTGTACACAACATAAAATTTCATCAGGTGACAGAATTCCTCAACAGATTGAAAAATTTTGAAAAATTGCAAATGGATTTCACACATATGCCAAAAGCATAGGACCACTAACGTTGTTCGATAGTAGTGAATAGAGGCCTAACACACTGATGCCACAGTGAAACTTCAAAAATGTATTGCTCAAGGAATATATTCTTTGTTTAGATGTACTTGTGGTACTACAAACAGGTCTGGTTTTCAGAATATCCTCAATGAATATGCAAGAAATATATCATGCAATTGAGGCTGAAAACCAGACTGGTTTGTGGCACACCTGGGTGAGAGTTGCATACCCCTGCTCTACACTGTCATATTTTTAGGTTCTCATGTCATCATCTCAAGGTACATTTGTTGACATATTTGTCCCACGATACAAAAATTGACCAACTATATTTCAACTACTCATGTATTCTGTTGAAAAGCAAACAAATCCTTTGCCTTTGAAAAAATAGCTATTGAAAAATGTCTTCTGCTGTTTAACTGGCCAGTTTCTCTGATTTATGGGTCAAATTTTATATTTTATGTCTATTTTATCTTTAAACATAGTATTTTGCATAATCTGTCTGGGACAAATTACTACTAAACAGTTACCTGGAAGAATGTGTTGCCTTATGAAGTCCAATTATTCCCTCATATTTTAGGAGATGTCTTACTGCCTCAAGTGTAAAACGGTTTTGCTGGCAGCATTTCAAAGCATTTTTTTTTTTTTTTAAACACTAAGAATGTCAAGACAAATACAAGACATTCAAATGTCAAGGAATGTGTCATGATTACACAATGATATATACAAACAGTACAATAAAGAGTTAACCTGTTATTTCAATTGTGTTAATTATATTTAATCAACTGAATGAAGTAAACATTTATATATAAGCACTTGGGCTTTTTTGCACTGTATTTTTTTTTTTTTAATTTTGATTCAGCACTCCTTATCCCGTATAAAACAAGTACAATGTTACTAAACTGCCAACTACAGGTTCTGCTGGTTGGAATGGGGTGGATTCAAGGGGAATGCTGACTTACAAACCCAATAGTCATGTTACCGGTACCAAGGCACAGAACAGGAAAATGATCTTGCTAAATAAGTTCCTATCTGTCTAAAAAAACAGCCAGATGTGCAAAGGCAGTGAAAAGCTGAGTAGAAAACTAAAAGAAGGCTGTCTACAGTGGTTTTAACACAAATTTGGAAAAGAAGGCTGCTTTTAAAACTGCTTTTAAAGGGAATGCAATGCCAAAGAATTTAAGTGAGGAATCCTCTGAAAGGCGTAGTCCATGACAACCTCAAAAGTTCTATTATACAGAAGATAATGAAGTTCTACTGGTGGCATTGATAAGAACAGCAATGAGAGTGAGAAAATGTATCACTTCCTGATAGGATAGGAATAGCAAATCTGAGCACCTATAAATTTACTGATTCTGTGTCTACAACTCATATCAAATAAATTTAGCTCAAAAGTAATAAAGTGCAAAATTAACTTAGTTTAAAGTATCTGTACTCTGCAACATAACTAATTATTATAAAACTATCTGTAGAATTAATCTCTTAACAGCAGCTTGGCACAAATAGCAATCTTTACTTGGAATATTAGGACTGAAATATTAGATTAGACCAATGCGTGGAAAAGTTTGCCTAGTGCCCGACTACACCATGTTTGACTGCAGCCAGTCCAACTAGTCCCTCACTTTTACAATATCATAGAAATGCTAATACTAAAATTTGAAAATCTCATTTTCCAATTGAAAAAAATCCTCCATCAAAATACCTTGTGCTGTTCGATGGCATCTATCCATTGCTGTCTATGATCCAGATCTTGAGCTCGTAGGTACCAAACACTATCATTGACACTGATATCAAAACGGCATTCGTCAAACTCATGAGGCTGAGGAAATGATGAAAGAAAGTGTAAAATACAAAACCAAATCAAGCTGCATAACTTGATACAGAAAAAAAATGTGATAAACCTTTTTTGAAATGCAAAATTCAGGCACTAAGGAATAATGCATCAGATATTTATTAAACACTACCAACTTAGAAAAGACATGACAAAGACACTTACGGTCAAGATGAGCTATATGAACCAATGTTTGGATATTTCAAGGTTTCTCCAAGAAGTATTAGACAGCATTTTCAAAAGTATTCAGTACATGGCTACTTTCTTTGAAGTCAGAAAATTTACTGAAGAAAAATATATCCATCATTTTACAGCTGTGAGATTTTTACAATATGCAATTAAAATAGTTTAACAATAAGGTGGCAAAAATACCCCTACCCCATCCCAGTTCCAACATCCAGTTCTGCCAGTCAGACATCTCCTGGATCACATTCCCTAGCTCTTCCTACCCCTCCCCCCCCACACAGTCTTAAACCCCTCCCCAGGCTTGATCCCCCCCAGTCAACCCCCAACTTTGACCCCCCCCCTCCAACTCTTTCCCCCAGCTTTCTCACCCTCTGCCCCTCCAGGCTCAACCCTCCTTCATTCCTCTCCCACCTCAAAACAAGACTCAGTTTTCTCACAGTTACCCCTATGCCCCAAGCTTTACTCCCAGCCCTCTCTGTGCCCCAGGTCCAAACTCCCATACCCCTTAAGTTATTTCACTCTCCAGCCCCCAGCAAGACCCCCAGCTCTCTCTGCTACCCGCAGACTGGAAGCCCCTACCCAGCTTTCTCTCTGCCCCACCATGCTTAACCTCCTGCCTCAGGATCCTCTGCTCCACCCACCCCTAGCAAGACTTTACCATCTCTGTACACCACCCCCCTCCCAAGCTTGATCCTGCTCAGTTATCTTTCTGCTCCAATCTTCTCCTCCTCCTATTCTCTGGCTCTCTTCACCCCTCAGCAAGACCTCCAGCTTTCTCTGTCCCACCAGGCTTAAGCTCCTGAGCCCCGGGCTCTCTCTCTCTCTGCTCTCCCTTCCTCCAGGCTTGACAATCCCCTCAGCTCGCTCTTTCCTACTCCCCCCCCCCTCCCCCTGCCAAACTCCTTGCTTAGGCTCCACCCCCACTACTCCCTTTCTCTGTTGGCCTCGCTGGCAGAACTTCACTGCTGCAGGTCTTTTCTCTGTGGGCAGCCATAGTCTTTCCCTTCCAGCCTGTGTGAGCCAATACTAACTGCTGCCTCCTGGCCCACACGGGCAAATACCAATATTTCCTCCTCCTGGCCAGCACTGCTGACCCCAATCCCCGCACTAAACTCTACAAGGAAAACTGGAATTCAACACAAGAGGGGGATTTGGTACAAATATTTTATTTTATTTATTTAACAGTTTTATATACCGACCTTCATAGTAAATAACCATATCGGATCAGTTTACAATTAACAAGAATAAAAAACTGGGGTAACTATTCAAGTAAACGAAAGATAAACAGTAAGTAGGAATGAGTCAAAAGTTACAATCAACAGGGAAGAGAACTTGGAAGCTTGAAACAAGCTGGAAAGAAGATAAGGCAGGAAATAAATATGAAGTGATGCCATAGGGCGTACGGGTTAAAGCTTAATGGTGCTTTAACCTGGGAGAGTCAGAGTCCATTCGTGAGTGTAATCACCATAACGGGTAAGCGTGAAGTACTGTGCTGCACAGTATTCCCCCCAGAAGTAATCTTACCTTTTCTCAGTCATCCCTTTTCCAAGCTGAAGAGCCCTAACCTGTTTAGCTTACGGGAGTAGTTGCATCCTTTATCTTTTTCTTACTCTTTTCTGCACTTTTTCTAGTCCCACTACATTGTTTAAGATGCAGTGATCAGGACTGCACACAATACGCCAAGTACAGAGAGAGAATTTCCCTGCACATAGGACAAGGTTTCTGAATCTTTTTGATGGAACTCCCCCTTTTTCTACCCAGCCTGTCCTGTCTCACCCTGCCATCAGCACCCTCCTCACCGCAGCATCTTCTCTTATACTCTACTTTCCATTATAAGGTTCTTGACCCATCTGCTTTTTCCTTTCCCATCTCCATGACAGCTGCAGTCCTCAATCTGAAGCCACACAGCTTTCTGACAGCACAGTAGCTCTGTTGTGGCAACAGAAATTGGGATGTGCTTCAAATATCTCCTCAGGAAGACTGCACCTTCCTTCGTGCATGCCTCAGTTTGATTATTGGCATCCAGAAATTCTAAATTCATAAATACAGGAACTGAACATTTCTTCCAGAACTTATTTGCTAAAGGATAAAAAGGACTTACCGTGCACTCCTCCCCCTCCACCCCTATAATTTATTTGGGGGAGGGGAGGTTAGGGACAGTTGCAGTAGGAGTATATTTCTTCTCTGATGTGTATGTACACCCTCCCCACAACAAGCAATTCCCTCTTTCATTCCCCATCTCATCCAGGTAAAGTCCTCTCTACTCCTTCAGACCCCACATCTCACTCCCACACATTCACTCTCCTCTTACGCCCAACTCTTGCCACCTCTTTCCCTGTCTGCTGCAGCCTTCTGTTCCCCCTTGGTCCCGCATCTCAATCCCAGATATGGCCTCCTTTCAGGGAATCTAAATGGAAATGAAAAAAAAAGTGTGGCCACCTCCTTCCTTGGCCTTGAATTAAAGATGAAAGATGTGGCTATTGCCTTTTGCCTGAGCTATCCCCGACTGCTGAGGCCCTGGATTGGGGGTGAAGACAGGTGAGTGGATTTTTCCCCAGCAACGTTCATGAAAATTCATACACATTCTCCCCATTCAGAGCTGAACTAAAGGGTGAAAAAAAAAAAGTGCATTTTCCCAGTTGTCTAGAACTCTCCTTTGATATAAGGAGCAAGAAAAGAATAAATTCACTCACTTCCTACGCCTCTCATCCTGCCATCAGCTGCATTCAGGCCCAGGAGAAAAATTTGCTCAAAATGTGTTCAAGTCATTGTGTATAAACTAGTTTGAGTGATGCGTGAGCACAATACTACCATACTGTGTTTGACTCTGAGACAGAAAAAAAAAAAAAAGTTACTTCATGCCTGAAGTAAAAGTTATGGCTAACACATTTTACATTACAAGCAACGTAACAGACAGCCATACAAAATCAAAAACTTTATCACTACGTTTTGAGTGGGTCATCATGTTCCTTCACACTACTATGTATTTTTCTCTTCCCTGGCCAAAACCCTTTGATCTGAATTCAACCTCTGTTTTGCATCATTTCATTCCACAATACACAGGACTCAGACCAAGACCAATGTGCAAATCCTACTTCTCCTACTGACATCCCTTGTGATCCTGGGCAAGACTATGTGCCATTGCTCTCAGGTACCCAAAGACTAAGTTTTGTGGAGTACAAGTTTGTACCTGCATTTAATTTAGGGTAACATGCCCTGTATGTAGTAGCATGATATACATTTCAAAATGAATTAATTTTGGATTCTGCTCACATATCATTAACTCAAGGCAAGTTACATTTACATACTATAAGTATTTCCTGTCCCCAGGCGGGCTTACAATCTACCGTAAGTGCCTGATTTACTAAACTTTTTTCTTCGAGAGACAGAATGGGGGAAAAGCTTTCATAAGTCAGGCCCTAAGTTTGTACCTGAGGCAATGAAAGATGAAATATCTTCCCCAAAGTCACCAGGAACACTCGTGGGATTTGAACCCGGTTTCACTGGTTCTCAGCGTGCTGCTCTAACAATTAGACTACTCCTCCTCCTTCCATTCCCTTTAAATATTTGTTGAAAGTGCTCATAATTCAGGAAGAAAAAAAAGTGTTAATTGGGGTTTCTTCAATGCAGTTCTCAAGGACATAGGAAAAAAATAAGTAAGAAGGTGTATTAGAGACAGACAGTGTGAAAAATCTTAATGTTACAGGGCAAGTTAGGCCCCCGAAGAACTGAACTGCATAAACTGTGAATATAGACATTCAGGATTTAAGTCTTTTGGCTTATCTTTCCTATAAAATTGTCTTCTCTGTAAAACTAAACCAACTGAATTGAGTGCTAGTGATGAGTCTGAGGCCCTCAGGAAACCTATAGGTCACTTTCCACTGAACCTTTTGAGCCACACCTGGCAGGGGCCCTCTGCCATAGGGCTGGAATGCAAGGGAAAGGAAAGGGTACACAGAATGATTTATGGATAGGTACTGGCAGGAAAAATCAGGCAACGAATGAGGTATGCTACATAAACCACCTCAAGACCAATGCCTTAGTATTGCCGGTAATGAAAGATGTTCAATGATATGCCATACTCCAGTGCACTGGGAATTATGGACTGCTCTTCTGCTGAGATTCATGGGAGAACCTCAGGGAAGTAAGCAGATTTGATTTTACATTGTAAATATACAAATATTGTTTCTGGTTTTGTTTTACTTGTCCTATGCATATACTTTCTTGCATCTTCTCTTACACTTGTATTTTTCCTTTATTTACATTATACCTTATTCTTATGTGCATTGCAATTTTTATTGGTCCTAGATTATTATATATATTCAATTTACTGGAACAATAGATGTAAAAAAAATCAGCTAATTACAGTTTGAAGATATTTTCTGTTTGCATCTGTGGGAATTAAGAGTCAACTAGCGAACATAACCACTTCCCAGCCATTACAGAAGGAAACATCAGTAGTAATATAAAGTGACGGGCCATGACATTCTGATTACCAGCTAACCACTAGTGAATTTCAAATGGATGAATCAGTACCAGGAAGCTAAGGGGACTGAATAGAAGGAAGCACTTCTCTACAACATTACTGCGCCTGTCTCCTTCTGCTACTTATCAATTATCCATGAGGGATGATAACTAAAAGGCTACAAGAGCAGCAGTGTTTGAGAGAAGAAATTCCAATTAGAAATGTGCATTTGTTCTGATTATTTTCAGTGGTTTGTGCATATAAATTTTCACACACCTAAAGCTAAGAATCTGACCGGTAAGAGGATAAATCTATTGTATGGGTAGGTGATTTCATATGATGGCAGAAAGATGGCGGAGTGAAACAGCCTCATTTTGATTTTCTGGCAAGCTTTGCACAGAGAAGGAAGGCTGAGTCAATACTTCGAACACAGCGACCATACAACCTTTAATGGAGAGCTAGTAAAATTCTAATGTTAGTCAATTCCCAAGTCTTAGCTTGTTCCCCTGAGGAAGCCATATTGGCAAACCAGAGGGCCTTTTTAGGGAGAAGTACTCAGAGAAGAGAGGGAACCTTAATATGACGACTTATTCAGAAACTGCTCCAGTTGTCCCGGAATTGTCACACAAGTTTACAATCATCTAAAAGTGGTCTAATGAGATTCAGTTTTAAATGGTTCACATATTTAATTATAACCATTTTTCATCTGCTATGTAGTTCATTCATAGTTTGTGTATTTTGAAAATATTGCTAGTTTGTTAACTTCTTGATTTTTTGAAGAAGATTCTATGTTCTGATTCTATGTATAAGAACATAGGAAAATGCCATACTGGGTCAGACCAAGGGTCCATCAAGCCCAGCATCCTGTTTCCAACAGTGGCCAATCCAGGCCATAAGAACCTGGCAAGTACCCAAAAACTAAGTCTATTCCATGTAACCATTGCTAATGGCAGTGGCTATTCTCTAAGTGAACTTAATAGCAGGTAATGGACTTCTCCTCCAAGAACTTATCCAATCCTTTTTTAAACAGCTATACTAACTGCACGGACCACATTCTCTGGCAACAAATTCCAGAGTTTAATTGTGCGTTGAGTAAAAAAGAACTTTCTCCGATTAGTTTTAAATGTGCCCCATGCTAACTTCATGGAGTGTCCCCTAGTCTTTCTACTATCCGAAAGAGTAAATAACCGATTCACATCTACCCGTTCTAGACCTCTCATGATTTTAAACACCTCTATCATATCCCCCCTCAGTCGTCTCTTCTCCAAGCTGAAAAGTCCTAACCTCTTTAGTCTTTCCTCATAGGGGAGTTGTTCCGTTCCCCTTATTTTGGTAGCCCTTCTCTGTACCTTCTCCATCGCAATTATATCTTTTTTGAGATGCGGCGACCAGAATTGTACACAGTATTCAAGGTGCGGTCTCACCATGGAGCGATACAGAGGCATTACGACATTTTCCGTTTTATTCATCATTCCTTTTCTAATAATTCCCAACATTCTGTTTGCTTTTTTGACTGCCGCAGCACACTGAACCGACGATTTCAATGTGTTATCCACTATGACACCTAGATCTCTTTCTTGGGTTTGTAGCACCTAATATGGAACCCAACATCGTGTAATTATAGCATGGGTTATTTTTCCCTATATGCATCACCTTGCACTTATCCACATTAAATTTCATCTGCCATTTGGATGCCCAATTTTCCAGTCTCACAAGGTCTTCCTGCAATTTATCACAATCTGCTTGTCATTTAACTACTCTGAACAGTTTTGTGTCATCTGCAAATTTGATTATCTCACTCGTCGTATTTCTTTCCAGATCATTTATAAATATATTGAACAGTAAGGGTCCCAATACAGATCCCTGAGGCACTCCACTGTCCACTCCCTTCCACTGAGAAAATTGCCCATTTAATCCTACTCTGTTTCCTGTCTTTTAGCCAGTTTGCAATCCACGAAAGGACATCGCCACCTATCCCATGACTTTTTACTTTTCCTAGAAGCCTCTCATGAGGAACTTTGTCAAACGCCTTCTGAAAATCCAAGTATACTATATCTACCGGTTCACCTTTATCCACATGTTTATTAAGTCCTTCAAAAAAGTGAAGCAGATTTGTGAGGCAAGACTTGCCCTGGGTAAAGCCATGCTGACTTTGTTCCATTAAACCATGTCTTTCTATATGTTCTGTGATTTTGATGTTTAGAACACTTTCCACTATTTTTCCTGGCACTGAAGTCAGGCTAACCGGTCTGTAGTTTCCCGGATCGCCCCTGGAGCCCTTTTTAAATATTGGGGTTACATTTGCTATCCTCCAATCTTCAGGTACAATGGATGATTTTAATGATAAGTTACAAATTTTTACTAATAGGTCTGAAATTTCATTTTTTAGTTCCTTCAGAACTCTGGGGTGTATACCATCCGGTCCAGGTGATTTACTACTCTTCAGTTTGTCAATCAGGCCTACCACATCTTCTAGGTTCACCGTGATTTGATTCAGTCCATCTGAATCATTACCCATGAAAACCTTCTCCAGTACGGGTATATCTCCAACATCCTCTTCAGTAAACACCGAAGCAAAGAAATCATTTAATCTTTCCGCGATGGCCTTATCTTCTCTAAGTGCCCCTTTAACCCCTCGATCATCTAACGGTCCAACTGACTCCCTCACAGGCTTTCTGCTTCGGATATATTTAAAAAAGTTTTTACTGTGAGTTTTTGCCTCTACAGCCAACTTCTTTTCAAATTCTCTCTTAGCCTGTCTTATCAATGTCTTACATTTAACTTGCCAATGTTTATGCTTTATCCTATTTTCTTCTGTTGGATCCTTCTTCCATTTTGAATGAAGATCTTTTGGCTAAAATAGCTTCTTTCACCTCCCCTTTTAACCATGCCGGTAATCGTTTTGCCTTCTTTCCACCTTTCTTAATGTGTGGAATACATCTGGACTGTGCTTCTAGAATGGTATTTTTTTTTTAACAATGACCATGCCTCTTGGACATTTTTTACTTTTATAGCTGCTCCTTTCAGTTTTTTTCTAACAATTTTTCTCATTTTATCAAAGTTTCCCTTTTGAAAGTTTAGCACGAGAGCCTTGGATTTGCACACTGTTCCTTTTCCAGTCATTAAATCAAATTTGATCATATTATGTTCACTATTGCCAAGCGGCCCCACCACCGTTACCTCTCTCACCAAGTCCTGTGCTCCACTGAGAATTAGATCTAAAATTGCTCCCTCTCTCGTCGGTTCCTGAACCAATTGCTCCATAAAGCTATCATTTATTCCATCCAGGAACGTTATCTCTCTAGCGTGACCCGATGATACATTTACCCAGTCTATATTGGGGTAATTGAAGTCTCCCATTATTACTGCACTACCAATTTGGTTAGCTTCCCTAATTTCTCTTAGCATTTCACTGTCCATCTCACCATCTTGACCAGGTGGACGGTAGTATACCCCTATTACTGTAGTCTTCCCTGATACACAAGGGATTTCTACCCATAAAGATTCAATTTTGTATTTAGTCTCATGCAGGATGTTTATCCTGTTGGACTCTATGCCATCCCGGACATAAAGCGCCACACCTCCTTCCGACTGCTCCTCTCTGTCATTGCGATATAATTTGTATTTTTTGGATAAATTTGTGAAATGCTTTTGATAATTTAAAACAATTTAAATTATTTTGATTTATAGATTTGTTTCATTAGTGTTGAGCTTATTACCTATTGTCTATATAGATGAACATTACTGGTGCTTAATTTGATATACATATATAATCCATATTTCTGATAAAGGATACTAGAGCTACTTCGAGAGTGGAAATAAAGCTGGACGATATCTAGCCCGCAAACTTAAGCAAGTTTCTTCACAGAACTTCATAGCTAAAATTAAAGATGAAAAGGGGAAGGTCCTTACGACCAATACAGACATACGTAATCGTTTTTTGTCTTTCTATAACCACTTGTACTCGCCAGCTGCCTCCATCCTGCCAGAGGCGGTTGACCAGTACTTGGCTGGGGTAGACCTGCCCAGTCTCTCTACAGAGGCCCAAGCCGCATTAGATGCAGAAATCACTACGGTTGAAATTTTGGAGGCTATCAAAACGTTAAAAGGTGGGGAAGTCCCCAGGCCCGGATGGACTAACGGCAAAATTTTATAAGACTTTTGCCCATTATATAGTAGTCTCCTTACAGAAAGTATTTAATCATTTAAGGGAAGGGGGTTCTCTGGCACCTAACACTAACCTTGCAGGGATTACTATACTACAGAAGCCGGGAAGGGATCCTACGATCTGCGGATCCTATAGACCCATATCCTTGTTAAATCTTGATTTAAAGCTCCTGACGAAAATTTTAGCAGGTAGAATGAACAATTTTCTTACTGGTCTAGTACATCAGGATCAGGCCTGATTTATGCCTGGCCGGCTTGCTGGTGACAGTATTCGAAAATTAATTAATATGATGTGGTGGGCCCATGAACAAAGTTGAATCCCTGTTTTTATCCATCGATGCCGAGAAAGCCTTCGACTTGGTTCATTGGCCTTTTCTCTTTAGTGTTCTTCATAAGATGGGCTTCGGCTCTAATTTTTGTACATGGATTAAGAGTCTGTATTCTAATCCCCAGGCCTGTTTAAAAATTAATGGTGGGTACTCTGATCGGTTTTCAGTGGGAAGAGGCACCAGGCAAGGATGCCCTCTCTCACCTCTCCTCTTTGCCCTATTTTTGGAGCCCTTGGCGGCCACCATTAGGACTGATACCCAGGTCTCGGGCTTCTCCTTTGCTCAACATGACTATAAAATTACTCTCTTCGCTGATGACATGTTTTCATTGACGAAGCCTCATACCTCTCTGATGGCTATTGAAGGTGATATTTATTTATTTATTTATTGTTTTTGTTATACCGAGTTTCATGACATGCATCACATCAACCCGGTTTACAATTAACAGAGTGTGTAAAGCATAACGTAACGTAAACAATGTTCTCAATAAACGTAAACAATGTTCTCAATAAGAACCTTGAACTTTAGATATAGTGGATCAGATAGAGGATGTGAGAAAGTTACAATAAAATAGGGAAATTAACTTGGAGCTGGAAGAGGGGAGAGATAGAACCGAGCAATATTTACATTTCAGCCTATTAATGTAATAGAGTAGCAGAGTGAGTAAATAAAATATGTGAGTAACTGAGGCAGTACATCACTATGAAACGGTACTTAAATAATCAAATGTATAAATACATATTCAGGCATTCAGTGCGGTATCAGGATTTAAAGTGAACTGGGAGAAATCCGAGATTTTAAACCTGACTTGCGAGCCAGATTATGTAGCCCGCTTGAAACTACAGCATCCGTTTCGTTGGGCTACTAATCATATTAAATATTTGGGAATCCGCATGTTGTCACATCCCAGAGATCTATTTACTCTGAATTATTTACCATTAGTTAAAAAAATATTTCTGGATCTGGATGTATGGGGCAATCTCCCTCTCTCTTGGTTGGGTCGCATAGCGACTGTTAAAATGAACATATTACCCCGACTGCTATACTTGTTTCAATCCTTGCCTATCTCTATTGCTCCTGCTGCTTTAAAAACATGGCAAAGAAAAGTTTTTAGTTTCATTTGGAAAAGGAGACCACCCAGGGTTAATAGACATGTTCTTTATTTACCCAAAGTGTTAGGGGGACTTGGTGTTCCGAATCTACTGTGGTATTTTGTGGCGGCGCAACTCAGACCCCTCATCATATGGCACCATACAGTCGAGTACAAGCACTGGGCGAACATCGAACAGTCCCAGCTGCCTACCATACCATTATCTGCTCTGGCGTGGCAGCCCAGGAAGACATGGGGCAACTTTGCTAATCTGTTTCCTACTACCCGACACACATTAGGCATCTGGGAGAAGTGGAAAGTATGCCTAGTTGGCACAAAGACATGCTATCATCTCACCCATCTATTTCATACTTCAGCTTTTCCGCCAGGCCTTGAATGTAATTCTTTTGATGCTTGGCGAAGTCGGGGGAATTACCAGTTTTGAACATTTGTGGAGTGGGGAGGATATCCTTACCTTTGAATCAATTTGCCAGAAATTTAATATGCCGCGCACTGAATATTTAGCATACTCTCAGATACGGCACTTCTGTAAGGCCCAACAGATGAAGCTTGGACTGGGCCGAGGGAGGTCCCTCTTTGAGGGATATTGTTTTACTAGCAACGTAACTAGAGGATTGATTGCTAAAGGGTACCAATTACTAAATGCGAAACTCACCTTCACTCCAGCCCACATTAAAGCTTGGACGACTGATCTTCAGCGGATTTATACAGAAGAGGAATGGACTGTGCACTATTCCCAGCTCAGTAAACCGTCTATATCAGCTACACTGGTGGAGAACGGGTTTAAACAACTATACCGATGGTACTACACTCCGGAACGTTTGGCTAAAATAATACCTTCCTCTTCAGGCCATTGTTGGAGGGGCTGTGCCCAGGCGGGTACATACCTACACATGTGGTGGTCAGGCAGTTGTATTCAACCGTTATGGAAGCAGATTGAAGTTCAACTTTCCGCCATTTTGACACAATCTATTCGCCTCACAGCAGACATTGCCTTACTCAATGTTAATTTGGAAACGTCAGAGTCTCCACATCCTTTTGTTCAGCAGATGTGCATTGCAGCCTGGTTGGTGATTGCCAAAGAGTGGAAAGCGCCCCGTTGCCCGTCCTTAGCGGCGGTACTTGAAAGGATCGACACGGTCTGTACTCTGTGCTGATTAACTGTGGAAAAACATTGCTCTTTGAAAAAATTCAGATATACCTGGGACCCTTATCTTTTTTGGACCGCTTCAAGGACCAAGAACTCACTATGACTACCTATGGAGGGGGATATTCTCCATTATTTGTAGAACTATTAGCCTATGGTAGACCCTAATCTACACTGTGCGGATGGATTGAATCATGTCTGCCCTTCTGGTCACTGGTCTATTGCAATTTTTTCCTGAAAGTCTGCGCCAGTTTAGCTTTATACCTTTCATTGCTTCTTCTTTTCAGGACTCTGGGAAGTCTGCCTCTTGGTACCGAGTAGGCAAACAATGGTGCCATAAACAACTATAGACCGCACATGGTCAACCCTATTCCTCCAGTTATTGTTGTTTATACACATTCTACCGCATTTGTATTATGTACTGTATGCTAGGGGGGTGGGAGGGTAACCTGTGAAAAGGTGCCATGCTTTGGTATTTTCTTTTACTATGATGCTGGATGTTATACTTGTTTGACACCAATAAAAACGTTTATGCAAAAAAAAAAAAAAAAAAAGATTAATACCTATTAGCCTCATCTACATGGCATTTACATGTGATGAGCGTTATTAGCTACGTGTGAGTTTAGCCATGCTAATCCCCTTTTTTTGCATCAGGTGTTAGCCTAGCATGTCTAAAACACACATCTGTGTGTTGACCTGTGCGCAAGGCTGAGTACACTATTACACTGGCCCAGAGGTGTGTGTCCTATTCACTGTCCCCCCCCCCCCCCCACTTCCAAAAATGGCAAACAGCAAAACAGATCAGAATGCTTTGTATTCTAAGAAAAGTCACAGCAGTAACTGAAAAATTCAGAAGCATAAACACACAGAATGGTTTGTCAGCTGCAATCCAGTGTGTAAGAAAGTGTTAAAATGGTTCCAGAGTGAAACTGTTTAGAAGTTGTGAAACTTGAGGATTCTGTGGAAAGCACTCTTCACAGGAAGCCTGTATGACACTGCCCAGTGTTTTGCAACTCAACCTTGTTCAGATTTCCTTTTTCAAGTTTGTCAGTTTCCAATAAGCTCCAGCAATTTCACATACTGTAAGTTATGTAATACAAAAAGATGTCATACAAGGGATTACAAATTATAAGCGTTATTTTAGCTTCCTCAAAGTCAGCATGCACCCACATTCAACAGAAGTGCTTGTACATTTTTTAAATTAAATGTTAAGTCCATATGGCAGGCAATAAGCATCACCCCTCATTTTAAAAGATTTAATGAATTTGATATACTGCATATAGTACAAACATTTAAGTAATTTTCAGTTAAAATTACATAATTGCTAAATATTAAAACAGGGACAAACAAAGCATAGATGAAAAGGCCAAAAACCCCTCAAACTACTGTAATAATCTATTACTAGGCACAAAATAGAATATATTCTAACATACAAAAAATATATATATATTAAATATTATGCAGTAATCCTATTATCGCTAAACTAAAAGGGCCTCCAAAAATACATCCCAACATACTGATAAAGCAAGTTTTATCATCATAAATGGGGTTCTTCAAAAGACAGCAGAATGAAATGATATGTTGGCAATATTATTCATCAATGCCGAATGAATCCTTCCTTCTAGTTAACAGAACATAAGGCTTGCCATACTGGGTCGGACCAAAGGTCCATCAAGCCCAGCATCCAGTTTCCAACAGTGACCAAGCAAGGTCACAAGTACCTGACAGGATCCCAAAAAGTAGATAGATTCTAAGTTGCTTATCCCAACAAAAAGCAGTGGATTTCTGCAACTTTCCTTAATAATTGTTAATGGACTTTTCCTCCAGGAACTTGTCCAAACCTTTTTTTTTTAAATGCAGCTATACTAATAGCTTTTCACCACATCCTCTGGCAACAGAGCTTAATTATGCATTGAGTAAAAAAATATTCTTAGTTTTAAATGTATTACCCAGTAACTTGTGTGCCCCCTGGTCTTTGTACTTTTGAGAGTAAACAACTGATTGAGTGGAATAGAGCAAAAACATTTTAGAGACCTCTATCATATGTCCCCTCAGCCACCTCTTCTCCAAGCCTTTCATAGGGGAATTGTTCCATCCCCTTTATCATATTGGTCACTCTTCTCTGTACCTTTTCTAGATCTGCTACATCTTTCTTCAGATGTGGTGACCAGAAGTGAACACAATACTCACGATGAGGTCGCACCATGGAATGATACAGAGGTATTATGATATTCTCTGTTTTATTCTCCATTCCTTTCCGAATAATCCCTAGCATTCTATTTGCTTTCTTGGCTGCTGTTGCACATTGAGCAGATTTCAAAATATTTTCAAGGATAACACCTAGATCCTTTTCCCCCTGAGTGGTGATTCCTAATGTGGAACCATGCATTTTGTAGCTATAATTTGTGTTACTCTTCCCTAAGTACATCACTTTGTACTGGTCTACATTAAATTTCATTTGCATGCCCAGTCTCCCAGTTTTGCAATGTTGTCTTGCAATTTCTCACAATCCTCTTGTGATTTGACATCTTTGAACAAAGTTGCAGATGACAATCACGACACTTGTCATTCCCAATGCCAAGTCATTTATAATTTAAAAAAAAAACAAAAACACACATTGGTCACAAAACAGATCCCTGGTACACTCCACTATTTACCTTTTTCCATGGGGAAAATTTAACATTTAGCCCTCCTCTGTGTTTCCTATTTTTTAACCAGTTGGCAATCCACAACAGGACATTGCCCCCTATCCCATGACTTTTTAATTTCCTAAGAAGCCTCTCATGAGGGACTTTGTCAAATGATTTCGGGAAATCCAGATACACTTGGCTCACCTTTATTCACGTTTATTTACGCTTTCAAAAAAAAAATGTAGCAAATTTGTGAGGCAAGACTTCCCTTGGCTAAATCCGTGTTGGCTTTGTCCCACTAAACTATGCTTATCTATATGTTTAGCAATTTTGTTCTTTATGATACCGTAGTAGAAACTATTTTGCCTGGCACGGACTCCGGATCACTCCTTGAGTCTGGACTCCGGACTCTGGATCACCCCTTGATCCCTTTTTAAAAATTGGCCTTACATTGGCAGCCTTCCAGTCTTCAGGTACCTCAGATGTCACGAAAGACTTCTTAGGAAATTTTAAAAAGTCATGGGATAGGGGGCAGTGTTCTACTGTGGATTGCCAACTGGTTAAAAGACAGAAAACAGAATAGGTCTAAATGGTAAATTTGGAAAAAGGTGAATAGTGGAGTGCCCCGGGGATGTTTTGGAATCACTGCTTTTTAATATATTCATAAATGACCCTGAAATGGGAACAAGACAGTTGATCAATTTGTCGATGACAAAATTATTCAAATTTGTTAAATGGCAAGAGGATTGTGCGAAATTACAAGAGGTCATTGCAAAACTGAGAGAGTGGGTATGCAAATGGTAAATTAAATTTAATGCATACAAAGGGTATTAAAGAGTAACCCAAATTATAGCTACATAATGAAAGGTTTCACATTAGAAGTTACGTGCGTTCGTTTGCGCAGCCGTGCCGGTATCAGGGCATCGAGGGGAGATAAAGAGTGAGGCTGCAGACATTGGGTATCCCGTAGCTAGAAGCACTTCTCTGCCTAACGGTGTGGGCAGTGCGTCTGATCCCGCCCCCTTCACAGGACATTGCTGCAGCTATGGCCACTGCTGCTGCTAATGCTGTCAATCAATCTTTTCCTGTTCCCTCTGCAGGGTGTGCTTCAGACAATAGTCCGAGCAGGAATACAGATGTAGGGGCATCAAGGTTTAGCAGTTGGAGGTCCGATTGGTGGGGAATGCTGCATACCGGGGCTGCAAGGTAGCTGAAGTTCTAGAAACTGAGAATTTTTCCATGCTGGGTGCCATTGATGTCACTCATGCGAGGACTACCATCCTGCTTGTCCCAGGAGAATACAGATTACCTAGCTTTATATACAATAATGTAGCTATATATTTACTTTAAAACCAGCAAAGAATAAAGGTTTGACAACTGGTTCATTCCAATGTATTACATCTTTTTGCAAAGAAATGCCTATTACAATGCTTTATAAATTTCTCCACATAAATTCGAAATATGTTATCTACAAAATTTGGCAGATATGTGGGTATTTAATATTTTTTTTATACTGGGATTCATGTAAATTTTACATATCGTCTCGGTTTACATTGTAACTGAAGAACAGGCATGTAAGAATGCAATTACATAGAACAGGGCATAAAACTTGGTTCAAAATACATGGGGAAAGCTTGGTACATAATAAAGGGTAAAAAAGCATAAATTATGTTAATGGGTGCATATATTTATAATGAGAGAGATAAAAACTTTGGTGATAGCTGAAGAAGAGCAGGGTTACTGAATTGTAAGGGTGGCATGATTGGATAGTCTTAATTTAGATTGTTGGCTGGTGTGATGGTGTTGTTGTATGTTGTTGTCTTACTTAGAACGCTTGCTCAAACAGCCAGGTTTTTAGTCTCTTTTTAAAGTTGATAGGGCAAAGTTCTGACCGGAGTTCTGGCGGTAGAGAGTTCCATTGTGCTGGCCCTGCTACTGACATGGCTCGTTTGCTTAGAGGTTTTGATGTATGTTGTTAGGAGAGTGTTTTTGTATGCTGTTCTCGGTCTGGTTGGTAGATGAAGTTGAAGTGGAATGTTGAGTTCCAATGGGGTGAGCTTGTGGATGGTTTTGTGAATGATCGTTAGTGTTTTGTATAGGATTCTGTATTTGATTGGGAGCCAATATAGGTTTCTTAGGATGGGGGTAATATGGTCTCTCTTGTTGGTATAATATGGTCTCTCTTGTTGGGTATAATCTCATGTGCGACATACCCAAGGATGATGTATATGATTGTGCTGTACTAATTCGAAATGAAACTATTACTGTATTACATTAGAACTCAGTTTAAAAAAAAAAAAAGTTTTACATAGAACTATGTTTTGGCCTAGTAAAGCCTATGTGGCCAAACTTGCTGGTTCGGATAATTGTTTTAAATGTTCCAAACCTAAAGCTTCTTTAAATGCACTATTAATGGGATTGTGCTATCATACATTGTTTTGGCAAAGTTTATAACAATATCTAGTGTAATTGTTAACTCTTCCGTGCCATGTAATTCCAACTCTATTACCAAGAAATCTGACAAGTTATTTTTGTTTAAAGAATGCCTTATGGCTCTTAAACTTTAGTTGGTAAAATGGCTGGATACTACGATTCCTATCTTTGGAGTCCTGGAAATTGTCATTGCTGGAACAGAAATCTGTGAAGACTAGCTCCAAAAAGAAAGTTAGTTTTTCCAGCAAGTATGAAAAAATTCTTGGACTCACTGCCAATGGAACTGAAAGAAAAAGTTCAATATCCAGTTACCTAATAATGTAGAGGAATATTTTTCTCTATTTGGCAGGCATCAATGGCCCAGTAGTAATAGTATACATGGGAAAGCAAGAGATGGTGCTGCAGCCAGTTGCATAGAATACTTTATGAGTCTCTTCATTATAGTATATTGTATTTTATTCTATATATTATCTTTCCTTACATTATATATTGTATTTCATTTTATTTCTCATTCCTCCTGTACTAAGGATAAAGATGGGGTTCTGGGAGAGAGAGGAGTTAAAGAGGGTTTATATAATGTTGGTATTCCTGTGATACTTGTTACATATCCATGTTATTTTATTGCTGTATAACATTTATAAAAATGTAATAAAAAGATTTAAAAAAAATAATCAGCATGAGTTTTATATCTGCCCTGCTACAAAACCCCTAAACAAAAAGGAATAGAAGATAAAGTTTAGAATAAGATATTCTGGAAGGAATCTAAGCTATAAAGAATTTTCCAAAACAAAATTTAGGATTACATTAAGTTTACTCCTATTGTTCCCGTCAATCTCACATATCTGAAGTTCTTATACAGGGGGTGGTTGCCAAATCCAAATCCAATCCTGAAAACCAGTCAGGTTTAAATTTTTAGAATAATCAAAACACAAATATATTTAACAAAATAAAATGTATAAATATTACACTGTAGATGTTCTTTAAAATCAATCTGTTTCAGGAGGACGGACAGGCCTGGTGTCTGGGCAGCCAAAGTAATATGGTGCCAGGCACACGCTTGAAGCACATCGGGTGGGGGGAGGGGGGATTGGAGAGCGTGTTGACTGGAATCCCAGACTGTTAGGTAGCCGTTGCTATTTTGATTTTAAAATTTCACGGGCTTTGAGGCGCTTGGTTCTTAGGGCGCTAGGCCTCTAGGGAAGAGGAGGAGTTTGGGGCTTCGGGGTGCCAGCGACAGTGCATTCCTGCACTTGCCTTTCCGTTGCTGCCGCGGTCGCTTTTTTTTTTTTTTTTTTTTATAGCTGGTGCTGCAATGCCTTCTAGAGCGCTTTTCTTGTCTGTGTTTAGTCCTGTGTCCTGCAAGAGGATCGGCTCATCGTCATGGACTCCAAGGAGGCAGCGGTAGTGACGGAAGACTGCTGCGAGGCGGTCGATTGTGGTCCCGTGGCGGTGAACCAGTCGGGAACAAACAGCTCAGCAGATGCTGCGTCAATGGGCCTTTCCACAGTGAGTGTGACTTCAAATGCTTGGTCCCATTTGGCTGGTAGAGGGGTGGAGTCAGTCCCTTCCACCCCGAGTGTGGAAGCGTGTACAGTTGGGCGGGGAGGACTGGGTAGTCAACGCACTTGTTTGCGCAGCTGTGCCGATTTCAGGCATTGAGGGGAGATCAGAGTGGGGCTGCAAACTTTGGGTGTCCCGTAGCTGGAAGCGCTTCTCCACTTGACGGTGTACATAGTGCGTCTGTGATCCCACCCCCTTCACAAACATTGCTGCTGCTATGGCCACTGCTGCTGCTGCTAATGCTGTTGATCAGTCTTTTCCTGTTCCCTCTGCAGGGCGTGCTTCAGACAATAGTCAGAGCAGGAATACAGATGTAAGGGCATCAGGGTTTAGCGGCTGGTGGCCCAATTGGTGGGGAATGCCACATACTGGGGCTGCAGGGTGGTTGAGGGAGGGGCAGCCTGCTGGTTTTAAATCGATACTACTGCAACTCCAGATTGGAGTATAGGTTGGGGGAGGCAAATGAGTAATTAGAGAGGATTTTGGGATCTTCCTAGTTCGCAGTGTGCTACAATGGGTGAGAGGTCTGTACTGCAGTGAATGAGCCCATGTTTACAGGGGAGGTTCCCGGGGCAAGATAGTGTTAATTGGGGTGGTCCCCCTTTTCCTTGGCCGATGGGATCTGACCTCTGTTTATCGTTAGGTGGGACAATCCCAGGTAGGTGGCATCCTGTCCCCAGAGGTTATGAGGGTTGGGGCATTCCAGCTGAGGGGACAAAGGCAGAAGGGGGGGGGGCCTGGTATGGTGGGATTTGTTGTGGCTCCTTTTGTCCCTCCATAGGCTGTTACATTGTTTGGATCAGAGGGACCTGGTACATCAACAAGAAAGTTGGCACAGTGACCCAGCTTCAGCAGCAGTGCACACTTCTGATTCCCAGACCCAGGCAGTGACAAGTGCGACAAAACAGGGTGAGTCAGCTGTTGAGGTACCCAGACGAGGGGATGATGTTAGAGGGATTCTTCCGTGGTGGCTGTCGGAAGCCTACCTACACATTCCGATCCATAAAGAGCATCAGCGTTTTCTACGCTTCACGATCCTGGATCGTCACTACCAGTTCAGAGTACTACCTTTTGGGTTAGCCACTGCACCCCAGACGTTCACAAAGATCATAGTGGTGGTGACAGCAACACTGAGAAAGGAAGGAATCCGCGTGCACCCTTATCTAGACGATTGGCTGATCAGAGCGAAATCCCCAGAGGAAAGCCACCAGGCAACCAACAGAGTCAAAACTCTACTGGAGAGCGTCGGGTGGGTGGTCAACACAAACAAAAACTGCCTGGGAGTCTGACTTGGGAGTCCGGGTCGACACCAAACAAGACAAGGTCATCCTGACACAGACAAGGAGATAAAAACTGATGACCCAGTTACGAACCCTGTTGAGCGAACTTCGCCCCACAGCATGGGATTAACTACAAGTTCTCTGCCTCATGGCATCCACACTGGAAGTAGTCCCATGGGCATGAGCTCACATGAGACCCCTCATAGAAACATAGAAATGACAGCAGAAGACCAAACGGCCCATCCAGTCTGCCCAGCAAGGTTCGCACTTTTTTTTCTCTCATACTTATCTGTTTCTCTTGGCTCTTATTAACATTTTGGTTCTGTTTCCCTTCCACCCCCCACCATTAATGTAGAGAGCAGTGTTGGAACTGCATCTAAGTGAAATATCTAGCTTAGTTAGGGGTAGTAACCGCCGCAATAAGCAAGCTACACCCATGCTTATTTGTTTACCCAGACTATGTTATTCAGTCCTTGTTGGTTGTTGTCTGTATATAGATCCACTTTTCTTCATTCCCCCTGCCGTTGAAGCAGAGAGCTATGCTGGATGTGTGTGCAGTATCGGTCTTTCTCCCCTGCCGTTGAAGCAGAGAGCTATGCTGGATATGCATTGAAAGTGAAGTATCAGGCTTATTTGGTTTGGGGTAGTAACCGCCGTAACAAGCTACCTCTCCCCGCTTTTTTGTGAATGCAAATCCTTTTTCCACATTTCCTCTTGTCGTTGAAACTTAGAGCAATGTTGGAGTTGCATTAACCGTGTGTGTGATTATTGAAGAAGGGTATTATCTCCAGGTAGTAGCCATCATTTCCGCGAGCCACCCACTCTACATTCACGTCCTCTAGACTTTATGGATCCACAGTGTTTATCCCACGCCGCTTTGAAGTCCTTCACAGTTCTGGTCTTCACCACTTCCTCCGGAAGGGCATTCCAGGCATCCACCACCCTCTCCGTGAAGAAATACTTCCTGACATTGGTTCTGAATCTTCCTCCCTGGATCTTCAAATCATGACCCCTGGTTCTGTTGATTTTTTTCGGGCGGAAAAGGTTTGTCGTTGTCTTTGGATCATTAAAACCTTTCAAGTATCTGAAAGTCTGTATCATATAACCTCTGCTCCTCTTTTCCTCCAGGGTGTACATATTTAGATTCTTCAATCTCTCCTCATAAGTCATTTGACTTGATGGGCTTTGAGCAGCACCCATCCTGCTCACGGCCGAGAAAAGCAGTCTCAGCAGGCTACGAGTGGCGCTTCTGTTTGTGTGTATGAGGGATTGTGTGTGCATGAGAAAGCAATGGTATTAATGAGAAAGAGGGAGTGAGGCTATGTAAGGGTGCGTGTGTGAATGAGACAAGGAACCTAAGTGTATGAGGTCGGGGCTGGAGCGCAAGGTAGAAGGTTTGCCTAGGGATCCTAGTATCCTTGCACTGGCCCTGGTTGGGAAGTCTCCCAACCATACAACCCCCCTGCTAATCCCAGCAGGGCATTACCTCTGAGGCAGGGACAGCCCACAGAGTCCATCTCCCCTCAGTAAATATAGGCAAATTATATTGAGAGAGGCCTAGATTCCAGCACTTTAAAGAACAGCCTGAGGAAGAAGTCTGTAAACCTCTCTGCTGAGAGTGAAAAACAGGAATGCTGCAAGGGACAGCTCCTGTGGAAGAGGACTTCCTCCCTGATTTGGGAACCTTAAGGGTACCGAAAGGAGCAGTCTGATCAGCAGATCAAACTGCCTACCAATTGAGTATAGGTAAACTTATGGTTCAAGACAACCCGTTGTCCTATCTGATAATATAGTGGCACACAAAATGTTTGCATGAATAGGGACTGCTTTGTCAGCCAATAAACACATCTGACAGGGTCACCTCTGAAAGAGAAAATAAGAATACTGAAGTGTCTGCAATATGGGTGGGGAGCCACTTTTGTGAATTCCTCCATACCCAACTCAAGCCATCTTAGATATGGCAAGCTGTCGAAAGAAGACATATCAGTCAAGAAAGAGCGGGAGGAAAAACCTCCACTCAGGTTGAGCACTACACAAACTTGAAACCAATGAGCAGGAGCAGCACAAAGTGAGACTATGCACATTGCACTCAGCAGGTATCCAAAGAGGTGTTCCACCCACGCGAGAGGAATTCTTATCTGCTACTGGCGGGCAGATTTCCAGGAGAGGGAAATCAGATTCTATGCGGAGTCCCGATCCAGGTAGCTCACCACCTGCCACAAGGCATCTCCTCTTCACAGTAATGCAACAGTGAAGCAAGAGCTCCAGATTGACGGCCTTTGGATCCTGTGCGAAAAACAGAGGGCGACCGCCACTCAGAGGCAAAGCCAATCGGAGGATGGGATGTGAAAAACCACCTCTTCCTTGAGCAGAAAAAGCAGTGAGAGGGAACCTGACAGCACCTCTGGAAAACCAATAATCAGACCTCTCAAACCAGAGGCAGGGAGCAGGGGGAAGAACTCACCATTCAAATGGGTCAATTCTGGAAACCCTCCTGCTCCCTGGACGACAGTGGGGACAATCGCCAACCTATAAAGTTCTATTGGCAACATAGACAGTTGCTAATAGTCATCTAGACAGTCACTAGGGCCAACATAGCAACCAGGTGCAGGAAAGGTCAGCAAAAATGATCCAGGCAAGCCACGGTGCTGCACAGATTCTTGTGAATCAAGGGCTGTATCACTGTCCTGCTCAGAGCCACACACCGGAGAGTGAATGCACCCTGGAGGTTCCTCCTAAAGGGGATCCAGAGTGTAAGCCAATTAAGGGAGGAGGCCCAAAAGGGCCACTCCTCTCCCGATAGGAGTATCCACCCTAAAAATGGAGTGAATAGAAATGCATTCTCAAAGTTTTCCCAGTACACTAGTGACCGCAGCACACAGATACATGATGTCTTAAGGTACAAGAACACATGCCAGTGGGCATCTAGTGATGGTGGTACCCCTTTGCCGAATCTGCATCCTGCAATAGCAGCTCTGTGCACCCTCGCCACAGTACTCAGTCAAGCTGACAGTGACATGCATGCATGGCAAGATGCAGTGCCCATGGGCCTAGCAGTCCATACCACTGTCTGGATGGGCATAAAGCCTGTGGAAGTGAATATGTGAGGTGTTGCCATTGGTGTCATATAGCTCCCCCAGGTGCCAGACACATGGAGGTACCTGCCTACAGCTCCTGATAGCAAATCAAGAGCCTCTACAATGATGCACCTGGCACAAGCAGTCCGACACTGAAGATATATCTTGGTATGCATGGTGTTGGGAGCACAATGCCGCAGATGCCCTGTATGGCACCTATGGGGTCTACAGCATCCAAGCACCCTCCAACAGGAATGGCATCAACCCCACCCACAGCAACGATGGTGACACTGCCGCTCTTGGTATTCAGGCACTCCACAGTGCAGACAGCAATAGTAGATCCCTGGCTGTGTGTGTGGAGATCTGAGGCATAGATGACCTCTGCAAGTACCAACCCCGCATTCAGTGCTCCACTGAACAGACATTTCTCTATGCTGGCAGCAGCACTCACTGAACTCAAGCAAGAGCAATGCCGCAGACTACAGTGCCCTATAATCACTTGGAGGATGGCATTTGATGGCAACCATGGTGCATGACGGCAACTCAGGCGCTTGATGGTGGCCTTACCAGACAACCCAAATTCCGATAGCATCCAAGATGCTCAGTGCTTTGACTGCATCAATGGCACCTGTATCCACTGTGCTCAATGAGGCACCCAATGGCATAGAGGGCAACCCTGATTCCTGACAGCAGCAAGGCTCTCAACAGTGGCGATGTGGCTCGGCACTCAATGGCATCCCAAGTGCCCCATGGCACCAAAGGTGATGCCAGCACTGGATGGTACCCACAATACTCAAGATGGTATAGATGGCACCCTAGGCATCCATCGATGGCACTTGTGGGGCTCTAAGGCATTCATTGCATCTATCAAGCCCCTGGAGCTCAATAGTAGCCATTCCACAGTGCTCAAAGCCAACTATAGTGCCTGATGGTGCCTGGAGCACTCGATGACAGCGATGGTGTCCACAGAGCAAGATGGTACCCATGACATTCAATGGTATCAATGGCGCCCATGGAGCTTGATGGCATTAATGGTATTGGTGGCACCCAGTGCTGATGGCAACACTGGCATCAAAGGTGCCCACGGTGCACTAGGGCATCCATGACAATCTGAGTCAATGGGGCTGCAGATGCACAATGATGGCCCCAGTGCTCAAGGCACCCCTAGCACTTGATGTGCTTCTGGGGCGATTGGTGATGTGGCACAAATGTGCATGGGCAACCAATTCTGGGCATGGCACTGCTTAAATCCAGATGCAGACATACCATCTCTTAATAAAAAGGCACATGATGTCAAAATCAATGGCGGTTGTTCTCAATGGACAGTGGGCACAAAGCACACTGCTGCCCCAGGGATCAAATGTGAAATGAAACTTACCCCAAAACGTTGAAAAACTTGGCTACTGATAAGGGGAGAAGCAAGAGGGTCTGTCGACTGTGCGATCCCACTTGAAAACAGTGAGAAAAACAAAATTCTTAAAGTTCCAAGAGACTCAATTTGGTGAGACACATGATGCTCTGAGGAAAAGAAAGGACTGAGGGGACCGCATGCAGTTGTATGGTACAATGCATGCTCATGCATTCTCAGAAGCTCAAAGTTTTAGAAACTTTGACAAATTTTCCATGCTGAATTCCATTGGAATATGTCATCCATGTGTGAGGGCTGCTATCCTGCTTGTCCTCAGAATTTTGTGGTTCAAAGTCAAAAAACTTTAAATTTGGACTGATGTATTATTGGTAACCAATGCAATTCTTTTAAATTCGGGTATGATGCTCTCATGCCACTTAGATTAGTAATGACCCTTGCTGCCACATACTATACGAACTACAATATATGAAAATGTTTTTTCAGTAAATTTTACATTACAGTAGTCCAGCTTGGAAAAAATACCAAGGCTTCAACAACCAATTGAAAATCATATTTGGGAATGATTGCGATTAATCCACCCATTATAAACAATGGCTTTGGCTACTGAACTAATCAGACTTTAATGCAAATCTTGAATCAAAACCCCAAGTTATGAGATTCCAAGAAAACACTAACAGAAACAGTGCCAAACAAATAAGGGTAAGGCCAGATTCTGTTCAACTTGGCCCCTAAACATTTGTCTTTTGCAAATTGAAAATTAATATATTCTTTAAAAATCAATTAATCACAGTAATACATCTTGAAAAAGCAACTTGAATTGATTCCTCAGTTAGCATATGGCAGATAAAACTGAATGTTGTCAGCGTAAATGTAGCACCATGACCTAAAGATGACATCATTGACTTAACGGCCTAACAGCTGTAGAGGATGTTAAAACAATAATGCTGAAAAAGATGAACCTTGTGGGACACCAGTAGTGACTGACCTTCAAGTGGAGCTATGCTCTAGCCACGAGAAATGATGAAAACCAGGAGAGAACTGCTCCATCCAATCCTAAATTTTTCAGCTATTCCAACAGTATGCTATGGCATACCAAATCAAAGATACTGAGCTGAACTTAAAAAAAAACAAACAAACCAGATATTCTTCTACCAAAATCCTTCCTGATACTGTCCAACAGGGAAAGTAAGAGTCTCAGTCCATGTGCCTTTCTGAACCCAAACTGACAAAGGTCAAGTACCTTATTTCCCTCAAATTCCTCTAATTGATTCCAGACCCATTTTTCAATAATTCTACTGAGGGAAGATAACTGGAAACATCAGAATCTGGAAGAACAGTATTCATTTTTAAGAGATAAACAGCATATTTTAAGGATGAGGACAAAATGCCTTCACTCAGTGAAAGATAAATAGTATTAACCAAAAAGTTCAAAAAAATCAATATGGAAGACCCTTAATCTGCCAAAACAGGCAAAAGTCTAGGGGAAAAAAATACCTGTGGGGACGATGCAATAAATTCGCGGAGAAAGTGAGCGCTGAACAGTCAATACCTGCTCTCTTAATGCGCCCCAGGTACCCCCCAAGGGGGACGCCATACAATACTTAAATTAGAGGGAGGGACCCTAGCACCTCCTTGCTATTGAGAACCCAATCAGTTTTCGTGATTCAGCCGTCTGCGGGTAAGGAAAACAGACACCGAGGGTTCAGGAAGCGACGTTGGGCAGTCGAGCGTAGTTTCCTGAACACGACTTATTTTTTTAAACTTTTGTTTCTTTAATTTTTCATTCTACTTAATATCACAACGATATTAAGTGGAAGGCAGTACAGAAAAGCAGTTTTTTCTGCTTTTCTGTACTTTTTTGATGCACTCAGCTATTAACACCTGCTCCAGGCAGGCGTTAATAGATGACAGTTAAATGTGCGTTCGAGATGCACTTTTTTTTTTTTTTTTGCATCAGGAGTGAATGCCTAATAGCCTCATTCACATGCATTTGCATGTGATGAGCGCTATTAGATTCCCTCCGCGTTGGACGCGTGTTGAATATGCGCTAATCCCCTTATTGCATTAGCGGGAGCGGCTTCAGCAGCCCGGGGCGGATCGGACGCTCCCCATGAGAGGCGCGTCCGATCCGCCCCGGGCTGCTGAAGCCGTTCTCGCCGCCAGCTGCCCCCAGGAGGAGGGGAGAGAGGACTGGGGCTGCTCCGGAGACCGGCACCCATGGACACGGCCAGGGCAGGTGAGCGGGGGCTGGGGGAAAGGTTGCCTGATCCTGGCTCCTCTAAAGGTCTCGTCCTGGGGGGTGAGGGGGTCGTTTGCCCGTGAAATTTCGTCTCTCTGACCTGACGCTCCACACTAACACAGGGGTAAGGGTAGGCGGTAAATTAGCAGGTTAAACACGCGGCAAAACTGCAGGTTAAAAAGGAGATAATCGGGGCGCACGTTACTGTATGGGAGGGAATAGCTAATCCGATCGTTTACATCTCATATACATGCTGCGGGCGGAAAGGGTTACCCGTTGATTTAAAGAAGCGGTAAGGATGGGTTAAAAGGGATAGTGAATCGCGGGTTGGACTACCGCAGCCAAATTGTGAGTAGAAAGCGGGATAGAAGCAGGGTAACCGCGGCGGCGCTTTACTGTATAGGCCTGTATGATAAGGGACCAAAGTGCATGTCCATCTTTTTTTCTAACTATTCATAAAACAGTAAAATAATATACATGGCACAGCATTCAAAACGTGCAAGTACAGGTATTTCATCAACTTAAATGTTAATAACCTTACTGTAAAGTACATAGGTTAGCAAGGAAAAAAACAGACAAAAGGACAAGTCTCCCATTATATACGGATGGTATGATGGCTCCTGCTCATGGTTAGAAATATTTGTCTACCACCAATGAATGATACTGCATAAAAAGCAAAATATTTTTGCGAATGCTTTTGCATTCCATTTTTTGGACTTATTCTATTGGTGACTGGTCTTTGCTAAGAACTTTTTTGTATTTATTTTTCTCTGCAACAGGAAAGCAGTAATAAAAAAAAAAGGGGGCGGGGTGGGCAAAAAAAAAAAAAAAAAAAGACTCCCCATTGTGGGAAGGGTTTGTTACATCAGTAACTGCTGTGTAATTACTGGCACAAAACAGAAGGACCCAGCCATAACAGGGCACCCTCGACAAAATAAAGTAGTTTGCAATCTACTTGGGTCTAAAATGCATTATTTAGCCAGGGAGGGTACTTTTCACCTTACAAGACCAACTACCTTACTTGAATTTTTAAACATAGAATTACCCTTTAAATATAACGTATTAAGTCTTCAAGAAAATTTTCAGAAATCAATTTCCTTTAAAAAAAAAAAAAAAAAAAAAAGAGAACTTACTGTAATAACAGCCTTGCTAAGGCAGATAGATCCTCTGCAACCATATTCAGTCTCATCCTCAGACTTGTAGTAACTCAAAGTGTTTTTCTTTAAGACAACCCATCGATCTTGCCATCCATGAATGTAGTTGGTCCACTGAAAAGGACAAGAAAAAAATAAACAAACCTGGGTCACATTCTCTGAGTAATTAACTCAGCTCCTCTAATTTTAATCAATCAGTAATGAAAAAAAAACAGGGTTGAAAAGACTGGCAAAATACAAAAATGTACTGCTTTATAATGTACCACTCTATATAAATATTGTAAGATTAATTCCTCATGCTGAAAATATTTTCTCTAAGGATCAATAAAGGATGAAATTCCCTTTCAAATTAATGCACTACAAAGCCAAAGTTAGTTTTGTAAAGTTTTGAAGACAATATGAATCAAGTTTTCACACCCCAGCCCCCACTAATAGGACTGCTTAAATACCACGATACTAAGAGAAAATCCTTTCAAAAGGATTGTTTCAAAACTTTAGGAAAACAGATGTTTTTCAAAGGAATACTGCAAAAATAGCTTTCCAGGGTCTATGAAAACAGAACAGCAGGAATATGTGGGTCAGTGGTTTGGCAGAGAAATACCAAAGGAACAATCTGCCTGCACACAGTAGCATCAGCCATAACATATTGCCTTCATGGTTCATTAGGTACATCTGAAGTTTTTTGTTTAGCCTGCAAAGACATATAGAGCCCCTTACCTATTTGGAGTGACTAAATATTATAGCAAATGCTAGAATGAATCAACCTGCTACAGCACAGCACATTTTATCCAGAAATCTTTTATGTAAAAATCCCTATTATCCATACATGGGTCTCCAATTAGGTTCTCTGCAGGATGCAGTTTAAAACAAAGTACCCTGTAGATAATTCAACAGCAGTGTTTCCCAACTCTCGCGCCTAGAGGCATACCTAGCAAGTTGGGTTTTCAGGATTGCAGTATTGAATATGCATGAGATAAGATTTGCATACCCCGGGTCTCCAAATTACTAACATCTCATATATATATTCATTATGGATATCCTAAAAACCCAACTGGTTAGATGTGTCTCTGAAGGTGGTTGGAAAACACTGGTCTACAGCTCTGCAAGATCAATCTTCAGTAGAACTTTGAGGTTCAGATGATCTGAACTGTAAATTCCATTATCTGGAATATAGTCTTAGCCCTGATCTTTCCTCTACTGTACATTATGAAAATCTTAAAAATACACCCTTAATATGACTGAAATATCATCCTCTTATCTGAAGTAGGAGAAAACAACTGGACATATAGATACTTTTTCCATTAAGTCTTCCTCTACTGGCCTCTTCTGCTGGAAAAACAACTGGATAACTCAGCATATCTATGTACTCCTCATACTCAAGTGTGCAAACATGCTGTTACAAGTTTGTGCTGGTGAATTTCTCCAGTTTAAATTTTCTACTTGCTTTACTAGGTATCTGGAACCAAGTAAGAAACTTTAGCAATTTACAAGAAGATTGCTCTTACATTTCATATATGCAACACTGCCAAGATTTTGCAAAATCAGTTCTATACTTCAAGTGCTGAATCAGGCACGCAAGATATAGCTATGATCAAAAATATTTTTCCAAGGGAAGATTTGACCAAAAGCACAAGAGTCCCTTAATGGAATTATATTAATTGTTCTAAGAAGGAATTCTATTTGCACTCATTCTATTCCTGTTATGCAATACACAATTGTCTTTGTACAAGTGCACTATGGAAAAACTAAGAAGTTGAATAAAGCAAAACCCACAATACAGGGTCTTGCAACTTTAGATCACTGGTTCTAAACTGGCTCATGCTGGTGTCAAAGTCATTAGCATTTGAAAGCTGTTTAGTGGTCAGTGTGAATGAGTTGGTGGCTTCAATGCAGCTCCTAATGGACAAGTATTCATATTAAATCCACCATGATAAGAGCTGAAACAAGGTATCTGCCACCACATGCAGTTAAGCAAGTGGCTAGTTTGAATGCCCTCTCCCCCACACACTTTCATGCTTAACTACCAGTTTTTAATGGTTGCTAGATATCATACCCCAGCACAGTCATGGGTCCTATAAACAGAGCCTCATCTGCTGCGACTGAATCTCCACAGGATCATAGTATTAAGAATATAAGAACATAAGAAATTGCCATGCTGGGTCAGACCAAGGGTCCATCAAGCCCAGCAACTTGTTTCCAACAGAGATCAAACCAGGCTACAACAACCTGGCAAGTACCTAAACACTAAAAAGATCCCATGCTACTAGTCCAGTAATAGCAGACACCATTCCCTAAGTCAGCTTGATTAATAGCAGTTAATGGACTTCTCCAAGAACTTATCCAAACCTATTGTGGCAGAAAGATGTAGACCAGCATACCAAGATGACAACTATGGATATCAGTGACACCACAATGATGCAGGAATCTCTCTACTGGTCCCAGAAATACTGGACTGCTGCCAGGTCCCTGCTTCCAAGCTTTTCTGGGACATACGACCTGGAACAAGACTTGTATCAGTGGAGCCTTCGAAAAAGTGATCAAGCTGGTTTGTGAAATTCCTGCAAATACTGCATTGGAGACTCTTCAGTAGGCTATTTTTAGTCTTGGAAAAAAGAAAAAAAAAAAGACATCTTTCCAACATTAAATCTATCAGAAGTGAATGTTTTGGAAAAACAAACAGCAAAAGAAATTAGAGTACCAGTCCTTTCTATGACTGAACTGAAACAAAATAGAAGTGGAATCATTTATGGTTATAGTGGTTAAAGATAGTCATATTACTACTAGAAGGAATAATATTCTTAAACCCCCCCCCCCCCCCCCAAAAAACTGTTTTGTGAATTTTCGTTGACCCTGCACTATTCCTAACAGAAAAAAAACACGTTATTCTGAATGCCAATGATGTGTCATTAACAACCACCACCCTCATTCGGGAGCCAAATGTTTACACTAAGTTGTGTTACATTCTATTCACTTAAATTAATATGAGATTTGTTACCCATTATAAAGTGAATTGCTCACCATTGAATGTGTACAATCATCAGGTATGTTGCTATTGATTTCTTTGAAAAAAAGTGAACCCAGTTGGTTCTATTTTTTCTTAATATTTTCTTTCAATAATGTTCACTGTTTATACACTTTCATTCGCATCTACTATATGCTTAACTGCATTGCAAAGTATATCCACAGAAAAAAGGAACACTTATCGTAGTATGAAATGGCAGCAGCAACAAACTTCTGTGCCCTGCTCAGAAGACCTGACTGTTTGCTGCAGTTTGAACTTTAAGCTGCTTGATCAACAACGCTAGACACTGAGCGAGTTTCGTGAAGAAAACGTCATCGGGGCGTGGGCTTCAACTCTGCTGAAATGCAAAACATTGCAAATTAAACAATGATACGATTACACTTTAAAAAAAACTCTTTTGTTGAAAAAGACATACGTATTTTTCTGCGGGTGAAACTCCTCTCAGCGTCTTTGCATGTTTCAAAATGGAGCCGCCAAAAAAGCAAACTAGGGGAGGTATTTAAACCATTTGATGGACTTGCAAAAAGAACCAATGATGGTTCAGGAACTGACTATTAGTAACCAAAGAAATATCAGAAATTGGACCTTTAAATTAGAGACATCCATTCAATGGTGTCATTCATTCCTTTAGGATGTTCGGTTTCTAATTTAAAAATCCAGCGTTGCTCCTTATAATTTAGTGAAGAGTGTATCACCGCCTCGAGTGGATGGAGGAATATGATCTATAATTGTCCAACTTAAATCTGTAAAATCATGTCCAACAGCCAAGCAATGCTGCACAATAGGGGCCTCCATATTCTTTGTATGGAGGCGACTTCGGTGCTCCCGTAGGCAAACTCTGATCTTGATGTTCGTCTCACATACAATAAAGGGCAATTACATTGTATGATGTAAATTACATTATGAGTATTACAGTCCGAGGAAAATCTTTTAAAGAAATTTTCTTTACCAACAGGATGTTGCCAAAATGTGCCTTCCATAGTGGAACTGCACATATCACAATTGCCACACGCTTTGTGACCATGAACTTGTAGCGTCGTTATCGGCATTCTTGAAACTGCATGGACAACAAAATCTTTAATATTAAAACCCCTCTGGAAGGATATTAATGGCTGTTCAGAAAAAAAATCGGGTATAATTAAAGGACATGCCAATGCTGTTGTATACTTTTAATAATCGCTGCCGATTGATCTGTATGTTGTAAGACAAAGACCTCCTTTCGTACTGATTTTTTTGATTGATACTCCAGTAAATGTTGTCTAGAAGAATACTATGCTCTTTTATAAGCTGCACATATCGTAGAAATTGGATATCCTCTCTCCAAAAATCTCTTAGCTAAGACGTATGATTGTTGTTTGAAATCTTGATCAGAAGAGCAAATACGAAAATATTGGCTCACAGGCAAACCATTTTTAAACGCTTTAGGATGAAAGCTGTGATATCTGAGAAGGTGATTTTTTCTCCATTACTTTACGATACAATGTTGTTTTTATCATTCCATCTTCTTTAATAGAGATATCCAAAAAAGAAATCTGAGATGAATTATATTCAAAAGTAAATTTTAAATCAATATCTACTGAATTAATCCATAAGAAAAATTCTTTCAATTGGTCCTCACTTGACTCCCAAATGAACATCAGGTCATCGATATAACGAACCCAAAAAGATATCTTGTCAAAAAATGGAGATGTGTAAACATGTGTTTTTTCTAATTTATTCATAACTAGATTGGCCACTGATGGGGCCATAGAAGACCCCATAGCGATGCCATGTACCTGTAGATAAAATTGCTGTTCAAACAAAAAATTATGCTGCAATACTAAATGGGCAATTGACATCAAAAAAGAAGTTGGAACTATCTTGAGTGGAAAAAACCTCAGCCAAAACTTCAAGAGCAATTGTTTGAGAAACATTAGTATAGAGAGAAACCACGTCCATGGAAACTAAAATGAATTGATCTGAGAAAGTAGTATAACTGTCCAATTTAAGAACATGAGTAGTATCTTGAACATATGATTGCATGTTTTGAACATAATTTGTAAAAGTTTATCCAGAAATACTGCCAAAGGTTCTAATATTGATCCATTACTGGATATTATAAGTCTTAAAGGTGGATTTTCCAGATTTTTAGGAACTTTAGGGATACCATATAACACGGGAATCCTAGGGTACGCCACATGCAAAAATTGACGCTCTTTTTTTTGTAAGATATGGTGTTTTTCTCTCTACTAAAAGATCTTCAATTAATGTTTTCAAACGTGGGTTAGGATCTTCTGACAAAGGTTGATAATATTTTCTATCTTCAACTTGTTCTTTCAATTTATCGATGTACTGGCTTCTTTGTTGAATAACTATACTACCTCTTTTGTCAGCAGGTTTTATAATTATTTCAGAGTTGGAAGATAATGAACGTAATGCAGACTACACAGTGTTGGAAAAATTAACATTTTTTCTTAGGGATGGTTTCAATCTTCTCCATATCATGAAGCACCAGATCACAAAATGTGGCAATATGGGGGTCCAAAGGACCTGGTGGTATCCATTTAGATTTAGAACGAACCAAAGATAAAGTGACCTGTAGAATTTCATGAAATTCACAGTACAACTTTAAATGCAATTTCCTTATGAATCGGTGTAAAGAGATAAGACTATCAAAAGGATTATAATAATTATGAGGGACGAAAGATAAACCCAAATCAAGAATTTCTGTGTCAGACAAAGAAATGTCTGACAAATTAATTATTGTGAATCGTAGCAGGTCTTTGATCTCGTCTGGGGTCCTTCCCATTTCAGGTGAGCTTGTGTTATGGCATCTTTGCGATGTTGTCTGCGGTGTCCTCTCGATTGCCAGCGGCAATTGCTTGGCTGTTGGACATGATTTTACAGATTTATGTTGGACAATTATAGATCATATTCCTCCGTCCACTCAAGGCTGTGATACACGCTCTTCACTAAATTATAAGGAGCAACGCTGGATTTTTAAATTAGAAACTGAACATCCTAAAGGAATGAATGACACCATTGAATAGATGTCTCTAATTTAAAGGTCCAATTTCTGATGTTTTCATTGGTTACTAATAGTCAGTTCCTGAACCATCATTGGTTCTTTTTGCAAGTCCATCAAATGGTTTAAATACCTCCCCTAGTTTGCTTTTTTGGTGGCTCCATTTTGAAACATGCAAAGACGCTGAGAGGAGTTTCACCCGCAGAAAAATACGTATGTCTTTTTCAACAAAGTTTTTTTAAAGTGTAATCGTATCAGTTTAATTTTCAATGTTTTGCATTTCAGCAGAGTTGAAGCCCACGCCCCGATGAAGTTTTCTTCACGAAACTCGCTCAGTGTCGAGCGTTGTTGATCAAGCAGCTTAAAGTTCAAACTGCAGCAAAAACAGTCAGGTCTTCTGAGCAGGGCACAGAAGTTTGTTGCCGCTGCCATTTCATACTACGATAAGTGTTCCTTTTTTCTGTGGATATACTTTGCAATGCAGTTAAGCATATAGTAGATGCTAAAGTGTATAAACAGTGAACATTATTGAAAGAAAAGAAAATTTTAAGAAAAAATAGAACCAACTGTGTTCACTTTTTTTTCAAAGAAATCAATAGCAACATACCTGATGATTGTACACATTCGGTTGTGAGCAATTCACTTTATAATAGGTTACAAATCCCATATTAATTTAAGTGAATAGAATGTAACAACTTAGTGTAAACATTTGGCTCCCGAATGACGGTTGTTAATATGACATCATTGGCATTCAGAATAACGTGGTTTTTTCTGTTAGAATTGTGATATTACTACGGTTTGTATCCAGTTGTTTAAAAATACTGCACTATTCCTGGCACGCAAGTTTAGATTCTTCTTTGTGGAGTTTTTGCAACTTTCAAAAGAAAGTTCACCACCAACCATAAAAACTAAACCTCCGCCACAAGCACTTTTTCTTAAAACAAATTAGAGAGGTCATTTTCTGAAAATATTAGTTTAAAAAAAAAAAGAAAAAAAAAAAGACTTTTTAAAGAATGGTTCGATACCATTTAAGGACTGTACATTAGGAGGTATCAGTTCTCTCTCTTCTCTGGGCTAATTTGTATAGTAGAGTTGCTTACCAGTAATAGGTGTTGTGAGGACAGCATGATGTTAGTCCTAGCACATACGTGCTATAGCCACCGCAGCATCCAGTCCAGCCACTCCAGCATCCAGTCCAGCCACTCCAGCATCCAGTCCAGCCACTCCAGCATCCACACCAGCAATCTGAGAAGAATGTCTCCATCCTTTCCAATCCCAATCCTCCCACACTGTCCACCTTCCAAAGGACATGCAACTCGACACGCCAATCACCACAATCTTAAATCCCTATCTCCAATCGTGATCACTCCCATTACCCAACTGCTAGGCCTCACACTATTTACGTTAACACTATTCAATGCACAATCCCTAACTAAGAAATCAGTAATACTAAACGACTATCTCATCGATGTGAAACCGGATATATGCGCAATTACTGAGACATGGCTCAAACCTTCAGACACTGCAATAATTAACCAATTACCCACAGAGACATACAACTTCTTCTCCATCCCACGACAGAAAAAAAAAGGAGGAGGAATCCTCCTAGCTACAAAAAAGAACCTCAGATTCACTCAACACTCCTCCCACACCGACTCGAAACTCGAATTTGGCTTCTTCTCTTCAGACAAACTCCAAATTTTACTTCTCTATGCTCCTCCAGGCTTACTGGAAACAGACACCTCTCCTCTGGTCGAATTAACTACTTCCCTTATCAATCTAGATGCCCCAGCTATAATCTTAGGTGATTTCAACCTGCACGTCGACAACTCCATATTATCACCCAACTGCGAAGCCTTACTCACAGCATACTCCGCTTTAGGTTTCACTCAACTAGTTAACAAACCCACACACAAAGCCGGACACACGTTAGACCTTATCTTCGTCAATACAGCAATAAAACTGGTCCAGCACCCCACCTGCACGAAGGTACCATGGTCAGATCACTCCCTCATAACTTCCTCATTCTCAATAAAAGATACCAGTCCACCTCGCATACCCTCACATTGCTTCACTTACAGGAAAACATGCACCACAGAAGATCTTAGCAATCACCTATCATCTCTTCTCACCCAAGTAGAATTCACCAATCCGAACTCAGCACTTCGATCTTGGAACAACATCACGGAATCGATAGCCAACAAGCTATGCCCTCTAACAACAAAAAATCCTCACCCCAACTCCTCCAAAAAGCAACCATGGTTTACCCTAGAGCTAAGAAAGCTTAAACTACTGCTAAGACAAAATGAGGCTAAATGGCGCAAAAACCCATGCACCATCACTCTATCTACCTATAAATTAACTCTTCACCAATACAAATCCAATACATTAAGATCCAAGAGGAACTACTACGCATCCAAGATCCACCACCTAATCTTCGACGCTAAAGCCCTCTTTAGCTACGTCTCTAACCTCACTCAAATAAACCTTTCAGAAATCGCTCCCAACCAAGCCTAAGCTAAAGCGGAAGAACTAGCGCTATTTTTCAACAACAAAATCAGCAAACTTCTAACTCAACTGTCCCCTAACACCGCATCTACTTCAACTCCCTCAGAACGCCTTCAAAAATTCCCGCTTAGAAGAACTGGAACTTACTTCTTCCATTGAAATCCAAGGTATACTACGGAAAATGAAACCATCTTCTCACCCTTCGGACCACATTCCCTCGAAATTGCTTCTATCAATTCCTGACTCCATCTCCAAATCCCTGTCAGACATCATAAATTGCTCAATAACACTAGGATCTTACCCAGATGACCTAAAATTGGCCTCTCTAAAACCACTACTCAAGAAACCTAATCTAGATCCTAATGACCCAAACAACTACCGTCCGATCGCCAACCTCCCCTTCATAGCCAAGATTATGGAGAAATTGGTGAACACCCGACTCTCAAACTACATTGAAGAAAATAACCTCCTATTCCCATCACAATACGGTTTCCGCAAATCACTAAGCACGGAATCTCTCCTCATTTCCTTAACAGATCACCTCATCCTGGGCCTCGATAAAGGTCAAGCCTTTTTACTGATCCTACTGGACCCGTCCTCAGCCTTTGACACCGTCAATCATTCATTACTCATTAAACAGTTAGCCTCCATAGGTATCTCAGGCACAGCTCTATCTTGGTTCATATCATTTCTCAGCAATAGAGGATACAAGGTCAAGATACAGAACAAAGAATCCTCTCAACACCCGTCGTCAGTAGGAGTCCCACAGGGGTCCTCCCTGTCTCCTACTTTATTTAACATTTACCTCATACCGCTATGCCAACTTCTCACCGACCTCAACCTCAAACACTTCCTTTACGCGGACGATATCCAGGTCCTGATACCCATTAAGGATTCCTTCGCAAAAACTCTGGCTTACTGGGATACATGCCTTCAAAAAATTAAACTCCTCCTCACCAGCCTAAACCTGGTATTAAATTCCGGCAAAACTGAACTCCTGCTCATCGCCTCAGAAAACAGCACCATCATCTCCGCACAACAAGCCACGCCAACAATCACACAAGTGAGAGACCTAGGAGTCCTAATTGATAATCGCCTGAATTTCAAAGCCACTATTAATAAAACCACCAAAGACTGTTTCTACCAACTACAAGTGCTAAAAAGAATTAGACCGCTTTTCCATGCCCAAGATTTCAGAACTATTCTACAAGCAATCATTTTTTCAAAATTAGACTATTGTAACACCATCCTACTTGGCCTTCCTGCTTCATACACCAAACCGCTTCAGATGGTGCAAAATGCAGCGGCACGAATTCTGACAAATACCAGGAGAAGGGACCACATAACCCCTTATTCTAAAGAGCCTCCATTGGCTACCTATACACTTTAGAATAATATACAAGGCCATTCTTACCACATACAAAAATATACACCAACTGGCTCCCATGGACCTACAGATCCCTCTCCGACTACACAATTCATCAAGACAGACAAGAGATGCATACAAGGGATCGCTACAGGTACCACCGTCCAAATCCACCAGACTCTGCACACTAAGAAACCGGGCTTTCTCTACAGCCATTCCACTGTTATGGAATTCCATCCCCTCAAACATCAGAACAGAACCATGCATCTCAACCTTCAAAAAAAGACTAAAGACCTGGATATTCACACAAGCTTTCCCGGAGGCCAATTGATCGAACAACCCCAAGCCACCCCTAATATCCAACTACACCATGGTTAATTAATCTCCAACATGGTTAACTATTCTCCAACTACTCCATGGTTAACCTTATATTCTATCGTTTACCTGTGTGAATTATAACCTGTCCTTTCTCTTCCTTCTCAGCCAAGTTCTTATCACCCTGTTATATGTAACTGCCTTTTCCGCACCATTGTTATAGTTATGTTTACTATGCACCCCTGTTTTATGTGAACCAGCACGATGTGACTGCTGTCTCGAATGCCGGTATATAAAAATCTGAAATAAATAAATAAATAAATAAATGAATATACGTGACATCAGATGGAGCCAGATATGGAAAAAAACTTTACTAGGCACACTGAGCATGCCCAGCATGCGTTCACATGGGGTCCTTCAGTCTCAAAGAATTACGATAAAAAAAAAAATTAGGAAAAACCCAACTCTGCAGGGTGGCGGGCGAGTTTTGTTAGGACTAACATCCTGCTGTCCTTGGAGAACACCTGTTACAGGTTAAGTAACTCTGCTTTCTCAGAGGACAAGCAGGATGGTAGTCCTCACAAAAGGGTGAATCCCTAGCTACAGGCTGCTCCCTAACACACAGGCCAATTCAGTAAAGTCCGCGGGAGAGCGGACGAACACCCGCTCTCCTGCCGCGCGCACCGGCCACTCGCCAGTGCGCGCAATTCAGTATTTAAAGTAGGTGGTGCGGTAGAAACAGGCAAAAGGAGGCGCTAGGGACACTAGCGCGTCCCTAGTGCCTCCTTTTGCCCCAGAGCAGCGGCTGTCAGCGGTTTTGACAGCAGACACCTGTTCGCGAGCCCGCTGACAGCCACGGGCTCGGAAACCGGACGCCAGTAAAATTGAGCGTCCGGTTTTCGGCCCGAAAGCCGCCTGCCCATTTTAAACTCTTGTTTTCTTTTTTAAACTTTTTTTTTACTCTTCGGGACCTCCGACTTAATATCGCCATGATATTAAGTCAGAGGGTGCACAGAAAAGCAGGAGGGAGGGAGGAGGGAGGGAGGAAAACCAAGGTGCCCAGGGAAGCCATCTTGAATTTTTTTTTATTTTTTTTTTTAGAAACTTCAAGGCCCTCAGATCTAGGATGGGACGGAGTCCTCCTGTTCTCTTTGGAATCAGGAAGTACCTGAAGTAGAATCCAGGCCCTCTTTGCCCTGGTGGTACAGGCTCAACCTCAGACAAAACCCACTGGTCCAAGGTTACACTGGGCCACTAGTTTGCAAAGAACCGCAGCCTGCTCCTGACCAGAGGGTTCACTGTCCTGGGTATGGCTAACTGGCTTACTCTCCCCTACGGCCCAGACAAAACCCCATCTCTGGAGTTGACTGAGAAGCTGGCTGGGCTTAGGAGCACTCTGCTGCCTGGGATGGCCAAGGGAACTCTAATGTTGACAGGATTGAAGAGGTGGAGGATAGTACTTCCTTTAGAGAAAGAAAGACTTACTTGGCCCCTGCCTCGATGGCCTCCTGGAGGAGGATGGGTCCGGAGTACTTGTGGAGAGTTTCATGATAGTTCTGGAGTTTTACCACAGCATTCCTCACCCTATCTCCGAAGAGATTCTCTCCAGTATATGGCACTTCAAGTATTTTCTGTACTTCTAGATGGAGATCTGTGGCCCGCAGCTATGGCATTCAACCACAGCAGACTGGTGAGTCAGCTGACACTTATTGAATCCAACAGCCTTTTGGATGAGTTAAACCCCATCTATCTTATTAAAGGGAGCCACTGTGAGAGAGTTTTCAAACCCTCAGCAGCAACTCCTTAAGGATCATATCTGGAATGCCATGATCTCTTTAGGAGGCTCCAGAAACTGGAGGATCTCAAGAATTTTGTGCCTGGCATCCTCCTCTGACAAAAGCTGGAATGGAATGGCCTCTGCCATCACCCTCACAAAACCTGCGAAGGTTAAGTCTTCAGGCAGAGACTTCCTTCATTCATCTGGAGAAGCGTCTGAGGGGAGACAATCTGAATCCTCAGAGGAAGACTGATCATCCCCCCAAGGGGTCACAGGATCCTCATCCTCACTGTATACCACAGGGGATGAGGACCTTTGTGCTCTGCCTACATCCAAAGAACGAAAGGCCTCAGCATCTCCACCAGCCTTGGCGAAGCTTCCTCCAAAGTGACGGCGACCACTGTATCAGCAGGGGGGAGGCCTGTGCCCCATTGGGCACTGGTGCCAACCTAGGAATTGACACCAGTTGGGTTGGTAATGCACCAATAAGCACATTGAGCTTCTCCAGAAGTGGTACAAGGATGGGTGGTAGTGGCTCCAGTGCTGTCAGTGCCACAGGACCGAAGCTCTGCAGCGCCCACTCCACTGCTAGCTGGACTCTACATTCCAGCTCCTCCTCAAATGCTGGGGAGGCCAACACAGATTGGGAAGGAGGAGGGGTGGCCAGATCTTCCACAGATCCGTGGGGGGGGGGGGGAAGGAAATCAGCGCCTGGAACCAGGACGGTGGAGACTGTCGCAGACCCTGGACATCAAATGGAGGATGGGTGTTGCTTGCCACAAGGTCACTTTGAGGGCATCATGGCAAAAACCGGTGCATCCCTGTGCCCGGTATAGAGGTCGAACGTAACTGAAGAACGTGCCAATGTTTATAAATACTTTTAGCCACACGGTAAACAGAGGAAGAAAATAGTAACAAATGAACGAACGTTCAGTTACCTTCACCTTTTTAAGACAGACCATTAATAGATTACGGCCTCTCTGGTATGCTAAGAGACCAGATAGTGAAATCACAATTTTTAAGTACTTCCATGGGTGTGTCTGGGGGGGGGGGGGGAAGGGAGTTTTTGTGGTTTTGAAAATTATAAAATATAGGTATATTAAAGATTCAAATTTACAATAAGAAAAACAAATTTATTTAAAAATGAAAATAAAGATAAAGTGTCATGAGTGGGAATAAGTAAATGACGTAAAAACATTGTGCTCAGTAATATGATGCTGGGTGAAGCCCATTGTAGGCAAGAGCCTGTAAGTTAAATATTAGAGTTCTCAAATATGTATCTGATACTTATTCCTCTGTTAAGTATGTCACCTAAAATCAAGTATTAAGTTAACAAGCCACAATTCCATGAAGTACTAACCATGCTATCCAGCATATTTTTGCAAAGCATAGCGTGCAAGAGTCACCATAGAAACAATGCATTCCACCAGAACATAACTATTTGTTGAGTTAGAGAGTTTGTGTTAGAGAATGTCATGAGTTTAAGTCAGAGGCTACAGGAAATAATGGCAGAAAGAGACCACATAGTCTATCTCAGGGGTCGGGAACCCATGGCTCGCGAGCCAGATATGGCTCTTTTGAGGGCTGCATCTGGCTCGCAGACAGTCGCCACACTTTCCCGCTGACCCAGCTGCTCCCCGGTACTCCTACGCCCGGGCTTAAAATGCTGTCAGCCCGGGCGGAACGCGGCAGGACAGCTGGAGTCAGCGGCACCGGCGTGCTCTCTTCTTCCTGCCCCCCCGTGGCCCGGAAGAGGAAGTGGAGAATATCGGGTGCGTGCGCGGCAAGAAGAGGCCACGCTATTGCGCTCGGCATCGGCCCGAAGAAAAGAAGACTGCAGCGCGGCTCGGAGGAAAATGAAGAGGTTCAGCCGCGGCCGATGGGACTCTGCCTCCGCGAGGGCTGAAAATGAAGAGGTTAGTGTTGGGAGGAGGCTGCTGCTGCCGCGAGTTCCCGGGGTGGGGGGGGGAGAGAGAGAGTGAATGAGCGAGCAAACACAACTTGCTCGCTCATTCACTCTCTCTCTCCCCCCCACCCCGGGAACTCGCGGCAGCAGCAGCCTCCTCCCAACACTAACCTCTTCATTTTCAGCCCTCGCGGAGGCAGAGTCCCATCGGCCGCGGCTGAACCTCTTCATTTTCCTCCGAGCCGCGCTGCAGTCTTCTTTTCTTCGGGCCGATGCCGAGCGCAATAGCGTGGCCTCTTCTTGCCGCGCAGGCACCCGATACTCTCCACTTCCTCGCCGCGGGGGGGGGGGGGGGCCTGTGTGTGTGTGTGTGAGAGAGAGAGAGACTGCATGTATGTGAATGATTGAGAGCCTGTACATGTGAAAGAGAGTATGTCTGTGATTGAGAGCCTGCCTGTGAGAGAGAGCGAGCATGAATGTAAGTTTACCATTGGGAACCTGTATGTGTAAGTTTGTGATTGAAAACCTGTTTGTGTGAAAGAGTATGTGTGTATGATTGAGATCCTTTGTGTGTGAGAGAAATCATGTGTATGTATGATTAAGAGCCTGTGTGTATAAGTAAGAGAGAGATCATGTGTGTCTGTGTGTGATTGAGAGCTGATTTAGGTGAGGGAGCATGTGAGTATGTGATTGAGAGCCTGTGTGTAAATGAGAGAAAGAGAGGACATGTTTGTAAGCATGTGAATGAGAGTCTGTGTGTGAGAGAAAAAGACAGCATGTATTTATGTGATTGAAAGCCTGTGTGTGTGTGTAAGCGTGAAAAGATAAGACAGCATGTGTGTAAATGTGTAATTAAGAGCCTATATAAGTGAGAGAGAAAAAACATTGTATATGTGAGTACTGAGAGCATGTGTGTATAGGTGTGTCACAGAGCCAGTGTGAGAGAGCGCGCTGGTATGTGACAGAGAGGAGAAAGTTCCAAGCAAACCACCCCACCTCCTACTAATTCAGAACAATCTCAGGACACCTGGATATCAAACTTTCCCAGGTATGCAGAGCAAAAAAATTTTTGTATCCTTATTTTTCATTACTGGGTCTTTGTGTCTGCTATTTTGAAATATTTTGTTGGTATCTGGAAATGTTTTATATGCGTTTTTAATTATTGGATATTCCACTCATCAGCTGTTTCGAAATATGTTCTTTTTGTTAGTACAGTTTTACTGCTGATGATTTTATATTTCTTGATTTGTTTTATAAGGATGGGTGATGTTTCTTTTTTCCTTTGTTACACTGCATACAGAGACTCTGGCTTGTTGCAGTTTCCAATTCATTTTTTTCTGCATGCTTCTTGTTATGCGTTTTGGTCTCTTTATTCTATGTTAGGTGAGGGACAGCACGTGATTCAGGTGAGGTTTTCTGCTGGCGTGTAGTTTCTGTGTAGGACTCTATAGCAGCCTGACTTGGTCCGTTTTCCTAATAGGAGATGTATTGGTGTCTTAAGGCCTGGTGTAATATTTTCAGAGACTTATTGTACTTTAAAAGTGTGATCTTACATAAAATGCACACATTTACTTGTATTTAGTTTTAAACATATTGTATGGCTCTCATGGAATTACATTTTAAAATATGTGGCGTTTATGGCTGTCTCAGCCAAAAAGGTTCCTGACCCCTGGTCTATCTTTTCTGCCCACACAAATACTCTATCACTCCCTTACACATCCCTCTGTGCTTGTCCATGCTTTTCTGAATTCAGATACTGTCCACATCTCGCCAACTCCACTAGAAGGCTTCTCCATGAATCCATCACCCACCCTGTAAAGAAATATTTCCTTAGATTACTGAGTTCACCACCTTTCACCCTTATCCCATGACCCTTCTTCCTTCCAGAGCCTCCTTTCTATTGAAAGAGGCCCACTTTCTGTGCACTGCTATCTTGGAGCATTTAAATCTCTATACCATCTTTCCTAGCCTGCTTCTCCTTCAGACTATGCATATTTATATCTACAAGTCTGTCCTGATATGCTTTAGAATGCAGACTATTTTAGCAGCCTCCCTCTGCAGAGACTCCATCCAGGTTATATCCCTCTGAAGGTATGGTCTCCAGAATTGTTCACATTAATCCAAATGAAGTCTCACCTGGCACTTATACAGGGGCAAGATCATATTTTATCTACTATTCCTCCCCACTTTGCACCCAAACATCTTTCTGGCTTTTGCCATTAGCTTATCCATCTGGTTGGCCACCTTAAAATCATCAGATATGATCACCCCCAAATCCTGTTTGTTTCATACTTTAGAATTTCATCCCCTATATGTACCGGTCTCTTGGGTTTTTGCAGCTGCAATTTTTAGCATTAAATCTTAATTATGACCAATGGGCATAGGGGCAGAGCTATTAACTTTGGGCTTCTAGACTTTAGATCATTCCTCAAGCTGTTTTAGATCTCTCCTCAGTTTCCACACCTTCCTGGATGTCTGCCCTTTGCAGATTTTGATATTATTCACAAAACTCCAAGCAAATGTGGGCTAGTTAAAGGGAATATGAAACAAACCAACCGTAACTTTCACCAAATATTCAATCAACTGCAGCTGAAATGAATGTTCTTGAAAAAAAAGAAGAGACCTCAGACCTCCAGTATGTCAAATTTAAACTTCTGAGCATGCTGCGTTTTGTTCAATCGGTCATAAAAACCTACATCCTACCTAAAAGCTTTATTAATGCAAACAAACAATCTTATGTGTTTTTGATATTTTTGTTCTTTAATTTTATGCCATTGGTTCCATTTCTATCCTGACTACTTCCCTAGTTTTTCCAGATATAGATGCTTCTCTTTTCCATGAGCTCTTGTAGTTTATGAATACTAACCCACATCATCCACTATGACATCAGAAACTATCCCCACTGGTAAGCACCAAGTCCAGTATCACTCCTTTCTGTGTGGGTTCCTTTACGAGTTGATGGAAGAGCTTTCCTGCAGAGAATCCAGGCTCTCCTTGCTTTTAGATTACACTGCAGCTGGGATGTTCCAATCAACATCCAGCAGATTACTATGAAAAGAAAGGTGCTACTACTGGTAGGCAATTTCAAGTGAATATGCTCCATTAAATCTCCATCCATTTCTTTATCACTATCATTCATGAAACTACTCAGCAGCAAATGAATCATTAAGTCACATTTGAATACTCTCCAATTTTCATTTTATCCTTAAAATGCATTAGCTCTATTAGATTTTATTCTGTTTAAAAATTCAGTAGAAGAGGAAAGACAAGCTGAACAGCCTTTTATGGTTCCTCAGCCACAAACTATCACTACTGTTGATCTGTAGAACTAAAAACATGTTTAAAAAAAGGTCACACACACTGCTGCACATGTGAGACTGCATACCACACTAATTCCTCAAGTATGGTTTGAGAAAATTTACCAATAAAACAGAAGCTCCAAAACATTTTCTAGCCAAGGAACAAGGCAAATTAGTCATTGATTTACCAGATAATGTAAAGGTTGTATACGAGTTTGAAACAGTAAAATTATATATTTAAACTAGAGTGCTTTGTTCCTACCTAAGAATGTCAGCTAGAGAAATTTGAATACCAATGGAGAATATATAGCAGAAGGTAGCTTCATCTTGCTCTTACAGTCACTAAGTAAACAAAAATGACAGATAGTAGTTGGTTCCACGGGCACAACTAGTTGCTGTAGTGTAGCAGACTCCCATGTGTTAGGATTTGAGATTTTGCGACGTGATGCCTTAGGACCCTTAGAGAGTTAAAAACTACCACCCCAGGGATGTCATCTGTTTAATAAAAAAAAACAAACTGGAAAATTCGGTCTTAAAATCTTCCCTTCTATCCCTGAGCCAGCAAGGAAACTTGTATGCTTTGAACTGTTGTCCTGGAGACAGGAGGAGAGATTGAAAGGGGGGCATGCAACAAGTAGCAGCTGGAACTGTGACCCAGACTTCACCTTAGCATACAAATGGCTCTAGTGGACTCCATAGTGGGGAAACCCTATTAAGACTGTCTAAGTATTTTTGTCCTACTGAAGGAAATCAAGAAAATTTAACCCAACAAAAGCATGGATTGGGCAAAGTGAAGATGAAAATCACTTAATGACCTGAATAACCTGTGTGCAAATTAAAATCCCTAAATTTAGTCAGGAATGCTATAAAACTTGCAAAAACAACCTTTTCATTAAACCTGTGTGAACTTTTGTGTATTTATTATATTTAATCTAAATACAGTCTTTAGCTTTGAAGTTACACAACTGTCTAGACCACCTACATTTATAAAAAAAAAAAAAAAAAGTTATTCCATTTTACTATTTGTATTTTATGGCAATCTGATGCAGAACAACAATCCCACCAACATGAACAAGCCTGGTGAAAACATAAAACAAACATGAAAGAGCATGTGAAGTACAGTCAATCACTAGGCCAAAAAGGTCTAAATGAACCATCTGAGTAAATTGTTTGAACTAATTCAGTAGCTAGCCAAATATGCTTCTCAGTTGACTCACTTCCACAGGGGTCCACACAGAAGAGGACTTTGCCAAATTTTTCATGGATAAGATCCTAGCAATGCATTCCTCTGTGGACAACTATCCTTCCTTGACACCTCCCTTAATAATCACATGCTCTCTCTATCTTCAGGAACATCTCAGCTCCTTCCAGACAATACCTGCTAACTGACTTCAGAACCATCATCCCTAACAAGGTGGAATTATCCTCCAGAAAATGAAGCAGTTCCTCAGCCTACTAGATCCAAATCCCCCAGCATTCATTTCCCACCTTAAGCAAGAACTATCTCCATATCTCTCCAATAAAATAAATGGCATCCTATCCCAAGGCTTGCTTCCCAACAGGCTTAAGGAAGCAGTAATTAAACCAATCCTAAAGAAACCAAACTGACCCCAAAATAACTGATAACTACCACAGAGTTTCCAGCCTCCCATTCTAATCCAAAACTAGTTGAAAAGGTAGTCTACTTCCAATTTCTTGACTTCCTTGAAGAAACAAAACATCTTGTACCCCAACTAATCCAGTTTTAGGAAAGGTCTTGGCACTGAATCTTCCTCCTAGACTTAAACCAATGGAATCTAAATGCAAATTAAGTTGGCAACTCCATTCTAGTGTTATTGGATCTTTCTGTGGTCTTTGAAACAGTTGATCACAATCTCTTGATTCAGTATCTAGAAATCATCAGCATTGAAGGTATTGCCCTTAAGTGGTTCCAATCTTTTCTGTCCAACAGAACTCAATCTGTTGTGTGGGCCAACAAACAGTCCACTGCTAAAAAGCTCATTTGTGGAGTACCTCAGGGCTCTGTTTTTACCAGATTCTCTTCGACATCTATATCCGTCCTATCTGCAACCTGATTCTATAATTCAACATTAAATGTCACCTATATGTGGATATCTAACTTTGCATTAAACTCTGATCTACCCAATCCTCTTCCATCGCCAATCTCAACAACTGCCTTACACAGCAGTAGCTCAACAACCATAAATGTAACCCCTCCTAATCTGAATTTCCATGGATAAGCTAATGAGATCACCTCTATAATCCATGCCTTCTCTATCAGACACCCCTCTTCAGCTCAAAGACTCAGTACGAAGCCTAAGATTCCAACTTGATCCTACCTCACTATGGAAGCCTACATCTCTAAAAGTAGTGAGAGCTTCCTTTATGTACCTCCATCAGATCCAGGAACTACACAACTACCTCAATCAGCATAATCTTGCATCAGTTATCCATGCAGTAATCACTAGTCTTTTAGGTAACTGTTCAAAAGGGGAGTTAAGGTAATCCCCCAGACAAGCCTGAAACTACAACTCATGCAAAGCACAGCAGCCAGAATCCTGGTAGGGGCCAAACTGTCAGACCATACAACACCCATCTTCTACAGACTATATTGGCTACTGAATGAAACCAGGATTAAATTCAAAACCCTGTTTTCTTTTCAAATGTGAATAGGCCTCCTTGCCTTCTACTTCCCAGCTAAGGAGCTCCAATCCTCATAAAAGTACTCTTTCCTCCCCACCCCTGGCTTTTACCAAATTGAACTACACAACAAGCCTTCAGCTACTATGCTCATAAATCCTGAAATGAGGCTCTTTTACCCACCCTCCAGGAACCAAACTATCTTGCTTTCCAGAAAACAGCCAAAGCATGGCTATCCAATCAAGCCTTTCCCCAGCCAGCTCATTAAGAATATTAAAAGTCTTTCCCCCCCCAACACACACACACTTGGTCCTTATGCCATACAATGGTACTCCATGTTAACTACACTAACCATGTACCTGTCAATCTTAATTCCTGTAATCCACTTTGACACCAAACATGGTAAAAAACTAGAATACTAAATGCTCATAGAGTTATTGCAATCTGGGTGTCACATGAACCTTTTGCAAGAGACAGTAACTTATTGTAGCATGCTTAATTAGTAACCAAGACAAACAGTTCCTTCATCCCAAGCTTGTTCCCAGTTTGTGTTTTATAATACTGTTTGCTTCTCAGATGTACTTCCTATTGATCCTCAGGCACAAAAAAAAAAAAGTTTAAATTCCAGTCCTCAAAAACTAGTAGTAAAAGTTTTCCATTTGTATCTGCTTATGTTTAAATTTTTTCATATTTTTGTTTACAATTCTACTTGAGACCCCGACATCCAGTCAAATGATTGTGGATTTTTTTTTTTTTATAGTACTGTGTAAAAACGTCTTCACACCCTTGCACATTTTTCACATTCTCTCTAAAAATACAAATAAAAATGCATTAGAATAGGTTTACTTCTCTGATTTAAACAATGTACAATTTTAGAAATATTAAAAGATTAAGAATAAAAAAAAGTCTTGACTGTTTAAGTCTTCATATAGAAAACCCAAATTAGTTTCATTTCAAAAAACTGCCTTAAAGCCCATAATAAGTTAGAGTCCACCTGTAGCCAATCACAAACGCTAAGCTGGGTTTAAACACTTGTGGTTGATGAATCAGACTCTCTGCTGTGAAGTGAATTTGGAGAAAAGATTAAAACCTGCTAACAAGGAGCTACCAAAAGAACTCTGGCAAAACCTTATTCAAAAGGAACAGATTGAAAATTTATTTTTTTTTTATAGCTTTTCCCCCAATGTGTTTGAATATGCCTAGGGGAGCTGTCAGGTCCACCCCTGTAAATTAGAAGCAACTTGGTACCACCAAGACACTGCCATTGTCAGGCCAGCCCTCCAAAGTCACTAACCATGGGTTAAAGAAAACTACTATGGAAGGTCACTGAGGCCTAAGATTACTTTAAAAGAACTACAGAGGCTGAGAGTGGGGAAAAATTACACCAACATGGGAGGGAGGCAAGAAGGAAGCCACAGCTGAACAGGTGTATGATGTGCCATATTGCATTTGCAAACACTTACAAGACAGCACACATGTGGAAGGTGGTTTTGTGATCTGATGATACCAAAGTACAACTTTTGGTTTCAATGCCAAGCGATGTGTATGGCATAAAAGCAAATACAGCACATCATCCTGTTAACACTATCCCAAACAAAAAAAAGCATAGGGATGACAGCATTATGCTTTGTGGATACCATGTTGGGGACAAGGCGGCTTGTGAAGATTGAGGCAAAGATGGATGGTGTGAACTGCAGGCAGAAACTGCAGGAAAACCTGTTAGTCTGCCACAGACTTGAGACCAAAGAGAATATTCACCTTTCTGCAGGACAATGATTCTAAAACACAAAGCAAAAGCAACAATGGAATATAACTCAGCAAGACAAATGCCCTTGAGTGACCCAGTCAAAGCCCAGACCTGAATCCAACAGAAAATCTGTGCCAAGACTTGAAGACTAGTATCCACAAAAAATCCCTAGCTAATTTCAAAGAGGTTGAACTCTTCTGCCAAAAAGAAAAGGCAAAAGCTTTACCAACCCATGTGCAAGGCTGGTAGACATTCTAATCATGGCCGTTATTGCTGCAATAGGGACTACCACTAAGTACTGAATCAAGGGACATGAAGACTTATGCAAGACATTTGGGTGTTTTGGGGTTTTTAAATTACCTTTGGAAAATGTCTAATTGTTCTTTCATAATCAAAGTGAAGACTATGTTGTGTATATCAATGAAAAACCCCTATTTAAATGCATATTGATGTGTATGACAGCAGAATGTTAAAAATGCACAAGGCTGTGAAGACTAAAAAAAAATAAAAAGTACATACACAGTGCATTTTAACAGACATCTCTTTACTATATATATTAGCTTCATCTTTCTATAATTAGCAATCACAAATAATATATATAGTAAAGAGATGTCTGTTAAAATGCACTGTGTATGCATTTTTATTTTTTGTTTTAAACAAAAAAACATCCTTCAAAAATTGGAAGAAGGAGCCATCTGAAGAAAATAGGATAAAACATAAGCATTTCAAGCTAAGTATAAAACATTGATAAGACAGGTGAAGAGAGAATTTGAAATGAAATTGGCCATAGGCAAAAACTCATAACAACATTTTTTTAAAATATATCTAAAGCAAGAAACCTGTGAGGGAGTCAGTTGGACCATTAGATGACAGAGGGGTTTAAAGGGGCTCTTAGGGAAGATAAGGCCATTGCAGAAAGACTAAATGAATTTTTTGCCTCCGTGTTTACTAATGAGGATGTTGGGGAGATACCAGTTCCAGAGATGGTTTTCAGGGTGATGAGTCAGACAAACTGAACAAAATCACTGTGAACCTGGAAGATGTAGTAGGCCAGACTGACAAACTAAAGAGTAGCAAATCACCTGGACAGGATGATATGCATCCTAGGGTTCTGAAGGAACTAAAAAATGAAATTTCTGATCTATTACTTAAAATTTGTAACCTATCATTAAAATCATCCATTGTACCTGAAGACTGGAAGGTGGCCAATGTAACCCCAATATTTAAAAAAGGCACCAGGGGCGATCCGGGTAACTATAGACCAGTGAGCCTGATTTCAGTGCCGGGAAAAATAGTGGAAACTATTCTCAAGATCAAAATCGTAGAGCATATAGAAAGACATGATTTAATGGAACATAGTCAACATGGATTTACCCAAGGGAAGTCTTGCCTAACAAATCTGCTTCATTTTTTTGAAGGGGTTAATAAACATGTGGATAAAGGTGAACCGGTAGATGTAGTGTATTTGGATTTTCAGAAGGCGTTTGACAAAGTCCCTCATGAGAGGCTTCTACGAAAACTAAAAAGTCATGGGATAGGAGGCGATGTCCTTTCGTGGATTACAAACTGGTTAAAAGACAGGAAACAGAGAGTAGGAGTAAATGGTCAATTTTCTCAGTGGAAAAGGGTAAACACTGGAGTGCCTTCCAACATGGCAAATCTCACAGGTGTTTGGCCACTCCTTTTTAGCTCCTCAAGAAACCCTGGTGCAGGGATCTTGAATCCCCTATGAAACCAAGCTTTTACATTGCCCAGAAAAGCCCGATTCATTACTAGCACAATATCTGGTGAAAACCCCAAACCATGAGCCCCTGATGGGCCCCTAGCGGGTTCTAGATCAAGACTCCATCCTGGGCCTCCCTATTAACCCTGAGCCTTCCCCAAGGCCTCCCAAACAGGGAAGCTACCGGTCCTGGTTACCCTGAGGGCTATTTCCTCCCCCTATAGCAAGAGAAGTGATATCAGTCATTGGTTTACTCCCTCCTGTGGGCCTTCCTCCACATGAGAGAGGGTCCTGCTAGGCCCCTATGGAGATGCTGGCCCTGGGCCACCATCATCACAAATCGGGCAGAAGCAGCTAGCCATGGTGGGCATTTTCTTTGCTCCATAGGAGTTACATATGCATCCTCAGAGCATTCCTGATCCTATCAGCGGGACCTAGCTATACTACATGCTGCGCTGCTATAGGTGATTTTTTTTTTTTTTTTTTTAATGTGCTGCCTCATTGCTGTGGTCCCACAGCTAAGCAAACCAGTGGTTTCCTCCCTCTCCTTTGATTCCCCAGAATACTCACGGCTTCCGAGGAACACGATTGCTGCTGGACTGCTTGCTGTGGCCAAGTCCATGCAGCAGTTCAAGGTTGTAAAGTTTCTCTTTTCAATGCTTGCAATGTTCTTTTTTTTATTTTTTTTGCAAGGCTTTGTTGTTTCACACAACCTCTGGGACAGAGAAGTGCCAAGGGCAAAGGAAAGGAAGAGGGAGACCTCAAGTCCATAAGCTTTTTTTTTTTTTTTTTTTTTTTTAAGAAATAAGGCCAGGTTTTTTTTCAGACCCTTCACTCCCTAAGGAGTGGGGGTTCTCCTAGAGAAATCCGCAGGATCAGGAATCCAGACCCTAGGTACCTTTAACCAGAAAGAAGTCACCTGGGAAGCAGCTCCACTGGGGAAAATCAACCTCGAGAGGTTGTTGACCCAGAAACTTAGACTCCATCAGGATGGGGGCTGCACCATGACTATGGAAATATTCTAACAGTTCACAGACTACCGGCAAGAGCCTGCGACCTCTCCCCTTTTTATAACCAGATATGAAGTTATGAAAAATGCGTGCCCTCTCTCTCAGCTGAGGAATGGGGAGATCCCAAAATGTAATGGAGTAGTCTAGCATGTGAAAAGGAATGATCATTTTAATAGCCATTCTCTAGACAGACTCCAACTGGTTTACATCTAGAACTGCACACAGTATTCCAAAAGAGGTCACACCAGGGACTTAATACAGGGGCAATATCAGCTCCATTTTTCTGCTGACCATTCCTCTCCCTATGCAACAAGCATCTTTCTAGCTTTTGCCCAGACTACTTTAATGTGCTACATATACAGCCTTTGTTTTCAGGCCGATATCAACTACATTCAGAATACTGAAGCACAAATGTTGAATGCTGCAAAAGTCAGGAACATAACATCTATCCTGCTGAACCGCCACTGGCTACCAGTGTTCTACAAAGCTAAATTTAAAGCACTGACCTGGATTTAAAAGCCCTTAAAGTAAAGGATCCTTGCTACCTAAAAAACAGACTAGCTTTCTAGAGACTTGCAAGATCTCCAAAATCCTCCCTAGCAGCCTCCCTATTCACGCCATCAAAGAAATTAAGCTAGGGTGGCCAACTCTTGTCCTCAAGAGCCACAAATAGTCCTTGTTTTCAGGATATCCACAATGAATATTTAAGAGATATTTGCATACAATGGAGAAAGTGCATGCACTTCTCATGTATAGTTACTGTGGATATTCTGAAAATTAGACCTATTTTTGGATCTTGGAGATCAGGGTTGGCCACCTCTATTAAACAGCCTGATACTCACTAATAAGTGAGTATCCTGAGCAATAGAACATACAGCGTTAGATGTGGACGAAGTGAATCCAAGCCAAGAAACCTCTCTCAAGGAGTCCCTCAAGGATCTTCTCTCTCCTCCACATTGTTCAATGTTTACCTTACACCACTATGCCGGTTACTCTCTAAATTGGGTCTTCAACACTTCATCTACGCAGATGATGTTCAAATACTCGTACCTATAACCAGCACAATCACAAATGCACTGAGTACCTGGAAGGTAGCTTTATTAGAAATTAAAACAATCCCCCCAGACAACCAATTGGCTATAAATACCAATAAAACTGAACTTATCATAATTTCACCTCCAAAAAATACAATACTGATCAACTCTGATATGTCTCAAAACAACTCCACTATTTCACAACAAGTACGCAGCCTTGGTATCATCATTGACAGCAATCTCACGTTTAAAAAATTCATCGCGGATACAGTAAAAAACGGTTTCTCTAAGCTATACACGCTTAAACGTATTAAATCTCTATTATACCAATATGATTTCCGCACAGTATTACAAGCAACTATTTTATCAAAGATTGACTACTGCAATGCTCTGTTACTGAGTCTGCCTAAAGCCACCATTCAACCTTTGCAAATGCTGCAGAATGCTGCTGCCCGCATTATCACCGACACAAGCCGCCATGATCACATCACTCCAGCTCTTCAGTCTTTGCACTGGCTACCCGTGGCTTACAGGATAATTTATAAATCTATGTCGCTGATACACAAAGCCATTCAAAACAGAGAAATGCACTGGTTCACAGATCAACTACTATTCAAAACGTCTTCCCGCCCAAAGAGATTCCAGAATTTAGCCAAACTAAATATCCCAGCACCCAATCTGACTAAACTCTCTAGTACAAAAGAACGATCTTTCATCATTGTTGGATCAACAATATGGAACACCATGCCCTCTGAATTACGCCAGGAACTCTGTCACAAAAAATTTAAACAAAACCTTAAAACCTGGCTATTTAAAAAAGCCTACTATCAATGATCTGAATCCTCAACTACTCTTCCTAACTTCCACAATCTATCATATATTGCTTATATTCTATTAATACAAAGTTATATTCTGTATTGTATTCGTTCAGTTACCATGTTATATTGTAAAGCGCAATGCTGAATTACTGTTTGAATGTAAACCGAGGTGATGTTATTTACGTACCCCGGTTTAGAAAAATCTATAAATAAATAAATAATAATAAGCATGAATGGCAGTAGCCCCCACTCTCTGGAACATCCTTTCAGAAGAACTCCATCAAATTCATGACTACCTTCATTTCAGAAAGAGGATGAAAGCCTGGCTCTTTCATCAGGCGTGTTAGTGATTGACACAACCGGCAAGCCATTCCATGCCAACTCTTGCCCTGCTTCCATATGCAAATTTAATACACCTTCTGAAATCTACACCCAAATAAACTGTGTTTAAAGAGACTAGATAGTATTTACATATGAGACTGTGTGTGTGTATATTTACATATGAGACTGTGTGTGTGTGTATATATATATATATATATATATATATATATATATATATATAAATAAATATAATAGTTTACTTATGAGACGGCACGGCTAATCATGAATCTTACATTGTTTGATATGTTTGCCTTACTCTTTATATATGTAATATTCCAGTTATGCTTCTTCAAAGTCTTTTTTATACCACTTACTACTTTTTGTTGTGGCATCACCCTGATGTGAGACATTTCATAATTACCTTGCTGTGATTTGCTTAGAACATAACATAAAATGTATGTCATACTGGGTCTGACCAAGGATCCATCAAGCCCAGTTTCCTGTCTCCAACACCAGCCAATCCAAGTCACAAATACCTGGCAAGTACCCAAACATTAAATAGATCACGTTACAAATGCTGGCAACAAGCAGCAGCTATTAACTATTAAATAGCAGTTTACGGACTTCTCCTCCAGGAACATATCCAAACGTTTTTTTTTTTAAACCTGCTACACTATCTGCCTTAACCACATCGTCTGGCACCAAATTCCAGAGCTTAAATTGTGCATTGAGTGAAAAAGAATTTTCTATTTTTTTTAAATGTGCTACTTGCTAACTTCACAGAGTGCCCCTTACTTACCCTTTCAGATAATACAAGGTCTAACAGTTCAAGTACTTTCATGATTTTGTACACCTGTATCCTATCTTCCCTCAGCCATCTCTTCTCCAAGCTGAACAGTCCTAACATCTTTAGCCTTTCCTGATGGGGAGCTGTTCCATGCCCTTTATCATTTTGTTTGCCCTTCTCTGTAGTTTCTCCAGTGCAACTATATTTTCTTTGAGATGCAGTGACCAGAACGGCATATAGTATTCAAGGGGCAGTCTAACTATGGAGTGATAAAATGAAGGATGTCATAATGCCTTTGTATTTGCCATTCCCTTCCTAATAGTTCCAACACTGTTTGCTTTTTTGACCACCACAGCGCACTGAGACAATTTCAATGTAATATCAACTATGATGCCCAGATCTTTTTCCAGGGTGATAACTCCTAATATGGAACCTAATCATGTAACTACAAAATGGGTTGTATTTCTCTATATGCATCACCTTGCACTTGTCCACATTATATTTCATCTGCCTTATGGACGCTCAATCTTCCAGCCTCGCAAAGTCCTCCTGCAATTTATCACAATCCACTTGCGATTTAACTAACCTGAATAATTTTGTGTCATCTGCAAATCTGATCACCTCACTCGTACCTCTTTCCAGATCATTTATAAATATATATTTTTTTAGATTTATATTCTGCTTGTCGCACTTTATTCAGCGCTTCAAAATGGATTACATTCAGGTATTGCAGGTATTTCCCTATCCCCAGAGGGCTTACAATCTAAGTTTGTACCTGATGCAATGGAGGGGAAAGTGACTTGCCCAAGGACTCGAACCCTGATCTCCTGGTTCATAGCCCACTGCTCTAACCACTAGACTATTCCTCCACTCCAAAGTTCCAAATACAGATCCCCCGAGGCACTCCACTGTTTACCTTTTTCCACTGTGAAAACAGACCATTTAATCCTACTTTGTCTCCTGTATTTTAACTAGTTTGCAATCTGAAAAAGATCTCCTCTTATCCAATGACAGTTTTCTTTGAAGCTTCTCATGAGGGACTTTGTTAAACACCTTCTGAAAATTCAAATACACCACATGCTTATTCACCCCTTCAAACAAATGTAGCAACATTTGTGAGGCAAGACTTCCCTTGGGTAAATCCATGTTGGTTGTGTCCCATTAAATGTCTCTCTCTATAGTCTGATTTTATTCTTTATAATTTCCATGATTTTTCCCAGCATTAAAGTCAGGCTCACCAGTCTCTGGTTTCCCAGTCACCTCTGAAACCCTTTTTATATATCGGGGTTACATTGGCCACCTTTCAGTCTTCAGATACAATGGATAATTTTAATGATAGTTACAAGTTACTTTTAATAGGTCTGAAATTTCATTTTTTAGTTCTTTTAGAACCCTGGGATGTATACCATTCGGTCCAGATGATTTGCTACTTTTCAGTTTGTCAACCTGGCCTACTACATCTTCCAGGTTTACTGTGATTTAGGTCAGTTCATCTGTAGCGTCACTCTTGCAAACAGTCACCGGAACAGGTATCTCCCAAACATCCTCCTCATTAAAACCCAAAGCAAAGAATTAATTTAGTCTTTCTGTACTGGCCTTATCTTCCCTAAGTGCCCTTTAACCCTTCGATCATTTAATGGTCCAAAAGACTCCCTTGCAGGCTTCCTGCTTCAGATATATTTTAAAAAGTTTTTTATTATGAGTTTTTTTCCTCTACAGCCAACTTATTTTCAAATCCTCTTTTAGCTTGTCTTATCAATGTTTTACATTTAACTTGCCAACATTTTTTCCTATTTTCTTCAGATGGATCCTTCTTCCAATTTTTGAAGGAAGATATTTTGGCTAAATTACCACTTTCACCTCTCCTTTTAACTATACCAGCAATCATTTTGCCTTCCTTCCACCTTTCTTAATGCGAATATATCTGAACTGCGCTTCTAAGATTTTTTTTTTTAAAACTAATGTCCTCGCCTATCATACACTCTTAACCTCTGTAGCTGTACCTTTGAATATTTCTTATTGTATCAAAGTTTCTCTTTTGAAAGTTTCATGCTAAAGCCGTGGATTTACTTACTGTCCCCCTTTCAGTCATTAATTCAAATCTAATCATGTTATGATCACTATTGCCAAGCAGCCCTACCATTGTTACTGCTCTCACCACAAAGTAATGACCAAAGATTGTAGTCAGTCTTTTGTCATTACTTGCTATGATGAGTGTGTACTAATATTTGCTTTGAGGCGACCAAAGTTGTCTTTATAGCTATATGACAATTTATACTTGTTTATACTCCTGCTATAATTGTGAGAACTTAAGTTCAATTTAACCTTGCTGTACACCATCGTGAGTGAATCTCTTCTAAAACGGTTGTTGATAAGTTATAAGTTAGTGTTTTTTTTATTGTGATTCAACCTTGACAAAAACTATTAGACCGACAGTTTCTTGAGGCATAGCAAAAAGGAAGGATCAGGAGGGGTGGGGGGGAAGATCACACAAAAAAAGTACCCTCTGAAATATAGAGAACAATGGTTTGGTAAGCAAATGTGCTGCATGTAAGGCTTCAAACAGGGTCACACAGTGAAGCACCATTAGAAAAATAAAATTTGACAAGATTGGTGGCTCAGAGGTAGTATCTGTGCACTGCCATGCCAAGGACTGGACTCAATTCCAAGACCAGGTTATCCGGTCCCTGGACTAGTTGGGGATTGGGATGCTGTTAAGGTAGTGTTCACAGCATAATTGCTGAAGTGGCCTCATTTGCACTCAGGTCCAATCATGTTGCCATAAAGCTCAGCAGCTGAAGACAGTCCCAAGCCCTGGATAATTTCAGCTCTTGAAAGATCAATACCTGGTCTATCAGCTTGGCCATTCTATTGGGAGAAAGGGTAACTCGCTCTTCCCTTGTATGGAAGTGGGCCCCTAGAGATGTCATGGTCTGAGACTGTGAGCATATATACAACTGCAAGAAATAAGTGAGTTCCAGGTAAAGTTTTTTGCTGATAAAGATTTTTTATTGTTATTACGGCTACTCCTTATTTGAAATACAGTCTTTAAATGAAGATCCCCCAACACGGTCCCATGTTTCGCCACCCAGCTGCCTCGGGGGGGGGGGGGGGGGGGGGGTTAATTTTAACAAGAATCTGAAAAGCACAAGCGTACAGAATAACCAGGAACAGAGTTAGTGCCGAGCAGACTATAACATAAAAGTGCACTGTTATAGATTCACATTATATACAATTATTCATAGACGTACCTGTATCAGTCTGACATGGATTTTAGAAGGAGTGCACTTGCGATGACTTACCACTAGGTTTAAAAACGCTATCTTTGGGCGCGAAAATCACCAAAATTGTTTACCAGCTCCGTTGCCCAATCAGTGTAGGCCTGGCGTGCCGACGTCATTGACCTTACTTGGAGACTGCAGCTGGGTATACCCGCTGAGGTCATGGCATACTAGCCCTCTCTGAGGTAAGGATTATACTTCTATTTAAAGGGGCCCGCTCAGCAATAGACTTAGATCGTTAAAGAAAATGATTCCACTCGATCTCACTGTTGAGACCATGTGGAGTTATTGTGTTTAGGCGAAAAATCCATCTTTGTTCTTGTCGCAGGAGGATAAGGGGATAATGGTCTGAGACTGTTCCAGGCTGCTTTCTCTGTAGTTTATTACCCAGCCTCTTACAGAAGATGAACTACCATCTTTGAGTCTCTATGGTTTTCTTGTGTTGATTTGGCTCTTATGAGCCAATTGTCTAAAAGAGGGGGGGGGGGGGGTGCACCATATTTCCCTGTTTCCGTAATCTGATGCAACCACTACCATGACCTTGGTAAAAGGTCCCGGGGGTCGTTGATAGGCCAAAAGATAATGCATGGAATTGAAAAGGTTCTCCCAAAACACAGAACCTTTAAAGGCTCTAGTGGGACATGGGAATGTGAAAGTATGCTTCGGCTAAATACAGGGAAGCCAAATACTCTCCTACCCTCCCTGGTGACAGAACTGACCTTTACAGTTCCAAGGAAAAGTGGGACACATGCAGGCAGCTGTTGACCTCCTTCAGATCCAATACTGGCCAGAAGCAGCTGTCTGTTTTTTGGAGCCACAAAAATCAAAGAGGTCCCCTGCGCCCCTCTCCTGTGGGGATACTGGCACAAGAAGATGCCACAACTTTCCCAGTATTCCTTTAATTGCCTCTTTTTTGAAAAAGAGATGTACAGAGAGAGAACACTAAAACCTCTGGGACTTGCCTCATACATTCTGGAGCGTATCCTTGCTGCACGATGTCCAGGACCCAGGGTCTGTTTTAATTCCGGTCCACTCTGTACAGTACTTCAATAGGCGGCCTGCCTACTGGTACTATTGGCGGAGAGATACACTGTATATCAGGCTGAGTGACTGAGCCCCTGCTGCCGCTCAGGGCTCCGTCTTCACTGTTCTAGCCTCCTGAAAGGAATAGTACTTATTACATACCTGGGGGCAAACATCTAGCTGTCATATATATGCACCAATCCCAGGGGCACTAGGACCTAACTAAATCGCATCCCTGACCGTGCTCTAGACCCTTCACTAGCTTTTCCAGCTCCTCTGAAAAGCAGACTCTTATAGAGCAGCTTAAAACAGGCACAACTTGGAAGACTCCATCCAAACACACAACCATAGGAGCATCCTGGTTGCTACCAGGAGGCCAGAGCCTATTCTAAATCGGATCATACACATCTGCTAGAAATGTTATTGCTGACTCTAGGAAGGCTGTGCGCGCGCTTTCTGGGAGCTGCTGGACTCACTGCAAAGCTTGCTCGGGCAACAAACTCCACAAATGGAGGGCTATAGAGAGAGACTGCACTTGTTGTAAAAGCCTGCTTCAGGTTTGACTACTTTCCTGTCCTGAAGTCCATCAGGACTGTCCTCTCTGCTACTGGGACTGTGGTTTTACAAGTCACTGCCAAGACTGAAACATTGACTCGCGGGACCCTAAGATTATTTCTGTCTTCCAGAGGAAAGGGGTAGATTTTATTTAATATTCTACTGCTTTTAAGCCCTGCTTAGGAGCTGTCCCATTCTGTGAGGCACTCCAGGAGAGAGGGGGTGCCAGCATGGCCATTTGGCTAGGGCCTACAATGTTCAAGGGGCCTACGTTTGTTGAGCAAAATTAAAAAAAAAAAAAAGCTAAATATTTATATGTTAGAAATAGATATAAAAATTTTGATTGTAATTAAAGAATTTGCTAACAAAAAGCTCATAAAGCCTTCTTAAATAAACAAACACAATTTGGGAAATTTAGAAAATGATTTCTCTTATTAAAGTATCACATCAGAACCTTACATAGGGGCCTACTTTTCTTAGCTGGCACGGGCCTAATTCCTGCTCTCTCTGGCCCCGAGTGTGAGGACCATACGGCTCAGGGCGATAAGAAGAGGGAAGGCAGTCAGCAGCCTCCTGGCCCCTTGGAGTCAAGGATCCTTAGGGGCAGTATCTAATATCCTAGGGTTAATACTACACTGGAAATGAGAGCAGATAGCTCTTCCTTCCAAAACTGTCTTTTTATGGCCAAGACACCCTCCTCTGAGAAGCACACTCCTTCCTCCAGCAAATCCTCAGGAGACCCCTGGTCCGACTCCCACCCTGACCAGGGCATCTCTCAAGTCCTGCATGCCTGTGTGGGAGAAAGGCTCCAATTATTCCCTTGGGCATTTGGACACTAATCCCTTTGCTTGATCTTTACCCCTCAGGGAATCCGCAGGTTCACCAGGTCTCCACATAGTTATTATATGCCTGATGCATAATTCTTACAAATTCTGGAGGCAGGTCCCCTGCCTGGGCCCCAGCTGCACACCCACACCAAGAGAGAAGTCTACTTACAGCAAGCAACCATGCACCTGGGCTAGCTGTCGCTATGACTGTAGGGGGGAAATCTTGATCTCCCAGGGGTAGGGGGCTTCTTGCTGCCATGAGCTACCCTGGCTCAATCCCAAGAACTTTCACCTGCTCCCTCTGGGAAGAGGTTACGAGGGGTTAATCTTCCCCCTGAGCAAAAACAGCCAGCGACACTGAGACCTCTTTGGTCCCTCAAGCCTGTGCATTGCTGAGGCTCTGGAAAAAAAACCCACCACAGTATAGTTAAATTGCACCCCTTCCTGCGGAAGGAAATACTGTTGTGGACCATGCTGAGAAAGGGCATCACTACAGGCAGCAAGAAAACCTTGACAGGCTGTAAAAAAGGAATTAGAAACTGAGCACAGCATCAGCATTGCAGGGAGGAGAGCAAACCAGAAAGGTCATACAGTTTTTCTACCATCATGTTTGTTTTTTTTCCCCTTCCTTAATGAGATATCCACTATACACAAAACTCCACAATGTTACAGTAATCCCTCCCCCTGACTGTCCCAGCATGTGCTCTGCACCTCCAGGGCTCAAGTAATGCTGTTTCTCCAAGTCCAACAACTTATCTTTTGTCAGCTGAGCCTCAAGCAACACATAAGGGAAGGGCAAAATGGAAGAGATGGTTCCTGCAGCTAAAACTTTCTTCTTTGAGTTGGGGGGAGTGCCTCACTCTGGTTCTTTTACAATGTGACAGTAACCTCATGAGAAGTCTCCAGACCTCTCACGGTACTGGGATTACTCCCAGGAAGCTCAACCGTGGAACACCAGGGAATATTGCTGCCACTGGAGAAACCAGCCTCCAAAGGGCTGCTGACCCAGGTGCAACCAGTACTCACCAGGCTGGGGATGAACCTAGGCTCTGGGAGCTATTGTCCTCACTTGTGAGCGGTTGCCGGAGACACAGACTACTGGTATTGGCCCAGGACCACACCTCTCTTACAGCCCAGAGTAAGGTCATAAAAGAGGAGTGCCCTCCGCCTCCATCAGCTGTGGAGGAGGGAATATCCTATATGTGAAGACTGATCTCACAAGAAGATAACCATTACTTTTACTTTATAAAAACTCAGTGAACATCTCTTTTGGCCATACATTTTTCTAAATGCAGATTTTGAATTAAACAGCCTTACAAAGCAGAACTAGACAGTCCTGGAGAGAGACTACATCTTGTCTTTAGTTAAAAACTCAGTATTATGAAAGGGCTGACAAAAAGAGAAAAGCTGTTATGTCAAACTAAAAACTTACAAAAAGAAGTGCCAGGCAGAATTAATGGCATCTTCCAAGACATGTACATGCATGTGTGGAAAAAAAAAAAAATCCCTGTCAGAGTCCTCATGCACCCCTGACACCCTGCAAAGTTAAAAGGGACACATACACTTGGCAAGCTCATAAGCTTTCTTCCCTTTGGAACATAGAATACAATACCTCAAAAAAAAAAATGTTTGGATAGTTAACCTATGTTTCCATGAAGTGCTTGTGGTTGGGGAAACCTGTCACTTTACTTCCCTATTCTAATATGCAGACACTTCCGCTAATGTTTGTGAGTTTCAAACATCCTCAAAACCACACTTACTAGTATTCAGATTAAAAAATATATAAACAGTAAAAATTCTCATGATCACTTTAAAGTACGTAACTTAGAAAATTTGCAAATTGTGATATCTTTAAACAAATGTTAATCAGAAATTTAAAAAAAAAGATAGTTGCAATGGAGAAGGTACAGAGAAGGGCAACCAAAATGATAAAGGAGATGGAACAGCTCCCCTATGAGGAAAGGCTGAAGAGGTTAGGGCTGTTCAGCTTGGAGAAGAGACGGCTGAAGGGGGATATGATAGAGGTCTTTAAGATCATGAGAGGTCTTCAACGAGTAGATGTGAATCGGCTTTTTACACTTTCAGATAATAGAAGGACTAAGGGGCATTCCATGAAATTAGCAAGTAGCACATTTAAGACTAATCGGAGAAAATTCTTTCACTCAACGCACAATAAAGCTCTGGAATTTGTTGCCAGAAGATGTGGTTTGTGCAGTTAGTGTAGCTGGTTTCAAAAAAGGTTTGGATAAGTTCTTGGAAGAAAAGTCCATTAATGGCTATTAATCAAGTTTACTTAGGGAATAGCCACTGCTATTAATTGCATCAGTTGCCTGGGATTTTCTTGGTGTTGGGTAATTGCCAGGTTCGGCCTCTGTTGGAAACAGGATGCTGGGTTTGATTGACCATTGGTCTGACCTAGCATGACAATTTCTTATGTAGCATAAGAAGATCCCAGATAACACAGGCTCCTTTTTCAGATATAATTTGGTGAAGGGACTCGCGTGATCTGGAAAGCACTTGTATATCATCTTTGGCTAATTATGTGGGTCCAATGAAAGTTATCAGAACATTTTAAAAGATCCAGTTTTCCCAAAGGACAATACAGCAACTATGCTATACAAGATCTGATAGCATAATGCTACTCAAAAAACAATAAAGGCTTCTTTGCTAAAATGTAGGAAGTCACTCTGTTCTTGTCAATTACAAAAATTCATACGAACATGAGCATAAGTCCACAGAGCACAGCATTCTGTCTCAGACCAAAGTGGCAAATTCAAGTCACTTTGAAGTACCCAGATCGCCTTCCTATTGCTTAATCCCAGAAAATGTGTCTGGCTAATAATTAATGGATACAAGTGGGTAAAATCAAAATTTCAAATAGCTTAAGGTATCAAAAGTGGGGCTTCACTGAATAAATAACAGTAAAGCTAGCCATCCCTTGCCATTTGCCCAATAATTTTTTTTAACTTTTGTTTTGCTTAAACAATTAGTCCATTAATCTGCTGTGCACATTTAAAACCAGTAGCACTTAATTTTATAGAATGTTCCAGAGTTTCCCATAATTCAGACTTCCCTGAGAATCCCATAAAGGAAGGGAGCGAGAAGGAGCTATGAAGAGTTCTGTCATTCTAAGGGACGTATATATTTTGTATTGTGTCCATGTGATCTAATTTACATTAGATAAACTACTAGGATGTTCTGGCAAAGCACAGTAGAACATCAGAGGTGCCTGCACAATCAATGGATGAAGGTCCCCAATTGTTAGAAATTGACTCCCTGTGTTGGGGCATTTTGGAGATCTTAGTGTCCTCAATCCGGGTTGATAGTTTGGACTTGCGACTACTATATTCAGAACATAGATTTACCAATACCACAGCGACTCCTCATGGGTTGAATCAGACCATTGAGTGGTCCATGTTTCTTTAATTGGAGAGCAAACCATTACTGAATCATTGCCTGTCCTAAAAAATGGAACTCCTTACCACCTTATTTAAGAACTCAAACAAATATCAAAACTTTCAAAAAAGATCTAAAGCCTTTTCTTTTTCATTAAGTCTACGTTAATGATTATTTCAACAATCGAATTTTAACCAAGACTACCAACCATACTCATGCAAAAGAGATAATGAAATATCATCTGGCAACGACCATCATAATAGAAATATGAACTTATAATTAACACTAGAAGACCATCCTGAATATGTTTAAATACCAATAGTGTTACCACTATCCTTTTCCCTTCTTTTCCTTATGCTCCCCTTTTTCTCCACCAACCTCTCCCCAATCCCTTCTTTTCCCCTATTAATTTATGCATCAATGTTTTTAATGGTTTATTCTCTGTTTGATTTTTGTAAACCGTTATGATGGCTGAACCGAATGACGGTATATAAAACTAAACAAATAAATAAATAAATGTATGTGACATGTTGTTGCCTGTTATAAGTGTGTTTGTTCTAAGCCTCTCACTAGATCTCCTGAGGAAGTGAAATAAAACATCAATGACTGGATCTTCTGAGTGTCTATGAGAAGTCTCTAAATTATGGGATACTTTGGAACATTCTACAAAAGTTAAGTGCTGCTGGTTTTAAAAGTGCACAACAAACTGATAGACCTTGACTGGGTATTGCAGCAAAACAAAAAAAAAAGTTCAAAAAAATATTTTGGATTGGGCAAATGACACTGGTATTTATTCGGTGAAGCCCCATGTTTGATGTCTTTGTGTTTATGCACTTAAGCCATTTAAAATTTGATTTTACCCATAGTGTTGTGTGATATTGAATTGTGGGTTTGGTTGATATTCCTTGTTTGTTAATATTAAACAGACTCATCCTCCAGAAGCTTGCCCAAACCTTTCATAAAATCTAACTATGTTACTAGCCTTTCCTACATCTTCAAGCAAAACTTTCCACAGCTTGAACTGAAAAAACTCTTAAATTAAAAAAAAAAAAAATGGTACCAGTTTCATAGTGTCCCAGATTAGTACTGTTAAAAAGGGTAAATTGTTGCCTATTAACTTGCTCCATACCACTTCTGATTTTACAAGTTTCTGTATCATACCCCCTTCTAAACCATTTCTTTGCCAAGATACTGACATCTCAGATAGAGCTCTGCTGAATCTTTTGAGATGGGGAGACTAGAACTTCGTACAATATACAAGGTGTGATTCATCATGGATCCAAACAGAGCATCGTATTCCAATTTTGTTCTTTTCCAAATAATTCCAAGTGTTCTATTTGCTGCACACAGTTGAAAATGTCAATGAATCCAAGGTCTTTTTCCTAAGTGTCATTTCCTAATGTAGAACCCAGAATTGTTCATAGTTAGAATTAGTTTTCCCCCCCATGTGCATCACTTGGCAATTATTCACATTAAGTTTCACATAGAAACATAACAGGAAAAAAAAATAATGAAAACCACCATCAATACAACTGCTCAGCTCTACAATCTCTACCACCACTCCCTTAGAGATCTCCTGAGGTTGTTGCATGTTTTCTTGAATTCAGATTTTATATTTCGCTTTTCAGCACTTCAAAGCATATATTACAGCAGATTACATTCAGGTACTATAGGTATTTCTCTATCCCCACAGGGCTTACAATCTAATTTTGTACCTGAGGCAACAGAGGGTAAAGTGACTTGCCCAAGATCACAAGGAGCGACAGTGAAATTTGAACCCTGGTTTCCCCGTGTCATAGCCCACTGCTCTAACCACTAGGCTACTCCTCCACTTCATTGTCATTGTCTTCAGCACCTACCCTGGGAAGGCTGTTTCATACATCCACCACTCTCTGTAAACATACTTCCTTAGTTTTCTCCTCAGTCTACTCATTAACCATAACCCCTCATTGCAGAGTTTCTTTTCCACTGAGAGACCTAGCTCCTAGGTATTTAAATGTTTTTATCTCTCTCCTATTATGCCCGTCCTCTAGGGTATATATTTTAATCCTTATATGTCTCCATATACTTTACAATGAAGACCACTGATCATTTTATTAGCCACTATTTGAACTGATTCCATCCTGTTTATATCCTTTTAAGATAATGTCACCAGAACTGTACACAGTATTCCAAATGAGATCTCATAAAAAGGACTCACACAAGGGCAATATCACCTTTTTTTTTTGCTAACCATTCCTCTCTTTATGCACTCGAGCATCTTTCTGGCTTTTGCCATTGCCTCATTTGCCCACACTGAGATCATAACATATGATTATCCTCACTCATTTCAAACATAAAAGAATTTCACCCCTTAGACTACTGCTCTCTTGGGCTTTTGCATGACTTTTTTTTAGTATTAAATCTTAGCTTTCAGACTCTAGACCATTCCACAAGCTTCACTAGATCCCTCCTCACAGTTTCAACCTTCTTGGTTGTCTACACCTTCGCACATTTTGATATCTGTAAAAAGACAAACCTTTCCCAATAGTCTTTCCACAATATCACTTTCAAAAATGTTGCAAAAGGACTGATCCCTGTAGCACATCATTAGAAATGTTCTTTCCTTGAAGGGCGCTCCATTTACCTCTATCCTTTATTGCCTCCAACTCAATCAGTTTCTAGCGCAGTCTAACACTTTAGGTCCCATACCAAAGGCACTGTGTTTGTTTATAAGTCACCTATGCAGAGCCATGTGAAAGGCCTTGCTGAAATCCTGGTACACTACTACATCTAAGGCACTCCTCTTACTCAACTCCTTGGTCATCTAGTCAAAGAAACTCACTGAACTATTCTCTGTTTTAGCAGCAATTTCATTAACTTTCTTACCACAGAGGTAAGACTAACAAGCCTGTAGTTCCCAACCACCTATCTTTCACTTTTGTGAAGAGGAACCACATCCATCTCCAGCATTCCAGAACTTCTCACAACTAAAAAAAAAGCAGTGAAATGGTTAGCCAGTGGAACTGCCAGAACTTCTTTAAGTTTCCTTAAAACCCTCCAATGTATTGCATCTAGTGCTATCACTTTAAATTTAGCTAGTGCCTCACGAACACAGTTTTCTGAAAATTGTTTACCTCACTTCCAATCCCACATGTCTGTTTATGTAGTATTATTCCTGGCTCTTCATCAGTGAACACTGAACAGAAAAAAGTTTAAGGAACTCCTTGGTCAGCCTGAAAATATGCCTACCTTTCTCCTGTTTCACAATGAAACTTTTGCACTTCCTCTTACCACTAACATAACCTAAAAAAAAAAAAAAGTATTTTCTCCTGTCATTTAGATGCTCAGTTCTCCAATCTGTTTTCTTGCCATTTCCTCTGTTCATGTTAACTTGAATATTCTGTCATCCTCAAATTTAAATCAGTTCACTCACTGACCCCTTTTCCAGATCATTAATGAATGTTTTACAGTGGGCTCAATCCAGATACCAGAGGAATTCCACTCGTTCTCTCTCCAGAAGAAAATTGACAATTTAGTCCTTCAAACAGATACTAATCATAAGTCATTGCTTTCTATCCCATGACCTTTTAGTTTCCTTTCATGAAGGACTATCCAATGCTTTCTGAAAATCCAGACATACTATATTATCGACTAGCTTTCCCTTACCATTATTTACATCTTCAAAGAATCCTAATGCATTAGTATGATATAGCACTTCTTTCTAAATCAATGCTAATCTTCTCCATTAAACCAAGTTTATTCATGTACCCAGTAATTATGTTCTAAAAACAGTAATTTCCACCATTTTATCCAGCAATCACAAAGCTCAGTGGTCTGTTTCCCCAAATCATCTAGTGGTTGAACCGACTTCCTTGGCAGGCTTCTTGCTTTTGATGTACTTCAAAAAGATATTAGTTCTTGCCTCTTTGGCAAACTTTTCCTCCAATTATTTTTTGTTCTGCTTTATTAATATTATCAGGTCCTTATCTGACTAACCTTTTTCTAAGTAAAACAAACAAACAAAAAAAAAAAACCAACAAAGTCCAGTAACCTATTTCCAGCAGTAGCCAACCCAGGTCACAAGTACCTGGCAAGATCCCAAACAGTAAATATTCCATGCTACTATCATACAGTTATAAGCAGTGGCTATTGCTTAAGTCTGCTTGGTTAATAATTTATGAACTTCTCCTCTAAGAATCTGTTCAAACCCCACTATGCTAACTGCCTTTACCACATCCTCCAATAATGAATTCCAGAGTTTAATTGTGCATGTAGTGAAAAATATTTTTCTCAGATTTGTTTTGAATGTGCTACTTACTAACTTAAGGGATTGCCCCCTAAGTCTTTGTATTTTGTGAAAGAGTAAATAACCGATTTACATTTACCCATTCTATTGCATTCATGATTTTAGAGACTATCATACCCCCTTTGGCTGCCTCTTCTCCAAGTTGAACAGCCCTAACCTCTTTAGACTTTCCATCTCCTTTATCATTTTGGTTACCCTTCTTTGCACCTTTTCCAATACAGTTGTGTGGGTTTTTTTGAAACACGCCGACCAGAACTGCACACAGTACTCTTAAATGTGGCTTCACCATGAAGAGATAGAGATGTTATGACACTTTCTTTTTTGACCACCACCTCACACTAAACTGAGGATTTCAAAATAAGAACATAAGAAGTTGCCATACTGGGTCAGACCAAGGGTCCAAACCCAGCAACCTGTTTCCAACAGTGGCCAAACCAGATTACAAGTACCCAAACATTAAGTAGATCCCATGCTATGATGCCAGTAATAGCACACAGGTCCTTTTCCTGGGTGATGAACAATGTCAGATTCCATGTTAGGAGTTAACTACTGTGCAGATTACTTTTCCCCATGTGCATCACTTTGCATTGATCTATATTAAATTTCAGCGGCTATTTGAATGCCCAGTCTTCCAGTCTTGAAAGGTCCTCCTACAATTTTTCACAATCCACATGTAATTTTGTTTAAAATTGTTTGCATACGGCTTTTGCTAGAGCTTATGCTCCTACCCGTTTTCTTCTTTTAGATCTGCTTTCCGTTTTCCAAGGATACCTTTTGGCTTCAATAGCATCTTTCATAGTATCATTTAATTATGCTAACAAATGTTTGGTATTCTTTAAACTTTTTTCGAAACTCGCGGAATATATTTTCGTTGCGTTTCAAGATAAATAAAGTCTTGGAAGCAAACACCAGTTACTCATCCCAAGTTTTTAAAGAACAAAGTCTTGCTCTGTCCGAGGCTTGTTCCAGTTATTTATATGTACAATGCACTGCATAAAAAATACCTATCATACATGTTTTTAAAAAATCCTCATTAGAAGATTAAAGCACTGCAGTAAAGACTCACAGCAACATAAATCACTAAAGAACTGAAATGGAGAGTACAGCAGAAAGCAATGACGGGCGCTCCTCCCTTCCCCGGGAGATTAAAGGTCCGGCTCCTGCCTCATGTGCTGGGTCGATGTGGAAACGCTCCCGTGTACACACATCACGCGCTCGCCCGCTCGTTCCTTCCTTTGCCCTAAAAAAAAAAAAAAAAAAAGCCACCGCCCTCCCCCTTTACACCGAAGCCGACCTCAGCCAGCTACATCTGCCTCCCGCCCGCAGGCTGTGATCACTACTACCGCTCGGAAAGGCCCGGACCAAGTAAAGGCTCGAGCGGCGAGAGGAGAAGTGCAGTGATCGGTCTGGTGGGGAAGAGTCTCTCACCTTGCTAAGTACTCCGCAGAGCTCCACGGGCGGCCCGGACTCCGCTTCCACATCATCTTCAGAGCCCGAGGAATTCCAGCTCTGGTTATCAGACATGGAGCCCCGGGCGGGGGCGGCTGCGCGCCGGAGCGAAGGGCAGGAGGAGGACCGGTGTGCACGACTCTGCCGAGGTCTTCCACAGTTCTGCGAACAAGACCAGGAGGCACCGCTGTCCGCGCCCCCTCTGGCTCTGCCCGGCAATTACCACCCGCGCTGCACAGTCCGTCCCCGCAGCCCGTCTGCCACTTGCTGCTACAACCCAGTCCGGCTTCGCTCTTCGCCGCTGCGTCCCCCGGCACGCCCCCGAACTCCGGGAAGAGCGTAAGCGAGAAAGACAAGCCCAAGCAAGAAACACCGCTCACACAGCCACCATCTTCCACCGTCGCAACGTCACAGCCACCACTCTTCGTAGCCCCTCCCGGCGCGTGGCGAGCTGGGGCCGTCGGGGCGCTGGCTTCCTCATGACATCACTGACAGCAACCAGTTACGTTCCCTGACTGCCTTCCCTAGTGCATTCATTGGCTCTCACTCGTTCTCGAACGCCCTCTCAAGTCCTCGCGTCAAGTTTCCGGTCTCTCACCCGTCGACCGGAAGTACCTTAAACTGTCGTTACCAGGGAAACCTGAACCCGGAAGTGAGCTCAGGTACCGGTAGGGACTTTGTTGTTGGGCGGGAAGTGTCTATTTTGAGGTTGGTGTGGGGGCTGTAACCTCTAACACTCATCTGTATTTGTATGAAATTAAGCAATGGCACCGCGGTGGGAAACCGTGTCAGGTTCAAGTGTTTCTGTCTGTATTTCGCTAGTGGTGCTCATTTCCTTGGCGGGGAAGAACTGTGTATGATTGCGACGGGGAATAAGCCTCGTCCAAACCATCTTCAGCGTGAGCCGGAGCTAAGGCTTTGATTCCTTGAACTTTGCAGGGAAGGTGGTTGTAGACAACGATTTTCCTCATGCCATGGACGGATTAATCCCCGAAGAGCCCCAGCGCCTCGGGGGAAGCGCTGGAGACAGGACGGTGCGGGAAGAGTTGGCCCTTCTCTCTTTTTGAGCGAGAGAGAATGGCTAAATTTCGTCGATGTCCCTAAATCCAGGTACAAGTACAGTAAGTTCAGTCTTTGACATGAATCGCTGTGAAAGTTTAATATCCTTGCTCAGTTAATAGCAAAAAAGCCCTTATGTTTATAGTGCACAGGTCCAAACCGTATCTGGAAACAAAGCCATTGGCAGCCTTAAGTCTGCTCCCTTGAAATACTTAGTGGCTGATAACGGGCAGATGATTCCAAGAGTAGCACTCAAGCGATATAGATGTATATCACAGTCAATGACTGGGTCCTAGAGCAGGCCACTTAAATGGAAACTGAGCCTTTAGCGTACCAATGTACAGGATGTAGGCAGATTAACATTTAGAAATTCTGACTTGTCATAATTCACCTTAAAGCCAGATACAGCGCTAAACTGGTTTAGTTCATACACCAGATGGGGTAGTGAGAGATCGGGATTGGTAAGTGTAACCGTAATGTCATCCGCAAATAATGAGAGCTTGTATTATTCATCCCCTATTTTCACCCCTGCAATTTGGTCAGAGAGGCGCACTCTGGTAGCGAAAGGTTTGAGAAATAGGGCAAAGAGCAGCGGCAACAGAGGCACCCTTGCCTCGTTCCCCTCCCAACTGCAAATCGATCCCCATAGCCCTCATTTACCTTCACGTAGGTCTGAAGTGAACGATAAAGATTTCTCACCCAGTGGAGGAAAAAAGGATCAAAGCCAAATTTCTCCATTAATTTGAATAGAAAGTGCCAATGTACCCTATCAAACACTTTTTCAGCGTCAAGGAAAAGCAATAGGGAGGGAACATGCTCTCTTTGAACCCACCATAATAGATCAATAATCTTGCGAATGTTATCCACCGCCATGAGGCCAGGTATAAAGCCAATCTGGTCAGTGTGTACTAATCCTGGTATGACCTTGTTCAAACACTCTGCTAGTATCCTTGCTAAGATCTTAAGGTTCAGGTTAATCAATGAAATTGGGTGATACGACCCGCACAGAGTGGGGTCAGGGCCCGGTTTTTACAATGACAGATATTCCAGCCACGTTTGCAGCCTCCATAATAAAGCCCCCGTCCAGTATATAGTTGAAATATTTGGTCAGAGTTGCTACTAAGATGAGAATTTCTTATAATATGCACTGGAATAGCCATCTAGGCCAGGTGATTTGCCTGATTTCAAGGATTTTAAAACCTGTAACACCTCTGGAGCGCTAATCGGCCTAATTAGGAGTTTTTGTGCACTGAAAAGTGGGGGCAAAGGAATTTTAGATAAGTATTCATCAATAGCCCCATCCTCTATACTCGCATCATTTTCATACAGGGAGGCATAAAATTGAGAGAAGCACTGCCTAATTTCTCTAGTTGGTGTAAGAATTTCCTGATGAGAGTTCTTAATTTTAGCTATAGCACTTTGCCTCCGAACGACCCTCAACCTCCTAGCAAGGTACCACCCAGCTTTATTGCCCCCATTAAAATAAGCCTATTTATTAATCTCCAGCTGATGGGCAAAAAAGTTATCCTCCAGTGCTTGAAATTTGTATCTCGCTAGTGTCAGTTATCTATACAGAGTAGGAGATTGAGACAGCATATGCTTGCGGGGTAGGTCCGCAATTTTGCCCACCAAGGAATATCGCTGCTGCTCCCTCTCCCACTTACAAAAAGCAGCACGTGAGATTAATACACCACTCATTACCGCTTTAGAACAGTCCCATACAGTTCCACTCAAAGTGGGGCCTGTTGGGTTAAACTGAAAGAATTCTAACAAATGCTCTTGGAGGTGTGCACAGAAGTGCTCATCTTTCAGTAATGACTCATTCAGTCGCTAGAATTTGTTGCCCGAGTGAACCTCATGAAATAGGATATCGATCCAAACCGGGACGTGGTCTGACCATGTGATGTTCCCTATGTCAGCTTCGAGCACCCTATTCTGCAGCAGTTTATCCACCAGAAAATAATCTATTCGGGAGTAGGCGTTATGAGGCGAGGAATAAAAAGTATATGTACACGACTTTGAGTGCCTCTGCCTCCATATGTCCACCAGACTCCACTGGGTCATAACAGAAGAGAGCACGTTCCTTGCTCTCTGCAAGGGTTTGGGTGAAGGGGCTGACAAGTCAAGGTAGGGGCAACGGTTGAGATTAAAATCCTCCCCAATTAATAAAAGCCCTCTCAGCTTGGGCTAATAAGGAGTCCCCCAAAGAACTGAAGAAGGGTGAGTGAAGATGTCTTTGCCAAGTCTCAATTTGACTATTAAAATCTGCCATGTTGGTCAGCAAGTTGAAATAGGATATCAAAAACAAGATGGCAGGATATCAGAATGCCTACCCCAGTATATTTCTCCCTGCATGTGCTCGCAGCAAAGAATTGATGAGGAAAGCGCTTATTAAATAGTAGTTTCTCATGCCTTTTTCTCAGATGGGTCTCCTGTAATAATGCAATAGAAGCTCTCCGAGATGCCAGTTCTTGATATAGCAGACTTCGCTTGTGCTGTGCGTTCAGGCCTTTTACATTAATAGACAGTATATGAGTAGCCATTTAGATAAGTGAAAACGTAAAACTTACAGAAAGCCCCCTGACGTGGATGTAATACCAGGCAAATAAGAACCACAATACCTGCTTTAAGTGTATTAAATATAATTGAGCTGTGTATGCCAGGCTCTCAAAGCTATACCCCCCTCATCCTTAATCCCGCCCTTAGAAATACTATCTACAAAAACCCTCATGTAGATCCCCCTACTAAAGTAGGCATTGATAACCAAAGGAAGTGTGAAAGCACAACCACGGTCCCCTCAAACATAATATATACACAAATCATCAAAATTACCATCATTATGAAATAGAAATAGCTTTTCGCTTGAACAGCCTTATAGATATTAATACAGAACTTATACCGACAGCATCATGCATAATTCTCCCCAAGCCCCTCTAAGGAAGGAAAGGCAGATGAAATCACACTTAGGACTAAAAGAAAAATTCACAGTGTCTAGAGTTGCACAAGGTCTCCCCGTCAGCCTTGGTGCGAGAGTGCAGAACGTGACTCCTCAGAGTGCCGCCAAAAGCGCCAATCTCCCTTTCCAGCTCGTCGCCATATTGGGAAGGTGTTGATTGGGATTGCAGAGCTAGCTGGCTTCGGGGAAGAGAATTTCGCAGATAGATTGGCCTTCTTGAAAGCATCAACTGCTTCGGAGATAGATTTAAGCTGATAGGTAGTGCCATTCAATACAAATTGCAGGCCGAAGAGAAAAGTCCACCTATATCAGATGTTTTCAGCTCTCAATGCAGCCGTGACCTCTTTTAACTCAGCGCGCTTGCGGAGTGTTATTGGTGCCAGGTCATTAAAAATTGCAATAACGTGGCCCTCCCGACTCCACTCTGCTTTCCTCCTCGCAGCTTCATAGATGCGCAACTTAAGCAGATAACTGTGGAGGCAGATAATTATGTCACGGGCCCAATTAGGAGGTTTAGGGCCTAATGCCTGTTGGGCGTGCTCGATGACAATTCTTTGCTGTGGGGGATCCAATAGCTTGGAGTCCTCTGTGGTATCAGCTAAGAGGGTTTTGCAAACTTTTCCGCCACCTCCCTTGCATTTGCAAATTCCAGCAATTCAGGGATCCCTCTAATATGCAAATTCCACCACTTTGAGCGGTTCTCTAGGTCTTCCAATTTTTCTAAGAGGGAGTTGTGTTCCATTTGTATATTCTTCTATTGTTCTGCTAGTTTATTCATGGAGTCACCTTGGCCGTCTAAGCGGGTCTCCAATTCATCCACGCAGCTTCCCAGGGCTGCCATGTCATCTTGCACTTCTGAGATGGACGTTAGTAAGTCAATCTTATGCTGCTTCATGTTGGTGTGGAGCTCCATACACCAACAGTGCATTTCTTCTCTCATTGGGAATTCAGCCGTTCCAATTCCATCGCTAGTGAGGACAGGCTTGGTCACCATTTCCTTGTTGCTACGATTACCAGAGGCCTGGGCGCCATCTTCGCCTTCATCCTTGTCAGTGTGTTTTAAGTAAGAAAATTGCTTTAAGTCTGCAGTTTTGTGTTTTGCTGCCATCTGCTGCAGATTTATAAGCAGTAAAGGCACTTAGATGTGTCGAAAGTGCACCGATGGATTCAGTAAGTGAGGGCCGGGAGCTCTGTGGTTAAGCTTCCATCTTCAACAATGACATCAGCAGCCAAAAAAGTCTTTGTCCCTTTTGAAATATGAACTCCAGAACTGAACACAGTACTCCAAGTGAGGCCTCACCAAGGACCTGTACAAGAGCATTATCACTTCCTTTTTCTTACTAGTTATTCTTCTCTCTGTGCAGCCCAGCATGCTTCTGGCTTTAGCTGTTGCCTTGTCACATTGCTTCACTATCTTCAGATCTCCAGATTACCCCAATGTCCTCAATTTAATCCTGCTTAAAACCACCAACTTTAATTCTCCTCAGTTTTGGCCTTCTTGTATTAACACAAAGCCTCTTCTTTTTTGTTGTTGTTGTTGTATCTTGTCTCTGTATTGTCTAGATTTGCAAGTTCCATGTAGTAAGGACTGTCCATTGTGTGTGTCACTCTACAGCATTGCACGCATCTGGTATGAACTATACAAATGAATAATAATCCAAGATATCATTGTCTACAGGCAAAATACCTTATAGTATAAGCAAGATTTATGATTATCACACACTATTATTTTGCCCATTTGCAGTTATATATTTCCAAGATAATTTAACTAAAAGACAGTTTAGTGCAGTATTGAAATAATTAAACAAGAAAGCTTCAATTAGTGGGGGCTTGAAGTCGTCTAGTATGCCCTTTAAATGTTGTAAAAATGCCCAAAAGGTGGAAAACTCTTCAAATAACCAAAGAAAATGAAAAATTAATAAAAAAGCTAACAGAAAATATGCTGATAGAATATGGAAAATATGTCATCTTCCTGGAATTCAATTTATCTGATAGTTCATTTTTAACTTTTTACCAGTAAGTTAAAAAAATGTAGCTTTTCTACAATGAATAGACACTGCTGCTTTAAGAAGGTAAAATTTAGTCTTACCTATTAAATGTCCTTTCCTTGAGTCCTGCTAACTATCATGACTAGTGGGTTATCTCCATCTACTAGCAGATGAAGATGGTGGACAACACCCTTTACAGTATCATCATCATCATCTGGTATATAGGCTGCACCAGCAATAGCCAGTATTCTTATGCCAAAGCAATGGCAAAAACCAACTACTCCTAAATTGCAACTTTAGGGAAAATAAATAGAAACTTCATAAACAGGTGGAACAGAGGAAACTCTCTTTTCTGTTTGTCCTGCTTAGAAAGCAAACTCTGCTGAGTGGGCATCATGTCCCATGTATCTCTGCACAGCACTACACACGCCATGCAGCGTGTGTAGTGCTGCATGGCGTGTGTACAGAAGAAACAACCTTGGGCACACCTCAAAAGTGTAATCACATTTTTCTGCTAAACTCAAGGTTCACTGTCAAAGATAACAGTACAGGCCCTGACTTCCCAGGAGGGAACTGGACTGGTATAGCAGAAATAAGAAAAGGAAATTAACAGGTAAGACTAAATTTCACTTTCCTCATTATCCTGCTACACCAGTCCAGACTAGTGGGATGTACCCAATCCCATTTCAATATGATTGGAAAGAAGACAAGGCTGCTCTAAGGCAGTATCTCACTTGGACTGCACATCTAATCCATAGCATCTGTGAGAGAATGTAAAGATCAAGAGACTGCCTTACAGATGTCTTCTGGAGTAGATGCTGTAGACACTACTTATAAGGAAGCCTGAGCCCTAGTAGAATGAGCACAAAGCACCTTTGGAACTTGTTGACCCTTCAACATAAGGCTGAGGGAATAAGAACATAAGAAAATGCCATACTGGGTCAGACCAAGGGTCCATCAAGCCCAGTATCCTGTTTCCAACAGTGGCCAATCCAGGCCATAAGAACCTGGCATTTGCTTGATTTACATGGACATTGAGGATTCTGGAGCTGCCTCTCCTTGTGATATCAGCCAAATAAAGGCCTATTGGTTAGCTGAAAGAGATTAAACGTCTTTTAAATACCTGAGGAAGTTTCAAACAATCTGTAGGGGAAAGACTACCCTTACCATCACATTCCCCTTTATGGGATACTGGAAGAGATACTGCCTATTTAACTGAAGACAAAAATGACCTTGGATAAGAAGGATGGCACTGGTTAAAAGAGAGGAAAGTACAAAGAGAGAATGTACTTTTTAAATCCAATGTTCAAAAACTTACTTTAATAAATTTATCAAAATTTATACAAATTTATACAAAACATAATCTCTGATCACATCCCTGAATCTTTAAAATCTACACAATACTTGTCATACATATCCACTCAAACCATCACATACATACCAATCATCCATTCACACAATGATAAAATGCAGAAGCAAACAATATCACCTAAGTATTATGACTGGACACAAAGAACTATTAATCAGAGATGAAATATATAAATCGATTATGTGGCATATGACACTTTTCACTAAAAGTCTTCAACCCGATTTACATGGAGAATTTTCTAAGAGCTTCCCTCATCATTTTTTTCATTATCACTTAATCCGGCATCTTTGGCACAAAAAGTTGCTCTAAAGACTTCCTTTTTCAATATTTTTAATCATCATCCATCGAACTCTACCAAAGAATTCTTCATTTCATCCCTTATGATAATGGCTTAATCGGGGGAAACTATTACAAAATCATTTCTATAATTAAAATGAAATACTGTTAATATAGCACTCTGAGAAATCTGTATATAATATCTACTGTAAGTAACCACCAAAGAATATTAAGAGCCTTGATCCTACCATCTGTTCCTAATGAAACAACTTCCAACAGTGCAACTCAGATGAAAGTATAATGGAACTCATACCCCACTCCGTCAGCGTTGCTTGTTTCAGTGCAGTTAGAAACAAATTTCAAACACGATCCATTCCCCGATTCAGTGATGAAGCCATAAACAACAAGCAAAAGTAAAAAAATACGCTTGAAAAAAATTATTCCACAATCCTATTCTAACCTTATTTCTACATAACGCGCTTCAAAGATGCTGTGAAAGCTGCCCGGCTTACCTTAAAACCGGAAATGACTGTACTTAACGTACACGGCTCAACGTAATGTGGTAGAATCAATTACACCAAGAATGCTTGAAATATCCGCACCAATTAAGAGTACAAAAAAAGATAGTAGAATAATAAATATAAATCTTACAAAAAGGAAGACCACTCAATCTGACTATTCAAGCCAATCGGAGCATTAATGTGCCATAAAAAAAATAAAGCGCTGTTCCAAGTATCTGAGTGTTTGAGGTGTTAAAATCATGAGAGGTCTAGAACGAGTAGATGTGAATCGGTTATTTACTCTTTCAGATAATAGAAAGACTAGGGGGCACGCCATGAAGTTAGCATGGGGCACATTTAAAACTAATTGGAGAAAGTTCTTTTTCACTCAACGCACAATTAAACTCTGAAATTTGTTGCCAGAAGATGTGGTTAGTGCAGTTAGTATAGCTGTGTTTAAAAAAAGGGTTGGATAAGTTCTTGGAGAAGAAGTCCATTATCTGCTATTAATTAAGTTGACTTAGATAACCACTGCTATTACTAGCAACGGTAACATGGAATAGACTTTGGGCCTCATTTTCTAAAGTATCGCAGGCCTGCGATACTTTAGACCGCGGGCTTCCAGTGGCGAAGCTCCAGTCAGCCCTTTCACCGACCTCACGACTCCTCGACCTCTCAAAGCTCCACCTAAGTTCCAGCGGTCCGAGTCCCTACGGGCTTCTCCCGGGGGGACCGCGGGCTTCCAGTGGCGAAGACCCAGTTGGCTTCTCCGACGTCACGACTCTTCGCTTTCTCCACAGTCGCCTCCGTCTTCAGTGCCGAGGGTCAGCCGGTCACATCTTCTGTTCCACCTCGCCTCCCGACGGGGGAACCTAAGGATCCACCTGTAGCAGGATAATAAGGAATTAATTTTTACCTTTAACAAGATGAAGTAATGGCAAAGGCACTAACATGATGGTAAACATGTCTGCTGTTACACATTTAAGGTAAGCATTTCAATATAGAAGTACATTAGGGTTACCAACTTTTCCACAGACGACGACTGGACATTTGAAGACTCTGGGGGGAGGGGGGAGGAATCACAAGGAGGTGTGTTTGTTCCCCCCTTATTTGCATTAATGTGCATATATTTCAGATCTCATGATATCAGGCCTATTGTAACATGCATTGTTTGTGGGCTTGGCCCTCAGAAAGCCATGAATAAATTGAATTACTTTTACAATATGGTAAACTTCCCAGACAAACACAGGATGAACTGCCAACACTCAAACAGTAACCTCACTCATAAAAAGGCAACACTGCAAATATTATACCAGACCCTAAAAAACCAATACACTTCCTATTATGGAAAAAGAACAAACCAAGATTCAGTAGATTCCTACACAGAAGCTACATGCTAGCATGTTAACTGCCTCACCCCCATTTCACATGCAGAGTCAGACACTTGCCAAAAACAGAATAAAGAGTCCATAATATAAATAAAAAACACGATAAGTACTGAACTGGAAACTGCAACTCTACATGCAGTGCAATAATGGAAAAACAGAAACGTCACAATTTCTCATAAATTAACTAATAAAATCAAGAAATATAAAACATCAAATATAATAAAAAACCATATTAATAAATAGAGTAAATAATTCAAAACATCTGATGAACAGAACCTCTAATATTTAAAAGCTCATTTAAACTTAAAAACTTTTTATAAAATTTCCCAACCACCAATAAAATATTTAAAAACAGCAAACTAATATAATACCCAATAGTTAAGGATTTAAAAACCTCCATCTCTCTATACCTGGGAACTTTTGATTTTCAGTCACTCTGAGATTGTCATGGATTATTGGGGAGTGGAGGGAGGCGAGGGGGATGCATAAACTTTCTTCTCTCTCATGTAGACACATGTTTATTCGCTCATACACACACTCCCTCTCTCTCAGTGGATGCACTGACATACAGACTTGCTCTATCAGATTTGGTCACCCTACCCCCTACAGGCTCCCTCTGTCCTTCTCTCAAACATACACTCTTACACAGGCTCCCTCTCTCTTGCACACACACACATGCACCCTTACATAGACTTCCTTTCTCTATTGCACACATCCCTCCCCCTTCAGATAGGCTCCATCTCTTTCTGGCAAACACATACTTACACAGGCTCCTTCTCTCTTTTGCCCACTCATGCACCCCTGTACATAGGCTCTCTCTCTCATTCATAAACATCCCTTCACATGGGTTCCCTCTCACACACAAATACACATCTCACAAAATCCTTTGTTCACACACACCCTCACTCAGGCACAAAGGTTCAAAATCACACACACACACACACACACACACACACACACTCCTGTGCATGTCATTCTGTGCATGCACACACACACTCACAGGCTGTGTGGATGTCATCAGCTGCTTACTGCTCCTCTACTGCGGTCCACCGGTGCCTTCCTTGTCTTCAGCCGTGAGCGGGATGGGCTTGGCTCATGGCCCACTGGGTCCTCCTTCCACTTAGCGGCATTCTGCTCACAGCGTTCCTGGGGCCTTCTCCATCTTCAGCTGCAAATGGGATGGGCTCTATTCACGGCCCACTGGGGCCTCCTCCGTCTTCAGCCACAAACGGGCTGAACTCCATTTGCGGCCGCTGGGCAGCTTAAAATCCTGTCCACTGGCGCAGGCTTCTCTCTTCTCTCTTTTGTAGCTGCACCAGTCACCAAAAACAAATAAGCAGGCAGTTGATTGGTGCTATTCATCCATTGCTGATTGGTAAGTAGTCAGGGTTAGACCACCTTTTGCTCGACCGGGTTTTACCGTTTGTAACCAGACACTGAACAACAGGCTGCAAACTGGGCTGTCCAGTCAAAAACCGGGCAGTTGGTCACCCTAAGTACAATAGGTGTACAATGTTACCTGAAGTGCAATATCCTACTACAAGGTTGGACAGCTCTGGTCCTTGAGAACCACCAACCGGTTGACATATTTTTTATAATATACTTTTACATTTACATAAAATCCACATCATGCAAAGGAAAGTCATCAAATGTGTAGAGACTTTTTTTTTCAGTTTTAATTTTATTTTTCACAGGAATTTAACAGCCCTTATTACAAGAACAAAAATGGAAGAAATTAAATGAAAAACATGAAGTATTTTTATTGGGTAAATATTTTTGTCCTTGTTGTAATAAATACTGATACATTCCCAGGAAAAAAATAAATTAAAATAATGATCCCTACAAATATGTAATAAATACAAAATAAACAAAAGAGAAATAAACTAATATACATATATTATCTAAAGTCTACATATATGAGGGCTCAGTATGCAGTAAGGAAAAAAAAATAAAAAAAATTTCAAACATAAACATCAATATATAACCTTGCCAGCAGATCTTATTATGGAAAGCAGAAAGGTTGGTAAACATCCCCACTTAAGCAGGAGTTGAAGTAAATCCTAATAGACTTAATTCTGAGAAATCAGTCGAGTTAAGAAAATATATTTTTCTTAGTGTTCAGACAGACAGGTGAATCCATATGCACTTCTACCAGCAGATGAAGATGGAGCGAAGCTGATATCACAGTATATATATATACCCCTGCAGTGACATCAGCCCAACAGTATTCTCCATCTCCATCAGATGGTGGACATGCATCGCCCTACTGAGGATTGCTTAAAAAAGGAAAAGAGAAGGATTATTCACCCCGCTCTCCTGTGCTGATACCATATGGTCCCTCCCCCCGCTGAGAATTCCTGAGGTGATTTCTGGGGTCCCTCAGATGAGTGCCTTGGTCTGGTAGCTGATCTTTCAACTGGCATGGACTTAGCTGTAAAAAAAAAAAAAAAAGCTGAAAGGTAAGCAGGTACAGGAAGCCGAGCATGGCGGTGAAAGTTTATGCCTTCTCCCCTCACAGCTGGAAACCGACCTTGTACTCAAACGGGATCAACTGAGCTCACATAAAGTGTAATTTAAAAAATAAAATAAAGAGAAGGGGAGTTGAGCAGGGATTCCTCCCCACCCCCCCGGTCTCCGTGTTCAGCGAGCGATCCTTCCCGCCTCCTGTAGAGCTCAGGGGATGGGGGGTAGCCTGGCGGGTTGAGCAGCCCTTGCAGCTAGGCCCCCCCCCCCCCCCCCTCGGGCTCATCTGGTTCGCTGCGTAGTTGGCCATGGCAGTGTTTTCGTGCATTTTTTGTGCTCCAAAGACTGCCCTCTTCAGTTTCCATTGGGTCGTGTTGTGCGCCTGGCTGTACGGCCCATAGTGCACTTAATAGTGCACCTAGTTAGGAGTATAGGCATGCCTACCAGGGTGCCTACTTGTGCACACATGCACACGCACATGCTTGTTTGCGCACACTTTCTGAGCATCCTGGGGGAGCTCAGTTTGGGCAGTTGTCTAGGCACAGTGTTAAGCACCTTATTTGTCAGTGCCTAATATTTTCATATTTTCGGTACACTACTGTCAGGCACCTGTTAGGGCGTATTGACAGGCTGATGGTGCCCATAGCAATGAAGCCTAAGCGCCTTGCCCTGTGTGTTGCTTGTCTTATTTGGGCATCTCAGCCTGGTGTTCCCTCTAACTTGTGTCAGCGCTGTTTGGAGACTCGATTTTACTAAGCCCGGTTCTTCCCAGCCTGGTGTGGGAATAGAAACAGTGCTGCCAGAAGGGTTGCCTGATTTTGGAGCTCCCCTAACTGGTTCATCAGCGGGGAAAGGTAGTTCAGTGGTTACAAGACAGGAGACCCCTGGTTTTGGCATAGAACCCTCTGCCTTTTCTTAAGTAGAATTTTTTTCAAGGACTGCAGTCTTTCCTTCAGGCGCTGTCCTCGGCCCCAGCCAATCTTAACAGGTCAGGGTCGCAGCCAGTGAAATCCCACATGCCTGGTGCTGCGGATAAATGGGGTATGTCAGGAGCCAGTCTTCCTGATAGGGCCAAGATGGCACAGATGATGAGACTGATCTTTACTCCCTGGAGGACTGGGAAATTCCTCCAGGATTAGAGCTGTATAAAACTATGTTGCGGTTCTTTCACCGAGATGAGTTACCGGCTCTGATTTCTCAGACATTGAAGATGCTGGGAGTACCTGGGACTGAATCCATGTCTGAGCCAAAGAAAGATCCCATTTTGATTTCCTTGCATAAAACTTCATGTTTCTTCCCTATTATGGAGAGCATTCAAGAATTAATTGATCTTGAATGGGGTGCCCCAGAAGCTCATTTTAAAGGGTGTCAAGTCTTGGAAGGACTATATCCTCTGGATCCAGTTGCGAAAGAGCAATTGCATTTTCTAAAGGTGGATAAGCTATTGTGTGCCATTACCAAGCGGACTATTCCCATACAAGGGGAAGAGGCCTTGAAGGGTGCACAGGATAGGAGAATTGAGGCTGTCCTTAACCAGGCCTTTGAAGCAATGGCAATGAATTTGCAGATAGCTTCCTATTGTTCCCTGGTGGATTTCTCTTGTTTACTGCTCTCTCAGGAGGTTGATGAATCTGGTGTGAATTCCAGGACAGTGATGGAACCAGCAGCCACCTTTTTGGCACATGCGGGCTGCGATTTGGTCTGCTTTTCAGCCAAAGGGATGGATTGAGTAAGGGGTTGGCCCTTAATTTGTTAAAGGTACAGGTGGCGTCTCTTGCCTGTTTTCAAGGTCAGGTGAATGGTGGACCCTTGTCGGCTCATCCAGGTGTAGCCCAGTTCTTGAAAGGAGTGAAACATCTTCATCCTGCCTTGTGGTTACTGGTGCCCTTGTGGAGTTTAATCTAGTTTGGGATTTTTTTAGCGGGTCCTACTTTTTGACCGATGCGTAACCTTTCATTGAGGTTACTGACCTTGAAAACTTTGTTTCTTGTAGCAATTTGTTCTGTGCGCCTAGTATCTGAACTACAGGCCTTGTCTTGCCGGGAACCGTTTCTATGAGTGACTTCAGGGCAATACAGCTGCGTACTGTTCCTTCCTTTTTACCAAAAGTGGTTTTGGATTTTCACTTGAATCAGTCTATTTCTCTGCCATCTTTGGACAGAGCAAAGGATGTGGAGGAATATCGGCTGTTACGGCTCTTGGATGTCAAGAAGCATATCTTGAGGTATTTAGAGGTTTCTGAACCTCTCAGGAAGACGAACTGGCTGTTTTTACTCAACAGTGGGAGTAAACAGGGTGAGCTGGTGCTGCAGGCTACAATAGCTCGCTGGATTAAGGAGGTAGTCACGGCCTCATATATGGATACTGAGCAGCCATTACCTAGTCACGTTAGGGCTCATTCCACTAGGAATGTATCATGGGCAGAGGTTAGATTGTTGTCTCCCATTGACATTTGCCGAGCTGCGATGTGGTCCTCTTGACGCACCTTTTCTAGGCATTATCGTCTGGATGTGCAGGCCCTGGAGGACGCAGCCTTCACACGAGCGGTTTTGACTGGACCGCGGGCATCCTCCCACCCTATATGGGAGTAGCTTTGGAACATCCCACTGGTTTTGGATTTACCTGTTTGAATACTAAGAAAGTAGAAATTACTAGTTACCTTATAATTTTCTTTTCTTTAATACAGATAGGCGAATTCAACTTCCTGGCCTTGGCTACCAAATGGTTGTGCTATGGTGCTCCTGTGTGGCTGTGTGTTCCAGGGAGTGCTAGCAAGGGTCAATCCAGTCTCTAGTCCAGTGTTAGACTCTTGGAGCTCAGTGTTTTCCTCTTGGCTGAGTGCTGGAATGGCTATCTGTTAATAATCAAGTTTTGTTAGTTTGTCCACAGTTGGCTTTTGCTGAGATTACTGGTGGACTGATGTCACTGCAGGGGTGTATATATACTGTGTTGTCAGCTTTGTTCCATCTCCTTCTGCTGTAGAGGTGCATAACCCACTAGCTTTGGATTCCCCTGTCTGTACTAAAGAAAAGGAAATGATCAGGTAAGTAGTAATGTCTCCATTTTCTGCGTAGCCCCCTCCTACATCTGTTCTTAAGTGTCTTTTTTTGTGATTATAAAATCATGTTCTAGCATGTATTACACAAAAAATGGATTTAGGAGTTATTGTCTTTCTCGCTGTCTTATTATTCTGGATTCTATCATGCTCTAACAGGACCCGGAACATCTCAAATCTGCCAAAGTACATTGAAAAGCTGAGATAACTGGGAGTGAAGCCTCATACTGCTGGAGACATAGTTTACTCTTAATCATTCAGAACTCATGCAAACATGTTAATTTATTTTTAAATAAAATATATTCACAGATTATATAAAACACACTGGATGTAACAGCTGATGCTGGATCTGAAATGAGCATCAAAATTTCAATTTGGGGAAACATGTTAAGTAGCAGAAGAGCCCCTGTCTCAGCTATTAAGCATAGTTCAGCGGTTTGTATACAGTATGGATTCTGGTTGAGACTAGATGACAGGAAAGATAAGCAGTGCATGAGCCAACGAGGCACAGGAGTTGGCAAAGAAAGCAGAAATGTATTTGAGTTGAAGGTTTGGATGACTTTCAGACTTAGCTGTAAATAATTAATTTTCACGGAAGGGCGTTAGGTTGAGCTAACCAGTCAGGGAACTGCTAGCTAAAGGATCTTTGTAGCAGTAGGCCTCTTAAGATTTCACCTCTCTGTTATGGTGATATCATAGATGCTAGCTCTGAGGGTGCTTGGGCACTCCTAATATTAAGCAAATTCCTTTGCTCTGTCCAGATAAAAGTAGTTTGTGTTGAGTTTAGCACCACCAATCAATTTTAAAAGTTGGCTTCCATGGGTGATAAAACAGTCAACACTCACAACACTATTAATCTATGTTACAATAGATTGTAAAGTCTATGAAAGCAGTAACCAAACTTAGGTATATGAATTCTGTGTCCCTGTATTCTGCAAAGATTCTGTTTACAGACAAAGAAACAGTCTATTGCATTGTATTCAGAATTATTGTTTATTGCAGAAATTTAAACTACAAAGCACTTCCAAATATAAAACATAACTATCTCTTTATATAAACAAACGATGCAAATGAGGTCATTCATGCCATATGACAATTTTCACCAGTTCAGCAGACTGAACTATTTTCTTCTGTGCTCTTCTTGGTCCAATTCTGTAGCTAGATCAGATACAAGTTAAGGGCAAAAAACTGCAAAAATGCCTGCAAGTTTGTTTGCAAAGTCCTGAGACAACACATCTTTTGCTCAATGATTTCTAATCTTGCAACTACAAGAAGGGAAAAATTCCACATAAAATTTTCACAAGCAAAAGCTTCTGAAATGTTCGCATTCCATAAATGCTGTTCTCCATAGGGAGCAGGATGAATTAGACATGACATGTGGGCAATGTCATCTGGTGGCACTAAACAGACCTTTGCTGAGCATAAGCATGAGTTCCCGTGCAGGCATTGCCTCGTGACCCCCCTCCATTTATTTTAGAGCTAATTCTAACTAGGTAGTTGTGTATTTAGCATAGCTAATTCATCCTGCTTTCTATGGAAAACTTAATTTGCACTAAGCAAAGTTGCTTTCTCTGTCAACAAGCAGGGTTGCTTGTTGACAGCTATTACATGTGGGGAGTCCCAAGCTGAGGGTTGCAGAGGAGAGGTTTTTGAATAAGCAACTTGGACTCCTTTGTGGAGAGTAGACTACAGGGTGAACAGGTGCAAAACTGCTTGTCTGAATTTACTATCACTCTCTGAGAGATTGTCCAGACAGTAATGAGTCTACAAAATAAATTTGGTGACACTTGTCTTCAAGTATGGACATTCTCGCAACAGTTTGGGTAGTGCTGACTGCAGCCACCAGCTCTGATCATTTTCCTAAAAATACTGTTAACTTTAGCCAAGGGCTTCTTATGTGGTGATTGTATTGAAAAAGGCTCTATTGGTATGTGTGCTGTGGAAACACTAATGTATATTTAAGGTCATATGTGAGCCAGCTAAAAATGCAATAGTAAAATTGTGTTTAGAGGCTTAATCATTGACCTAGTCTGTAGATAAGAATGTCACGACATTAAATTATTTAAAGAATTTTATATACCACACTCTTATATAACCCGAAGCTGTTCACAAATGTTACATACATAATTTAAAATCTATTGCAACATATTAATACCAAAAAGTAGGCAATATTTTTTTCTTAAAAGATTTGGGGCCGGATTTTAAAACATACGCGCGCGAACTACATGTGCGCACGCCGAGCCCTATCCGAGCCCCCGAAATCGGAGCGGCCTCGGAGGGAACTTCCTTACCCCCCACCCCACCTTCTCATCCCTTCTCCTACCTCCCCCGCCCTTTCCCCCTACCTTTGTTGCTTTCTTTTTTTGTTTTAAAACTTACTTCAGCCCTGAGACTGAAGTAAGTTGCGCGTGCCGGCCGACTGCTGGCGCAAGATCCCCGGCCCAGCAGCCGTGCAGAGGCCTGTAGCCACTCCCCTGCCCCACCCCAGACCGCCCCACCCCTAGACCGCTCCTTTTATAAAGCCCCGGGACTTACACACGTTGCTGGGCCTTTTGAAAATAGGCCTGGCATGCGTAACCGTTTGAAAATCTGGCCCTTGGATTTTTGTATGAATAAGTTTATAAACTCAGAATTTTATTGTCTGCATTCAGTTGATGAAACTTTTGAATATAATTTTCCTAGCGTGTAGCAGATGGACTCAGGACCAATAGGTATAGTGTACTCCTGCTAGCAGTTGGAGACGGATCAGATTTCAATCTGATGTCAGCCCCTAGTACATATACCCCTGCAGGAAGTGCAGCTCTTCTGTATTTTCCGTCTCCATAGCAGTTAGGGACTATCTGCATGCTCTCAAGCGTTAGATCAAATTTAAAGAAGAAAACCCAAATTAAAGAAGAAAACCTACCTGAAGACGAGCCCTGCTCTCCTGCGGTGACGAGCTCCCGGACCTGGTCAATCAATGTCTGACGGAGCTCGCTATCCCGGGCCCAGGTACTTCGGGGGAACCGAAACCGAACCCCCTGCTGGAGGGTCTTTGACAGACTTCTCACCATTTCCCTCTGTTACAAGCAGCACAACAGCTGATTGACCTGGAATGGAATGCTCCAGAGTCCGCATTCAAAGGGGGACGAGCCTTGGCGGCCCTGTACCCCCTGGACCCAGCAACCAAAGATCTTCTTGCATGCCCAAGAGTGGATGCTATAGTCTGCGCGGTCTCTAGGCGCACCACTATCCCAGTGGAGGGAGGAGCTGCACTCAAAGATGCACATGACTGACGTCTGGAGTCCATCCTCAAACAATCATTTGACGTCGCTGCTATGTCTCTATAAATTGCGGCCTGTTGTACCGTAGTGACACGTGCCTGCCTATCACAAACCAGGAACACCACCCCGGGAGAAGACATGGAACCAGCGATATCATTCCTAGCGGACGCTGCCACAGCGTGCGCACAGCGGCCAGAGGAGTGTCCTCTGCGGTGGCTGCCAGGAGACAACTCTGGCTCCAAAGCTGGTCGGCCGATGCATCTTCCAAAACGCACCTCACAAGGATGCCCTTCAAAGGATCCCTCCTGTTCGGCAGCGAACTAGAGAAACTGGCCGACAAATGGGGCGAGTCCCCATTGCCGCGACTGCCGGAAGATAAGACAAAGAGAAATCAGCGTTCCTTCCCCAGGTCCTCCAGGGGCAGAAGTTCGCAGCACTTCAATCCTTACAGGAACAACTATCAAACGCCCCACCCTACGGGCAGGAACCAGTCCTTTCGGACCAAGCACAACAAGAGGGGAGCCAGCTCGGGTACAGGCCCCAGCCGCACCCCACAATGAGATTCAGCCGACCCATCCAAGGGAAGAAGCCATAGGGGGCAGATTAGCCCTATTCTACCACAGATGGGTCGAGATAACCTCGGACAAGTGGGTCCTAGCCATCATTCGGGAGGGGTACTACCTGGATTTCCTACGAACCCCTCTGGACAAGTGGAGTCCCCCTGCCACGATCCCTCCAAGAGGGCGGCGGTGGAAGCCACACTGTCCAGGCTACTGGCACTCGAGGCCATAACCCCAGTACCTCCACAGGAAATAAATACTGGCCATTTATTTTATTGTTCCCAAGAAAGAGGGAACATTCAGGCCCATCCTGGATCTCAAGTCGGTCAACTGCCACCTCAGGATCCCTCACTTCCGCGTGGAAACCCTACGATCCGTTATAAGGGCGATACAACCAGGAGAGTTTCTCACATCCCTGGATCTTTCGGAGGCCTATCTGCACATCCCCATTCATCAGGAACATCAACGCTATCTACGCTTCAAAGTCCTGAGCCGTCACTACCAGTTCCGGGCACTACCCTTCGGGTTAGCCACAGTACCCCGGACGTTCACCAAGGTAATAGTGGTGGTGGCGGCGGCAACACTGAGGAAGGAAGGAATCCTTGTTCACCCCTACCTGGACGATTGGCTGATCAGAGCAAAGTCACCGGATGAAAGCCGCCAAGCAACCAGCAGAGTCATAACTCTACTGGAAAGCCTAGGATGGGTAGTCAACACGAACAAAAGTTCCCTGCAGCCCTCACAGTCGCTGGAATACCTAGGAGTCCGATTCGACACCAAAGAGGACAAGGTCAGCCTGACCCCCACAAGGACATCAAAATTGTGGAACCGGCTACAAACCTTGCTGGACGATCCTCGTCCCACAGCATGGGATTACCTACAAGTCCTCGGGCTGATGGCATCCACACTGGAAGTTGTGCCATATGCGTGAGCCCACATGAGTCCCCTACAGCGCTCACTCCTATCACGGTGGAGCCCATGGTCCCAGAACTACACTGTACGTCTATCACTCCCGGGCAGAGTTCGGACCCAGCTACGGTGGTGGCTGCAGGCCAGCCACATGAGCCGGGGATCAAAACTATCCTCCCCAACCTGGACTCTACTCACCACAGATGCCAGTCTACGAGGATGGGGAGCACACTGCGAGGAGCTAACCGCCCAAGGGCAGTGGAACGCAGAAGAGGCGGGATGGAACATCAACCGCCTAGAAGCGCGAGCAGTCAGACTAGCCTGCATGAGGTTCATCCATAGACTTCGAAACAAAGCGGTCAGAGTAATGTCGGACAACGCCACGACAGTGCCTACATCAACCGGCAGGGGGGAACCAGAAGCCAACTGGTGTCCCTAGAAATACACCCCCTGATGGCGTGGGCGGAAGCAAACCTCCAGGAGATCTCCGCCGTCCACATCACTGGGAAAGACAACATCACGGCAGACTTCCTCAGCAGGGAAAGTCTAGACCCAGGAGAATGGAGGCTGTCACCCACAGCCTTCAAGATGATAGTGGATCGGTGGGGGACACTGGACATGGACCTTCTGGCAAACAGAACCAACGCCCAAGTATCCAGATACTTCAACCGCAGGCAGGAACTGCAGTCCCAAGGGATCGATGCCCTGGTACAGCCCTGGCCCCCGGGGACTCTACTATATGCCTTCCCGCCGTGGCCCCTACTGGGCGCAATCATTCACAAGATACACCTACACAAGGGACTAGTTCTTCTGGTGGCTCCGGACTGGCCAAGAAGACCCTGGTACGCAGACATGAGAAGACTGCTGGCAGGGAACCCCCTACCCCTGCCACCACACAGGGACCTGCTACAACAAGGTCTGATCCTCCACGAGGACCCAGCTCAATTCTCTCTTACGGTCTGGCCATTGAGAGGGCTCGCCTGAGAAAGAGCGGGTACTCAGGGGCGGTAATCGACACCCTCCTCTGAGCACGCAAGTTCTCCACATCACTAACATACATAAGGATCTGGAGAGTATTTGAAGCCTGGTGCGAAGACCACAACATCAAACCACGCTCATTCACAGTTCCCGTGATCCTGGAATTCTTACAAAATGGACTACAGAAGGGCCTGTCCCTCAACTCCATCAAGGTACAGGTGGCTGCCCTGTCATGCTACGGCTCCAAGTGCGAGAGTGACAGCACAGCCTCTCACCCGGACGTGTCACGCTTCCTGAAAGAGTCAAACGCATTCGCCCACCACTAAAGTGGCCGGTACCTCTGTGGAATCTCAATCTCGTTTTGGACTTCCTAGCGGGAACCGCCTTCAGACCCCTACGAGGCCTGTCTCTTCGCCTGTTAACCTTGAAGATGGTGTTTTTGCTGGCGGTGTTTTCAGCCCGCCGCATATCGGAACTACAAGATCTGTCCTGCCGTGAGCCGTTCCTCAGGCTCACCCCGGGGTCCATCCAACTACGCACGGTCCCCTCCTTCCTCCCCTAAGTGGCCTCACACTTCCACATTAACCAGACTATCTCGCTACCAACGACGGATGGCCGGAAGAATTCGGAAGAAGCCCGTAGTCTCCGCCACTTCAACATCGGCAGACTCCTATCCAGATACTGGAAATGTCCAAGCCCGTATGAAAAACGGACCACCTTTTCGTCCTTCACAGTGGAAAGAGACAAGGGGAAGTGGCCTCACGGGCAACCATCGCCCGCTGGATCAAGGAAGTCATCAAGGCGGCCTACGTAAAAGCTGGCAAGCCACCACCTCTACAGGTCAAGGCCCATTCTACCAGAGCCCAGGCAGTATCATGGGCAGAAACTAGAATGCTGTCATTTGCCGAGATCTGCAGGGCGGCTACATGGGTCCTCTATCTATACCTTCTCCAGATTCTACCGTCTGGATGTTCAGGCTCGGGAGGACACAGCATTTGCAAGGGCAATACTAAGTGGGTCACGGGCAGCCTCCCACCCAGATCGGGAGTAGCTTTTATACATCCCATTGGTCCTGAGTCCATCTGCTACACGCTAGGAAATGGAGAAATTACTTACCTGATAATTTTGTTTTCCTTAGTGTAGACAGATGGACTCAGCATCCCACCCTTGGCTGCCGTCACGCAGGGCCCTCAAATGTTCAAGGGTAAGCCATGTTTTTCATTTACCTAGGGCATCCACCCTGCTGGGTGTCGACGGTTGAGTACACTGGTGGTCTCCAGCTATAGTCAATCAACCAGTTCAAGTTAATCAAGTTTAACATTTAACCAAGTTATGAAGTTATCCAAGTTAACCAAATTATTAAGTTAATCAATCAATCAGTCAGTCAGTCACACATATATCCACAAGGCTTTTCGAGGAGAATACAGAAGAGCTGCACTTCCTGCAGGGGTATATGTACTAGGGGCTGATGTCAGATTGAAATCTGATCCGTCTCCAACTGCTAGCACGAGCACACTATACCCATTGGTCCTGAGTCCATCTGTCTACACTAAGGAAAACGAAATTATCAGGTAAGTAATTTCTCCATTTATTGCTAGTAATAATTCTGTCGAGTCCCATTTATCAACATTTGAAATTGTATTTTGATTGAGACTACACTTTTCTATTACAGTACTTCAGCTATTTAGGCCACATATTTTGGAATTTATATAGTGCTTTATACACCAAGGTGATTTGCTTCAAAATAAATACAGATACAAGTTCCTACTCCAACTTAAGTGGTACTTGAGATATGACTTGCTCAGGGTCACAAGTATTGGTGACAGAAACATGATTTAAACCTTGTTCTTCTGGTTCCCAGTAGGATGGCAGGGTGCAGGTGTGCTGAAGCACAGGGAGGGAGGAAGACTACTGCTGTGAGAGAGCCCTGCTGGCATCTAGAGCACTCCTTTTTGGCCATTTTCTTTGAAAGTTGATTGCTGTGCTGAAGGCTGCAGAGCCACAGGGTGGCAAGTTGCATGTAATTTCTTCATGTTCTTGCCATTTTTCAGTGTTTCACACAAATTCTTCTGTTGATGGTTTGTAAAATTCCACATAAACATAGACAGTGTTAGGTGGTAAATTTGTAATTGTTGAACTAGAAGCTAGTATTTCAGTCTGTCTAGAAGTGCTGTAAAAGGCATATTTTATTCCAGGTCAAATTACACTTAGTGTCTGCCTGTCTTGCTGCTCAAAATGTTTTTACTCAATATATAATTAAGCTCTGAAATTCATTGCCAGAGGATGTGGTGAAAGCTGTTAGTGTAGCTGTGTTTACAAAAAAAAAAAAAAGGTTTGGACAAGTTCCTGGAGAAAAAGTCTATTAAGGTAGAGTTGCAGAAATCCACTGCTTATTCTTTGGATAAGCAGCTTGGAATCTGTCTACCCCTTGGGATCCTGCCAGGTACTTGTGTCTTGGATTGACTACTGTTGGAAACAGGATACTGGGCTTGATGGGCCTTTTGGTCTGACCCAGTATGGCAAGTCTTGCATTCTTATATACCAATGACCATTTTGCAGCTTTGCAGATGTTTTTGAGAGATAGAGCCACTGATGCATAAGAACATAAGAAATTGCCATGCTGGGTCAGACCAAGGGTCCATCAAGCCCAGCATCCTGTTTCCAATAGAGGCCAAACCAGGCCACAAGAACCTGGCAATTACCCAAACACTAAGAAGATCCCATGCTACTGATGCAATTAATAGCAGTGGCTATTCCCTAAGTAAACTTGATTAATAGCCATTAATGGATTTCTCCAAGAACTTATCCAAACCTTTTTTGAAACCAGCTACACTAACTGCACTAACCACATCCTCTGTCAACAAATTCCAGAGCTTTATTTTGCGTTGAAGAAAAAGAATTTTCTCAGATTAGTCTTGAATGTGCTACTTGCTAACTTCATGGAATGCCCCCTAGTCCTATTATTCGAAAGTGAAAATAACCAAGTCACATCTACTCGTTCAAGACCTCTCATGATCTTAAAGATCTCTAGCATATCCCCCTCAGCCGTCTTTTCTCCAAGCTGAACAGCCCTAACCTCTTCAGCCTTTCCTCATAGGGGAGCTGTTCCATTCCCTGGCTCTAACTTAAAAAGCCTTGATAGTGTCTGTAACTTACAATCCTGCTAGTGCATAGCAGTGCGCGCAATGCACTCTGCTAGCCAGTTAGATAATGTACATTTGGCCACTATTCTACCAAGTCTGTTAGCATCGTAAGAGATGAATGGTTGCAAAGCTTGTCGATAGGGCTGAGTCCTTCTTTTGTAGTAAGCCAAAGCACTTTTAGACTAGGGTATGAAGGGCTTTCTCATCTTCTTGTCTGTGTGGCTTTGGGAAGAATGTAGGTAACATGATGGCTTGATTAATATGAAATGCTGAAATTACTTTTGGTATAAATTTATGGTGGGTGCAGAGCGCCACCCAGTTGTGGAAGAACTGAATATAAGGCAGATAATGAACTGAAGTCTAAGGCTTGCTGACACTACTGTTACAAAAAATATTACATTTCAGATTAGAAATTTATACTCTTCTATTTGATGGTTTTCTGACTGACGCTATTATGTTTTCAACTCCATGGGTAAAGATAATTTGGCGATCGTTGACCACTCGATATCTAATCCATCAAGCTGAGGGGATGAATGTTCTGATGAAATAGACTTTTCTCTACCTGAGTTAATAAGGAGAGATCTGACCCGAGAAAGATTAGAGGACTACTGGACAACTATACTAGATTCGTGAACCAAATGCGTCTGGGCCATGCTGGAGCTATGAGGATCAGTCAGTCCAAGTTTTTGATCATTTTTTTGTACCGTTCTGGCTATCCACATTCCAGTCGAGCAGAAAAGCATCCTGAGCTGATCTGAGCTCGCTGGGAAGAATGGAGCAAAATATTTTCCAGTTTTCTGTAGGGATGTGCAGGGTAAAAAAAAAAAATGTGTTTTGTATTGCTTTAGGGAAGTCTTTTCCCATGAATTTTGGTTTGTGGATTGCTTGATTTGTTTCATTTGTTTGAAAAAAAAGTGAATCAAACAATAAAAAAAAAAAGTCAAAAAATCGAAAACTAGGCCTTCCCCCCACAAAAATGCCAGGGCAAGGATCCCTCCCTGCCCACACCCGGCCCAGTGGGGATACATGGGCTAAGACTAGACTGAAGCCTCAGACTTGTAGGCTGAGGCTGCGGTAAGTTGCCGCGGCCTCAGCCTACTTAAGGCAGAAGCTTCAGCCTAGACCAGAGCTGGAACCCAAGTCCAACACCATGGCCTCACCCAGAGGCCGGGTCCTAACGCCGGAGCCTCGACCCGGACCCAGGCCCGATGCAACCCGATCCGGAGGCTAGGTCCCAATGCCTGTGCCTCGACTGGAGCTCGAGCCAGGCCCAATGCCATAACCTGACCTGGAGGCTGAGCCCCAACACCAGGGCCTCAGCCTAGGCCAGGAGCCAGGCCAACCTTGACGCCAAGACCCAACCCAAAGTCCGGGTCCTGATTCCAGGGCCTAGGCCTGGACCCAGGCTGGACACTGCGACTCAACCCAGGGGCTGCATTCTGATGCCGAGGTCTCAGCCTGTACCCTGGCCCGATGCTGCGATCTGACCCGGAGGCTGGGTCCCGATGCCAGGGCCTTATAAGAACATAAGAAATTGCCATGCTGGGTCAGACTAAGGGTTCATCAAGCCCAGTATCCTGTTTCCAACAGAGGTCAAACCAGGCCACAAGACCTTGGCAAGTACCCAAACACCAAGAAGATCCCATGCTACTGATGCAATTAATAGCAGTGGCTATTCCCTAAGTAAACTTGATTAATAGCAGTTAATGGACTTCTCCTCCAAGAACTTATCCAAACCTTTTTTGAACCCAGCTACACTGGGTTCAAAAAAGACGCCATCTTGTCATTGGCGCCATCTTCCCCCTTCGTCGTCGGTACACGCGGAGCAGGCCAGAGGCCCGAGGCACCTAACTTGAGCGCGCCCGTAGGGATACACATTTAACTGCGCGCACAACTAGGCCACAGGCACAACTGCGCGCATAACTGTGCCAAGCGCACAAAATCCGCCGCCTGCATGCATAACTTGTGCGCACGTACTGCGCATAACTCCTGCGCTCCCGACGCGCACAATTAAGAGCATCCGCGCATAACTTTTGCACAGACAAGCTTTTCAGCCCTACACGCGCACAAACAATGGCACCACCATCCAAGAAGGCCAAGGGACCCTTCCTTTGCCCAGCCTGCCACTATTGCAGCCTGAATTAGAATCCCTCCTGTGCCAGCAGTGTGAACAGAACCAGGGAGAGCCAAATCAAGACCTCCCACAGCCAGGAGCAGGATCCGGAACAACTGATGATGGCACCCCGGACCTAACTATGTCCAACTCGGTGCCCCCAGAGGAAAGTTCCTCCGGGGCTACCACTACAATCCCTCCTGGCATCAACATGGACCCAGGAACCTTCTCCTGGGTGGAATTTTTCAAAGGGCTGCAAACCTTTGTCCAGGCGCAACCAGCTGTTGCATCCGTCACTGCTTGACGCCCTCACTCCGCCCTCTTTACCTCTGTGGCGACTCCCTCCGGGTCTGATGGATGGCTGGCTGCTGTGGCATCTCCATGCCGTCTCCCTCTGGCGTCCCTGGACCGGCTCGACGTTGCAGATACGCCATGTTGCCTGATGACCTAGGGTGTGCGCGCGCACTCTGATTGAAGTACCAGCGAGGGCGCGAACGTCAGGGTGTCCCCCTGAGATGACGTCATCCACTTCCAATATTTAAAGGTCTCTAATTCACTATCTAACGGAGTTAGCAAGGAGAGGATTCGGATACGGATTCGGCTACGTTTCCTCCAAGCTACTCTGCCTCCTCGGACTTACCAAAGGTACCCGCTCCTTGGGGGCCTCGCTCTTTTCTTTACTTTCAGATTACAGATAGGAACCAGTACCCACTCCTCGAGGGCACATGTTCCTGGCACTCTGAAGATTCTCTACTGCCTGGAAGCTATCGCTGCTACAAACAACTGTGAGTTATCATCGCTCTCTCAGAGTTTTCCCTGGAGCCAGGTACTTGCTCCCCGAGGGCCTAAACCTTTCCAGCTCCTGAGCTTCATTGAGATCTTATGTGAGTTTATCATCTAGTTCTGTTCGTGAACCTTGTCTACTCTACCTACTCACTTTCTACAGTTTCTCAACAGCTCAGCCATCCTGGATCGCGGTTCCAGTACCTGAGGGACTACAGCCTTGCCGGGCATATCAGCTCACTACTGCCACCTCTGGTGGTTTCCAAAACCTGTTTAATAAAAGAACTAATGTGTGTCTGTCTCCATATTCAAGCCTAGCCGGTGGTCCCTCTCGGGGTATCCTCCCGGGGGCGTGGTCATCTGCCACTGGCCCAGGGATTCACCACTACTATCTCAGATTCATAATAGACTGCTGACTCCTCATGGAGAACCCTAACAGATTGCTACTCCCAGCATAGAGAAATATACAGAATCTGAGACACTACAAGATAGCTGACTCCTCCTTCTTAGAAGCCATTCATTCAGATTGCTCCTCCCATCTAAGGCCCAGCTTTCTTAACAGATTTACATCAGATTGCTACTCCTTAGCAGAATTCCAACAGATATATTACACCAGCCCAGGCTGTCCACTTGCCTCAAACTCTGCCGGAAGCACAAGTCCTTCCCAGCACCTCCCGAGGCTCTCGAGACAATCCTCTCCTAACCAAGTTCATCCCGGATGGGGATCCAGACACCTCAGAGGAGGAAACCGACTCCCTGGAAGAAGGTGAAATCCCTCCAGGGATGGAGCCATACAGGACCATGCTCTGATTCTTCCACAAAGACAAATTACCAGCCCTCGTGTCCCAAACTATGAAGACACTACGTCTCCTAGGCATAGACCCTACATTGGAACCGAAAAAGAATCCCATGTTGGTGTACCTCCATAAAGCCTCATGCTATTTTCCTATGTTGGAGCCCATCAAAGAACTGATTGACCTCGAATGGAATACTCCAGAGGCCAGTTTTAATGGGGGAAGGGCACTAGAAGCCCTATACCCGCTGGAACCCATGGCTAAGGAACTTCTACGCTTCCCTAAAGTTGATGCTATGATCTGTGGTGTCTCAAAACTCACCACGATCCCTGTGGAGGGAGGAGCGGCACTGAAGAACCCCCAAGACAGAAGGCTGGAAGCCATCCTTAAGCAGTCCTTTGATGTTTCAGCAATGACGCTATAAATTGCCTCCTGCTGCGCCTTGGTGGCACGTTCCTGTTTGATCCTCTCCAGAGATGCTACCATGCCCGGAGAAGCGATGGAACCTGCGGTCTCCTTTCTCACCGATGCTACCGCTGACCTTGTGCGCACATCATCCAAGGGTGTCGCCGCCGCAGTGGCAGCCAGAAGACAATTATGGCTCCAAAATTGGTCGGCTGATGCGAGTTCCAAGGCGAACCTCACAAAAATGCCTTTTAAAGGATCTCTCCTGTTCGGGAGCGAACTTGAGAAGTTAGCCAATAAATGGGGTGAATCCCCAATACCCTGATAACCGGAAGACAGGAACATAAGAACATATCAGTGCTCCTCCCCCAGAAAAACCAAGGGTAGAGGATCGCAGCGCTTTAAACCTTACAGGAACACTCAGTCCCAAGCACCTCGTACTTCAAGAAGGTTTCAGTCCTTTCGGAACAAGCACATGTCATGTCATATTACATTTCTGTATACAGCGGTCTGGACACCACTCTTATGACTTATCGTGCCCCACAATGAGAAGACACAGACCCATCCACAGGAAGAAGACATAGGGGGCAGACTTACTTTCGTCGACTAAAGATGGGTTGAAGTAACATCGGACAAGTGGATCCTAACTATCATTCGAGAGGGGTATGCCTTGGAATTCCAAAGCATCCCCCCAGACAAATTTATGAGATCACCGTGCCACTCTCACTCCAAGAGACTGGCAGTGGAAACCACACTAGCAAGACTACTCAGCCTGAAGGCAATAGCTCTGGTGCCTACGTCTCAACAAAATACTGGTCACTATGCCATCTATTTTATCGTTCCCAAGAAAGAAGGAACATTCCGGCCCATCCTGGACCTCAAGGCCGTCAACAGTTACCTGAAGGTACCACACTTCCGCATGGAAACCCTACGCTCCATTATAATGACAGTACAACCGAGAGAATTCCTAACCTCCCTGGACCATCATAGCACAACAGTAGGGGTAAAAGGGGATTTGGATTCAAACAGCAACCAACGAAGACCCCGATTTTTAAAGTCTGGGGAATCAAGCATGTAATTTGCTGATGCGCCGGTTACTACCCTAATCAATAAGCCTGATACTTTAATTCAACTCCAACATTGCTCTCTATTTCAGTTGCAAGGGGTAACAGGGAATTGGATTCAAACAGCAACCAACAAGGGCCATGACTTTTACAGTCTGGGAAACAGATAAGCATGGGGATATGGCGCTTTATGTCCGGGATGGCATAGAGTCCAACAGGATAAACATCCTGTATGAGACTAAATGCAAAATTGAATCTTTATGGATAGAAATCCCTTGTGTGTCGGGGAAGACTATAGTGATAGGAGTATACTACCGTCCACCTGGTCAAGATGGTGAGACGGACAGTGAAATGCTAAGAGAAATTAGGGAACCTAACCAAATTGGTAGTGCGGTAATAATGGGAGACTTCAATTACCCCGATATTGACTGGGTAAATGTATCATCGGGACACTCTAGAGAGATAACTTTCCTGGATGGAATAAATGCTAGCTTTATGGAGCCGATGCGAGAGGGAGCAATTTTAGATCTAATTCTCAGTGGAGAACAGGATTTGGTGAGAGAGGTAATGGTGGTGGAGCCACTTGGCAATAGTGATCATAATATGATCAAATTTGATTTAATGACTGGAAGGGGGTCAGTAAGCAAATCCACGGCTCTTGTGCTAAACTTTCAAAAGGGAAACTTTGAGAAAATGAGAAAAATAGTTAGAAAAAAACTGAAAGGAGCAGCTACAAAAGTAAAAAGTGTACAAGAGGCATGGTCATTGTTAAAAAAAAAATACCATCCTAGAAGCACAATCCAGATGTATTCCACACATTAAGAAAGGTGGAAAGAAGGCAAAACGATTACTGGCATGTGTAAAAGGGGAGGTGAAAGAAGCTATTTTAGCCAAAAGATCTTCATTCAAAAATTGGAAGAAGGATCCAACAGAAGAAAATAAGATAATGCATAAATGTTGGCAAGTTAAATGTAAGACATTGATAAGACAGGCTAAGAGAGAATTTGAAAAGAAGTTGGCCGTAGAGGCAAAAACTCACAGTAAAAACCTTTTAAAATATATCCGAAGCAGAAAGCCTGTGAGGGAGTCAGTTGGACCGTTAGATGATCGAGGGGTTAAAGGGGCACTTAGAGAAGATAAGACCATCGCGGAAAGATTAAATGATTTCTTTGCTTCGGTGTTTACTGAAGAGGATGTTGGGGAGGTACCCGTACTGGAGAAGGTTTTCATGGGTAATGATTCAGATGGACTGAACCAAATCACGGTGAACCTAGAAGATGTGGTAGGCCTGATTGACAAACTGAAGAGTAGTAAATCACCTGGACCATGCTATTATAAAATTACCCTCCCTAAGCATATTATCTAGGAATAAATAGAAATCCGCAAAATCTCGCAAAAGTGATTTTTTTTTTTTGTAAGATTTTTGCTTCCACTCAATCTCTGATTCCTGGACTTAGGGAGGGAATTCCCCAGTGCTGTTGTAGCTGCTCTTCCTGTAATCTGGGTGGGAGATCCCAGAGTCATTGCTCACTGTCTATCCTCCTTGGACCCTAGAAGGGGATTCTGATTGAGGAGCCTGATTGCAGTTGCTTAGTGGCCATTTTGACAACAGTTCCAATATTATCCCTCAAAATTTGATTTATTTTGTGTTACTTTCTTAAAATCACTATTCAACAAAACTACATCTTTTGTTGTTTATAAGGACACCTCAACTATGTGGGTAGGAACAGTGGAATGTGCCCTTACAAGAGCATACATAAACAGGGTGAGTTCCATATTGGTATATAGATTTTAGAGAAACTATGTAAATCCAGAACTCTGTGGAACAGCTTTACATTGCTAAAGACACCAGTAATTGACAAAAGATTTATAAGATCAATAAGAATTTAATTGACTTTGTTTCCTAAATTAGGTTGTATTATCTCTTTCAGACTATGAAAATTTGAATTTACTCAGTTGCAGAATGGACAGCACAAAGAAAACTGATGCACCTTTCAGTGATGAAGGATTTCAGTTTAGAATGGGTCTCAATGATAACAAAGCTGGAATGGAAGGCTTGGATAAAGAGAAAATCAACAAAATTATCATGGAAGCCACCAAGGTGCGTACATGTGTTTTCTATGTCACCTCTGTTTTGTGAACTCTTCATTAGGAAAGTCTCAAAAAGAAAGGGATCAACAAAGCCTATATAACTTAAAACATTAGGTAAATGCAAGGTATCAACAAACTTGCCAGTACACCCTTCAGTGCATAGGCCACCCATTCAACTCTTTCATATACCTTGTGAACAGAAACTGCTTTTTTTTTTTTAAAGGAGTTTTTTATTTATGCAATTTAAATGTTCATAGACAAACCGTTTTCAATAGATATGTAAAGCCCAAGACCAACACGGCTGGTAAATCACAATATGATGCTCAGAGGCTAAACTAAGTAATCCATTTTAATCAGGAATGATGTGATCGTTGTCATTCTTCAGACTAAACATCTCGCAGCTTAGGAAAGGTCATTTTTAGAGTTATGTATTTTATTTATAAACAAGAGTTAAACTTGTTGAGGCCCCAAAATATTTTTAACTGTTATCCAAGACGATCGCCCAGTTAATCTTGTTTGGCAAGCACCTTCTTGTTATCTTTCAGAGGATCAGTTTTTTGGTGATGCATTAAGCAGTTAAACTGCATAATGGACCAGTTAGACTTGTTCTTTGCATTTATTTAAGTCTGAACAGGACAGGTTCATTTTACATGCACCATTTATGTTTTAACCTATAGTGAAGTATAATATTATCAGAGGGAAAACAGAATTTGATCAGCGTGCAAATGCCCTGAAAGATGGTGCAGATATTATAGTATTTTATGGCTCATGACACCTCCAGGTGCCATGGGAAATGCTGTGTCATGAGATACTCTCTCTCAATGCTTCCTATACATTTGCTGATTGTACTTTTTAAAAGCAATGAAAATAAGAACATAAGAAATTGCCATGCTGGGTCAGACCAAGGGTCCATCAAGTCCAGCATCCTGTTTCCAACAGAGGCCAAACCAGGCCACAAGAACCTGATTTAATGCTTATGAGCTGCATATGATTCTTCACAAATTCTGGGTTATAATATCTTCCCTGCCCCTGAATATGACATTTTGACTCTCACTGGTGATGTGTGTGTCTAACTGTTTATCTTTTATATAGTGCTGCAAGACAAGTATCTCATTGTTTGGAGGGAAAAAAGATAGTACTGGAAAACATAACGTTTTCATAAGAACAGCATAAATGGGCAGCACTGAATATGATGGGGCGGATTTTAAGAGCCCTGCTCGCCTAAATCCGCCCAAATCCGGGCGGATTTAGGCGAGCAGGGCCCTGCGCGCCGGTAAGCCTATTTTACATAGGCCTACTGGCGCGCGCAGAGCCCCGGGACTCGCGTAAGTCCCGGGGTTTTCGGAGGGGGCGTGTCGAGGGGCGGGCCCGAACCGCGCTGCGTTTTCGGGGCGTGTCGGGAGCGTTCCGGGGGCGGGCCCGGGGGCGTGGCTACGGCCCGGGGCGGCCCGGGGGCGTGGCCGCGCCCTCCGGACCCGCCCCCAGATCGCGTCCCGGCGCACTAGCGGCCCGCTGGCGCGCGGGGATTTACTTCTCCCTCCGGGAGGCGTAAATCCCCCAACAAAGGTAAGGGGGGGGTTTAGACAGGGCCGGGCGGGTAGGTTAGGTAGGGGAAGGGAGGGGAAGGTGAGGGGAGGGCAAAAGAAAGTTCCCTCCGAGGCCGCTCCGATTTCGGAGCGTCCTCGGAGGGAACGGGGGTAGGCTGCGCGGCTCGGCGCACGCCGGCTATACGAAATCGATAGCCTTGCGCGCGCCGATCCCGGATTTCAGCGGATACGCGCAGCTACGCGCGTATCCGCTGAAATCCAGCGTACTTTTGTTGGCGCCTGGAGCGCCAACAAAAGTACGCCTATTCGCGGTTTTTGAAAATCTACCCCATTGTGAGCCCAGTATAAAAGTTTACTAGTTTCTCTTAATGAAATAGCAATTTCAGTAGTTTTTATATTTTTGAAAAAGGAAAGTAAATGGGTTTTTTTTTCTTAATTTCTTACAAAAATTGTGAGATGATGAGAAAAGGCACTAATTCGTGTGTGTATATAGATAAATACTTGTAAAACATTTTTTTTTATAACAGGGCTCTCGTTTTTATGAAAATGAACTGAAGAAAGATCAGCAGGTTAACCAGAGAATTGAAAAAATGATGCTGCAAAAAGCTCAAATTACAAGTCAGCTGCTAAAGAAGGCACAACTACAGGTATTCTTTCTCATGTCTGTGTCCTCTCCGTATTTTCCCTCCACTTTCATCCCTGCTGTAAGAGGGATATTATTCTGCCTTGTAGGTTATAATCTTAGATGGCATAAACACTGATTTATGTAGTATCCACTGAGTGCTCAAATCGGTGTCTTGCCATAAATTGGAGTACTTTGTATTTCCTATGGCAGCAAAGATCTTTCTTCAGCTTTGTTCTCTAGAATGAGCACTGTAATGCGGGCATGGAATCCATGTAAGTGTAAACCAGTTAGCCTGCTGGTCTAGCACTAAACATATTTTAAAACCAAGACATTCTCTGTCGACAAGCAGGCATGAATTAGCCATTACATTTGGGCGATGGCAGCACCTTCTAATGATATGGATCCATCTCTCAAAATCTCAGTAAACCTTTGAGCATGCACAGGAGTTCTGTATGCAAGCACTGCTTCATGAACACCTCAGTCTTTCTTTGAGCTACCATATAGACATATCCTGTTCTCTCGCTCAAATTGTTTTGTCTCTTGAAGCCTGGCCCCTTGTCAGAGAATTTGTGAATTATGTTTAATTAGTATTTGAATAGAGTTAGGCTTTTGGATCTTTTGTTTGACTATTTTGCCTACTGCCTTTTATGAAACCTTGTAAATAAAGTGTATTTTTGAGAAAATAAGTTTAAAGCTTGGAATCATGCTGCCTTTGCTTATGCCATCTAGGCCTGACCAAATGTGGAGTCCTCACACCTTATTTACAAGAAACTAAAGTTTTTTAACTTGTGTTAGTTGTTTTTTTTTAGAGTCCTTTTATAACTGATGTTTAACCATTATAATGAATGGCATGTGCAAGTTTGATGATTGCCTCTATATCAAAGCAAACAAAAAATTAGTTTGCATTCTCAATGTCACTTCAAAAAAATCTAAAAAAAAAGTTTTAAAAGTTTTTTTTTAAAAACCTCAAGGCAAGTTGTTTTTAACCTTTCATTTTGTTTCTTTATTCTTTAGTTAAATATCTACATTGCATGCATAATATTTTCTAAAGCATTTTTAGCATGTTATATAAAAGGTTACGAACCACTGGTCTACACTCTTGTTTTTACCAAATATAGGAGCCTATTTACCAAAATGCCATAATGCGCATTGTCATACATTATTAGTAAATAGACCCCATTGAGATTATTGGGATCATTTACTAACAAAATGCGCATTATGGCATTTGGCAAATAGGCCCCATAGACTGAAGTTTGGAATTGCAAGGTAATTCATATGTGTAAACCCTGAATTGGAAAATCGAATAGACCATTTCAGGGTAAAATATTCTATACTACTTGAAATTTGCCTGGCTAAGCCTCTATAATAATTGAGCAATGAATTTTGTATTTAGAATTTATATAACCCTGTGAAAAATACTATTTATGTTCCAGTTTTTAAAGCTTTTTATTTATGTCAGCAGGACAGGACAGCAAGATCCATAATATATAAAGAAAATATAGCATCACACAGAGCTACACACAGAACAATCATTATAAACCCACCTGCATCTTAAGTTACAATCAGTATTCCTGGGGTCCTACCATTTTAGGTTGCATTATTTCCTAAGAAAAAGACGTTTGCAAGAACTCCTAACCTTAATGTTCCTCTAGCACACATTGCTTCAGACACCCACATAGCTCATTACATTTTCTGCCTAAACATTATTTAGAATATCAAAAGGAACTTGTTCTTAAATTGTATTTTGTAGAGACTCCATTTTGACAAAGAATCTTGGGGTACTCTCAATATCTCAATGGGGAATAGTTGTACTTAATTATGAGTTATCAAAGTAATTTTCCAAGCTTGTGCTATGGTATAGCTCCTTCCATTTATGGTTGCTGTAGTTACAGCATGTAAAATTAGTGATTGTTTTAAGCTGTGACTGGATCAAGGCTTTGCGTGCAGGAATTTAAGACTAGAGAAACATATGAACCTAAAGTGGAATGCACTTCATTTATGCAGTATTATGTTGTAATTATGAAGATATACCATTTCAGATTATGAAGATATACCATTTCAGGATTCAAAAACATAGTTCCTCATATTGAGGAACTATGTTTTTGTTATATTCCATCTCCTCACCGCGAGGATCCTTGTTTTGTTTACCCTGTCTTTTCTTAGCTGCCTATCGTTACCCCCCTCCCAGTTTGAACTTCCCTGTTAAAATGTAATTTTCCAAACTTAACTTGTTGATTGTAAACCGGCATGATGTCCACAACGAATGCCGGTATATAAAATGTTCTAAATAAATAAAATTGTTGGTCTGGCTGGGACTGATGTACTTACAGGTCTTTAAACTAGCAAAGACTCTTAAAACATCCACTTGCTATGTTGTGAGGGGAGTTAGTGATAACAGTGGTAACAAGGCCAAAATAAACAACAAGACTTACAAATAAAACCAAATCATTCTTGCAGACCAGAAAGTCTCCCAGATAAATATTTTGGCACTACAGTTACAGTACCAATTAGATTATAGCATGTATATTTACAGAAATGTAGGTATCTGTATGCACTTAGGATCTCCGAGGGAATTTGTAAATAAAGAAAAATGTTTTGCTAATTATCTTTGCAAACAAATACCAGAACTTACTGGCAGTTTCTGGATCCGACGGGGAAGTCAGTTGACAAGTTCGTACCCATGCTTGCTGCCCTTTTTTTGGCAGCATGTCTCTGACAGTCTTGAGTGATGTCATCCCTGTCAATCATGGGCCACATTGTGTGCACTCAGAGCAGAGTTACTGTCATTTTTCCACTTATTTATTTTAAAATCTTGTAATCCCCATCTTCTATTTCATGATCAGTGCAGTTTACAACAAAACACTCATAATTATCAAACATGAAAAAAATTTAAAACCATAAAAAAAATTGTATAACAAACATAGTAGAAAATTACAATTAAACTGTATTAGCATATGCTTCTGCAAAATGCCAAGCTTTCACTCTTAAAAGCTGTGAATTTGTAAAGAGATATGTGTGCAATTGTTTTGGTGAAACAGGTGAATAACAGGAGAGTGGCATTGCAGTGTAAGCATGCATACAAGAGCTGTAGACAGTTCTTAGTAGTTTCAGCAAATCGTTTTCACTAGTATCAGCATTTTGTAGTAGTACATCCTGGTTCTCACAAGTTAGCATAAGTTGTTATAAGTTCCATGTTTGGCCTATAGACTTGTACCTGAAACCTTATCCCATGGAATAAATAATATATCAGATCCAATCTTGACTGCCACACCTAAAGTTGAATGCTCTCCATTTTTGCAGTATAGTATTTTATTATAAAGGGAAAAAGAACCAGATCTGGTCTTGAACTGGGGTCTTCCCTGTTGGAGGTGTTCTTGCTGTACCCTTGAGCCATAGGATAGGTCTCTGCATTTGCCACCAAGCAAACTGAGAAGGCTTGCATATCTGCTTTCAGCCCAGATCTGCAACCCTGCCCCCAAGGATTCAAATTGGTTCTCTGAGATTCATAAGGGATCACTGAAACTATCCCACTGTTCCCGGCAACTTGAGGATTCTAGAGCTATACATCTGTAACCTTGACTAAATCAAGTACCCATATCTTAATCTGAGTACTTGTGAAGAAATCCTGTTTGAACTTGAGTATCTCTTGAAGTAACACTGATTGGATTGTGAGTACTCTGAATCTGCTGCTGTTCAAATTTAGAAGGTGAAGAGAATCTGTTATTTTTGATGTTATGAATAAACTTTGCCTTGAATGAGAAGATTACTGTGTTTAATAGCCTGTGGCTAGCAGTCTGACAGTTATGCCTTTGAATGATGGCTTATAGCTTGCCAAGCCCTAGCCTGACATTTAGTTAACATTTCCCGTGTCAGATTGTTAGATTGCACTAGGATTGGTTTGCTTGCAGCCAATCCTGTTAACTAGCAAAGACTCTTCCAATATCCACTTAAAGTATTTCAAAATAGTTCTAAGTTTATGAAAAATTAAAATGAGATGTGGAATTTGGGAAATGAGCAATGGAAAAGAGTAAGAAAATATGCATTTAAAACATTTTTTTTCTGTAGATTCTTCACTGAACAATAACAGCAACCAGCTGTAACTCTATAACCTGCTTTCTCACAGGGACTTTTGTTTGCTAATTTCAGTTTGGTTGCTCTTTAATTTATCCTGGCAAAAATTAATAGAGAGGGAGGAATAAACTTTGACACAGATAATGACAAAGAACAAACACACACTCATAAGAAGAATAACTTGCAGAGTCAGTTTTTCACAACTGTGCCAAATTCAAGCAGGTAACAGACACTCAGTGCTCTAACAGCTTGAACCATTCTGAAGAAACCCACAGATATACATGAAAAGAATATTTTGTATCAAAGACCCTGTCCTTGATTCACCACATTTCTCCTCATAAATCAATTTTATGTGGCTATGTTACAGTGCAAGTCATGTAAACTACTGCACAGGAGACAGAATTCACAGCTTTATTTTAACTATGCATTATGACTATGATAAATTTTGCTTTTAATGTCTGTGCAGTCTATTTTTAATGTAATTTTAGTTCACTCTTGCTTGAGAAGTCTGAGGTGAATGGTATGCTATAATAGGCTCTCTGAGAGTATCGATTTTCTTTGATGGCCACTGTGCTAGCATTTTTCTCTTTTCAGACCACTAACCTTATTCTTAAAGCACGCTAGAAAATAGGCTTACATTTTGTACAGTTCATTTTTAATTTAATAGAATGCTAAATATTGGCAATTGTGGCTATTCTGGCCTCCATTCTAGCCTTTAACAGGAAGAACAAATCAGAATCGATAAACACCGAAGACACATTAATTGAGTGGAATAATAAAAGCTGCAGCTTTATCGATGACCTGACAAGGGCATATAAACTGGGTACCTGAGCCCTTCCTCAATGTCCTTTCCTCCAAATCTCTCTTTCTGTTATGGGAAGGGAAAGAGCCAAGTAGGGCATTTTCATGAGCATGTGTTCTTCTGGAACTCACAGCCCACCATGGGCGAGCAAAGCTTTGGTCCTCTTAAGAAGCTTGTTTATGTCGGGGTGTCACTGGGCAAACTGCCTGCTAGCCCCACAGCTGCAGGTCATGACTATGCCAAGGTCAGTCGGGTTGCTGCTGCATTGGAGCTGAGCAGGCCCTGATAACAATCAAACATCTGTTCCTGAGAAGTCCTCAGTCAATGGCTTACCAGAGGTAGGTGCCTCCTCTTGTGAACCACTCAGGCCCTCCCCTTCCCCTAATCCTCCTTAAGCTTGAGAACCCCGCCAGCTCTCTGAGGAAGAGTGAGCAAAGAAAGGGAAACAATCCAGCCCTTGTTTAATCTTGGACTCCTGCTGTCTCTGGGTCTTTAGACCCACCCACCCCTGGGTCTAGCTTTCTTTAATAACTATCATAATAATCATATAATTTAATCTAATTTAGAATCATCAATTATAATTGAGATTTTCCATTTAGAACATCCCCTTCAGGTTTTGAAGTGTTTGCAGGCCTCTTCTTAGTCCCCCTATCTCCAATATGTTTTCTATTCCTGTTGCTAATCTTTCTCGGGTTGCTAATCCTCCCCTGTGCCTATTGTCTCCGTATTCTTCTTCTCCTCCTTTTACTTTCAGCTGGGGATATCAAACCTAGTCCTGGCCCTTCAAGGCAATTTTCACTCCATTGTCCCATATCAAGCCATAACTCCTCCAGTCTTATCACTATCCCCCTTCTTCCTCCCTCTCTCTTCTCTTCATTTCTCGTGCTCTCTTGAAATGCAAATTCCATCTCCAAGAAGCTTGCCTTTATTTATGACCTTTTTCCCTCTCGTTCTCTTCATCTCCTTGTCTTAACCTCCATGACAGAGAGCAGCAACTGAAGCAGTGTCCTCAGGGGAAAGCCAGCTCTCTGTTATCTTTTCTCCCATACACCTCGCCCGGTAGGCTATGTTGGTGGTGCTGGACTGCTGCTCTCCCTCTCCTGCACGTACGTCACGCACGCCCATCCATGTGCTTTCGTTGGCTTGAGCGCTCATGCACTAGGGGCATGCGTTCGTCCGTCTTCGCCGGTGGGGGCCGCTGGAAGCCGCTTTCGCCGCTGGCTGCCCCCGCCCCCTCCGGAGGACGGCAGAGAAGGCTGAAAAAGAAACAAAAAGTAAGTTGGTTACACTTATTCACATATTTTACATGTCAAGTCGCTTCGGGAGGAGGGGATTTTAGGTTTTACATATTTTACATGTCGAGTCACTTCGGGAGGAGGGGATTTTAGGTTTTTAGGTTTTACATATTTTACATGTCGAGTCGCTTCGGGAGGAGGGGATTTTAGGTTTTTAGGTTTTCTTTGGTTAAAGTTGGGATCCACTTCCTGGTACCTGTCATTTCAAATGTCATTTGAAATGACAGGTACCAGTGCACCCAGGATACTGTATAGGCGCTGTATAAAGCGCCTATACAGTAAAATGGGTTGCGCGGGCCTAACGCTTCACGGACGCTTCTTGGACGCGGCTTGCATTTGCATGCGATTTTAATACAGTATCGAGCGGTAGGTGAGCTGGACTGTGCGTGCGGCAAACGCTGGTGCGCCCGGCACTAACGCAGCTCTTCCTACCGCTCCTTACTGTATCGGCCTGTGAGTTAGCAAGGATTAGATTCGTCTGGTCTAAGCCACTCTGCTGCTTCCGTGCTGCCGCTGGAAGCTCTCTCTCTGCCCTTCAGGGTATTGACTAATCTGGGTACCCGCTCCTCGGGGGCCCTCTGCTTTATTTCAGGTGCCTTACAGGGTTCAGGTACTCGCTCCTCGAGGGCCTGCTCTCCTTGCCTCGGTTCCTGTACCATCTGCTTCAGCCTGGTGGAATCGCCAACCTACAGCTACCATCTAGTGAGTAATCTAACTCTCAGTCTGTCTCATCTACAGCATTGCCTTGCCTGGGAAACCTACACTGGAATCCCCCTATACCAACGGGGTGAGATGGGTTCCCCCTGCCGAGGGTCCCGAGACTGCTACATCTGGATTACCTCACTATTGCCACCTCTGGTGGTACACATCAAGCTGTACAATAAAAGATCTAATTCTGTGTTTGTGCGTCCTGAGTCTAGCCCAGTACTCTGGCTCCCCATGGGGCTCCTCCCCATGGGCATCTGCCACAGTACCCAAGAATCCACCCAAACACCGCTAAACCATAACAGGCACACGGCAAGCCAAAGGCAAGGTTTTCTGTAGTAACAACGCAGAGGGCTGCCTCGAGGAGCGGGGAAGCGCTGAGAGAAAGAGTCCAGTAGGTTGTGCTGAGCCAGGGCCCGCAGGGCGGGAGATGCAGTGAGAGGGTCCAATAGGTTGCACTGAGCCTGGCCCCGATGAGCGGGAAGCGCTGAGAGAGAGACCAGTTAGGTTGTGCTGAGCCAGGGCCTGCGAAGTGGGAGATGCAGAGAGAGTCCGGTAGGTTGCGCTGAGCCTGGCCCCGAGGAGCAGGAAGCGCTGAGAGAGGAACCTGGAAGAAGAAGCGCAGAGGTCCAACGACAGGAGCAGTCGATCCGTGGAAAGAGTAAGGCGCCAGAAGGAACCATGGAACTCGTTGTTAAGTCAGTTAGTGAAGGCCAGAGGCGGTTCTTAAATATCCCGGGCCAATGATGTCATCAGGCGGGGACGAACCCGGAGTTCTTGCCAAGGGTTCTTTAAAGGCAAAGCAGGTAGCGCACGCACACCTAGGGAGGCCCAGGATTGGAGCGCTGGTCGGTGGCGTCCCAGCCACCACGTGAAGTGCAGAGAGTCGGGACAAACGTGGCGGTGGTGACTGGCCACCGCTGCGAGTGCATCGGAGGAGAAGGGCCAGGCAAGACATGCGGTGAGTTGAACTTGCCGTGGCCGGTGGTCATAACACTTCTATAATATCCCCTTTCAGATGTACAGAAACATGATATCAGCCAAAACACAGGACATGATTTTTTAAACCATTTTATAAATTAATTTGATGATTGACATCAGAAGGTTTTTAAAGCAGCATTACCTCTTGCTTGTGATAGAACTTAAGTGTCACTCTTCTCAGTACAAGATCTCTGTCCTTTCAAAGGTAGAGGAAAAAGTAATCCATGAATCATCAGTAAGGCATTTGAAGAAAAATAACTGTTTTATTTGTTATTTAAATCCTAAGAACTCTTCCAGATCTCTGCTACTTATTTGTTTATGGGGAAAACATACTCATGATATTGAGAGATTATATAGGATTTTTTTGTTTTTTGGGGGGGGGGGGGGCACTTTTCCAACAAATATTGGTGGATACATGGAGAATTTTAATGCAAATAACACTTTATTTTTCTCTTAAATTCCCCTTTTTGGCCACGTTATGGTCCTTTGATTGCATTTACTTCTAAAAGTTGTGCTGTGTCCTTTTTTGAGATGTGACCATGGATCGATACAGAAGCATTATGTATTCTGTGTTTTATTCTTTTTCCTTTTTGGATCATTCCTAACATTAAGAACATAAGAAACATTCTATATGCTTTTTTGACTGTGGCTGTACACTGAGCTGAGGATTTCAAAGTATTGTCAACAAAGATTCCAAAGACCTTTTTCTGGGCAGTAATTTCTAATACAAAACCCAGCATTGTTTACCTGTAGTTGGGATTATTTTCCCTATGTACATCACTTTGCACTTGTCCACATTAAATTTCAGCTTCTAGATTATTAATTAATATGTGCATATGGAGGTAGGAGAGTGTTAAGAGATCTGAGGAAAAAGGGAGTATGAGCCCTTTTTGTACTGTATTTTTGAATATGATCTATTGTATTGTACCCTTGAATGTGATCTATTGTTTTACTTGTGTTGTTACATCACTTAGGGAGATCTTTATCAATGAAGTGATTAACAAATGATTTTTAAGTAAGTACATAGAAACATAGAAACATAGAAATGACGGCAGAAGAAGACCGAATGGCCCATCCAGTCTGCCCAGCAAGCCTCACACATTTTTTCTCTCATTCTTATCTGTTTCTCTTAGCTCCTTGTTCTATTCCCCTTCCACCCCCACCATTAATGTAGAGAGCAGTGATGGAGCTGCATCCAAGTGAAATATCTAGCTTGATTAGTTAGGGGTAGTAGGGGCAGTAACTGCTGCGATAAGCAAGCTACACCCATGCTTATTTGTTTTACCTAGACTATGTTGTACAGCCCTTGTTGGGTTTTTTTTTCTTCTCCCCTGCCGTTGAAGCAGAGAGCCATGCTGGATATGCATTGAAAGTGAAGTATCAGGCACATTTGGTTTGGGGTAGTAACCGCCGTAACAAGCCAGCTACTCCTCGCTTTGTGATTGCGAATCCTTTTTTTCTTCACCCCTGTCGTTGAAGCTATGCAGGATATGCGTGAAGCATCAGTTTTTTGTTTTTTGTTTTTTTTTTCCCCTGCCGTTGAAGCAGAGAGCTATGCTGGAAATGCGTGATGTATCAGTCTTTCTCCCATGCCGATGAAGCAGAGAACCATGCTGGATATGCATGGAAAGTGAAGTATCAGGCACATTTGGTTTGGGGTAGTAACCGCCGTAACAAGCCAGCTACTCCCCGCTTTTTGAGTGCGAACCCTTTTTCTTCTCCCTTGCCGTTGTAGCAGCGAGCTCTGCTGGATGTGTGAAGTATCAGTTATTCTTCTCCCCTGTCAGTTATTCTTCTCCCCTGTCATTGAAGCAGAGAGCTATGCTGTATATGCATTGAAAGTGAAGTATCAGGCATATTTGGTTTGGGGTAGTAACTGCCGTAACAAGCCAGCTACTCCCCTCTTTGTGAGTGCAAATCCTTTTTTCCATTACCTCTTGTTGTTGAAGCTTAGAGCGATGTAGGAGTCACAGTAAGCATGTGTATGTTTATTTAATAAGGGTATTGTGTCAATAGCCATCATTCTGGCGAGTCACCCACTCTTCATTGGCGGCCTCTTGACTTTATGGATCCGCAGTGTTTATCCCACGCCCCTTTGAAGTCTTTCACAGTTCTGGTCTTCACCACTTCCTCCGGAAGGGCATTCCAGGCATCCACCACCCTCTCCGTGAAGAAATACTTCCTGACATTGGTTCTGAATCTTCCTCCCTGGAGCCTCAAATCGTGACCCCTGGTTCTGCTGATTATTTTCCTACGGAAGAGGTTTGTCGTTGTTTTTGGATCATTAAAACCTTTCAAGTATCTGAAAGTCTGTATCATATCACCTCTGCTCCTCCTTTCCTCCAGGGTGTACATATTTAGATTCTTCAATCTCTCCTCGTACGTCATCCGATGAAGATCCTCCACCTTCCTGGTCGCCCTTCTCTGTACCGCTTCCATCTTGTCTTTGTCTTTTTGTAGATACGGTCTCCAGAACTGAACACAGTACTCCAGGTGAGGCCTCACCAAGGACCTGTACAAGGGAATAATCACTTCCCTTTTCTTACTCGATATTCCTCTCTCTATGCAGCCCAGCATTCTTCTGGCTTTTGCTATCGCCTTGTCGCATTGTTTCGCTGTCTTCACATCATTTGACACTATCACCCCAAGGTCCCTCTCCTGCTCCGTGCACATCAGCCTTTCCCCCCCCATCGAGTACAGTTCATTCGGATTTCCACTCCCCATATGCATGACTTTGCACTTCTTGGCATTGAATCTCAGCTGCCATATCTTCGACCACTCTTCCAGTTTCCTTAGATCCCGTCTCATTCTCTCCACTCCTTCCGGCGTGTCCACTCTGTTGCAGATCTTAGTGTCATCCGCAAAAAGACAAACCTTACCTTCTATCCCGTCCGCAATGTCGCTCACAAAGATATTGAACAGGACCGGTCCCAACACCGATCCTTGCGGTACACCACTTAAAACCGCTCTCTCTTCAGAGAAGGCTCCATTTACCATCACACATTGTTTTCTGTCTGTCAACCAATTTGCAATCCAGGTCACCACCTCGGCACTCACTCCCAAGCTTCTCGTTTTATTCACCAGTCTCCTGTGCGGAACCGTATCAAAAGCTTTGCTGAAATCCAAGTAGATGACATCTAGTGCTCTTCCTTGATCCAATTCCTTGGTTACCCAGTCAAAAAAGTCAATCAAATTTGTCTGACAGGATCTTCCCCTGGTGAATCCATGCTGCCTCTGGTCCATCAATTCTCCAGACTGTAGATAGTTCACTATTCTCTCTTTCAGCAGTGACTCCATTACTTTTCCCACCACCGAAGTGAGGCTAACCGGTCTGTAGTTGCCTGCCTCTTCCCTGTTCCCACTCTTGTGAAGCGGGACCACCACCGCTCTTCTCCAATCACTCGGCACCACTCCCGTTTCTAGGGATCTATTGAACAGGTCACACAGCGGACCCGCCAGAACATCTCTGAGCTCCCTCAATATCCTTGGATGAATCCCATCAGGCCCCATGGCTTTGTCCACTTTCAGGTTCTTTAGTTCTTCCCACACATTTTCTACTGTAAAAGGATTTTCATCTATTCCCCTTCCCTCCAGTTTCTTGTTGTTTAGAGATGGTCCTTCTCCAGGGTCTTCTTTAGTGAACACAGAGCTGAAGTATTCGTTTAATATTTCTGCCATTTCTTCGTCTCTCTCTACACATTGATCATTACCACCTTTCAATTTCACTATACCACTTTGGACCTTTCTCTTTTCGCTGATGTATCTGAAAAATGTTTTGTCACCATTTTTTATCTCCTTGGCAATCCTCTCTTCTGCTTGACTCTTTGCCAACTTGATTAATTTCTTTGTCTCCCTCAGTTGATACAAATATTCTTCTTTGTGCTCCTCCCTTTGGGATCCTTTATATTTCTTGAATGCTGTTCTTTTAGCTTTAATTTTGTCAGCCACCTCCTTTGAGAACCAGATAGGTTTCAGTTTTCTTTTGCTTTTCTTTACATTTCTAACATATAGAGCAGTTGCCTTGGTGATTGCTCCTTTTAGATTGGTCCACTGCTGATCCACATCTCTCTCGTTCTCCCATCCTTTTAGTTCTTCCTCCAGGTACTTCCCCATTTCCTCAAAGTCTGTGTTTTTGAACTGTAAAACTCGGGTCTTTGTGATTCTTTTCCCTATTCTTTTAGTGATATTAAACCATACCGTTTGATGATCACTGCTGCTGAGGTGGGCGCCCACCTGGACATCTGAGACATTATCTGCATTAGTGAGCACTAAGTCGAGTATAGCTCCTTCTCTCGTGGGTTCCAACACCATTTGTTTGAACAAAGATACTTACATGGCATCCACTATCGCTCTACTATTTTTAGTTTCTGCAGATGGGATTTTCCAGTCTACATCTGGCATATTAAAGTCACCCACGATCACCACTTCTCCCTTCTTACTTATCTTATGGATGTCTTCAACCAGATCTCTGTCCAGCTCTTCCTTTTGGTTTGGAGGCCTGTAAACCACTCCAATATAAATGGATGCTCCGTCATCTTTTTTTAGGTCGACCCATAGAGCTTCTTCAATACCCCAACTTCCTTGTAGCTCAGTTGCTTGGATGTTGTTTCTGACATAAAGAGCCACACCTCCCCCTTTTCTATCCTCTCTGTCCTTCCTTAACAAGTTGTAGCCTGGTATTGTTGTATCCCATTCATGAGATTCTGTGAACCATGTTTCTGTGATAGCAACAATGTCCAATTCTGCGTCAGCCATTAGGGCCTGCAGATCTGGGATTTTATTTCCCAAACTATGAGCATTTGTGGTCATAGCCTTCCAGGTACTCTCTTTACGGTTATTGCATTTTCTGGACTCCTTGTGAGATATTTGTTGAGATTTGTTATTCACTTCACTATTTCTTTTTGCGGTAGTGCCACTGTTGACAGAGTTATCCATCTCAATTAGATTTTTCTTTTGCTTATGGATCTTGAAATACTGCATGCATTGTGTTTTCTCTCTCTTTTCGGGTAATACTGCAATGCTTTTCTCAAGAACTTCTTCAGTTTTTATTTTAGAGAAGGCTTGTTGTTCTTTTTGCATTTGGTACATTGTGTGTCTCCTCATCACAGGTCTAATTCTACCAGAGCCAACTGTATTCCTGGTTTTTAAAGAATTTCCTAATGACCTGTTTGAGTGGGGCGGTATACCTGTTGGCTGCTCTTCTGTCAAGAATGGATGACTGTGGGTCCTACCTGAGCCTAATGTAAATAAATAAATAAATAGATCTGCCATTTAGATGCCCAGATTCCTCAAAATTCCTCACAGTCTGCATCTGTTTTAACAAGTTCAAATAGTTTTATGTCATATGCAGATTTTATCACCTCAGTTGTTGTTCCCTTTTCCAGATCATTAATGCATATGTTAAACAGTACAGGTCCCCCAGTACCAATCTCTGGTGTAGTCTACTATTGACCTTTCTCCATTTGATGGCTGGAGGAAATGACTGCAGGGGAGTCAGAGCTGAGGAGCTGGGTGGAGATGTGATCAGAACAACTGGAGAATCTGGTAGACAAAAGAAAATAGGACATTTTCTCTTTTGATTTTAGAAAAAGAAGAAAAGTTGATGTGGGCTAAGGGAAGGGGAGAGGATTGAAGTAGGTGACTTAGTGTGGGCCTGGTGGAGAGCTTTAGGTTAATCTTGAGACACTTGTCACGGAAGAGATCAGCCATTGTTGGGCAGAGCTTGAAGAGTGGAAGAGAGATGTCAAAGTTGTAAAGGCGGCAGGATTTGAAGGCATAGGTGTCAGATGGAATATAGTAGACATAGGGGCAGATTTTCAAAACCCTACGCGCAATGGGCCTATTTTCAAAAGGCCCGGCGGCGCGAGTAAAGTCCCGGGATGCATGTAAGTCCCGGGGCTTGAAAACAAATGGGCGGGGAGGGGGCGTGGCCAGGGGCCTCTGCAAGGCCGCTGGGCCGGGGGATCGCGCGCCAGCAGTTGGCTGAAGCACGCAAGTTAGGCCTGCCTCTGGCAGGCGTAACTTGTGAGATAAAGGTATGGGGGGGTTCGGGCTGGGGGGCAGGACAGGTAGGGGAAGGGAGGAGAAGGTTGGGGGGGGAGGGAACGGGGAAAGCCAGCTGGTCTCCCCGAGGGCTCGGCGCACGCAAGGTGCATTAGTGTGCACCCCCTTGCGCGTGCCGACCCCTGATTTTATACCATGTGCGCGGCTGCATGCGCATGTTATAAAATCGGGTATACATTTTAAAATCTGCCCCTTAGTGAGTGTAATAGCAACCTGGAATGAAATGAGCATTAATTTCAAAAGTGGGAATTGAGCATGGGAACAGGATTTTAACTATAAACATAGAAAACAGACTTTGGAGATCAGCCAGGACTGAGGTTTGGCACTCCTTAGAGGAGAGTTGGGGCAATAAATTCCAAAGTTGAGGAGAGAATGTTGCAAAAAGAAATTGCCTTGTCAACAGACTCCAACCAGGTAGTGGTGAAGAGGATAGACAAGACAGTAGTTAAGCGGATACAAGGCTCAATACCTTGGAGATTATTAAAGTGACTAAATGAACTTAGCTAAATGTAAAGGTTATCAGATAATGGTGAAGAGGAACAGAACAGTGGTAGAGATGTGGGCATGTGAGAGAAAAAAGTAGTTGGAAGAAAGGACTAGATGAAAGTAGTAAAGTGGATGTGATAAGAGCATAGTTGAAAGTTAAATGAAGTTAAGGCAAGGAGCTTTGAGGCATAAGATTCAGAAAGGTCATCTGCTCTTCTCCTGCTTGATATGCCCTAGTCATCAATTGGGTGTCGCCTCAGATTTGTAACCACACTGTTTTTAAGAATGGAAGCACTTTTCAAAAGGCATCCTAGATTTATCTTCTTTACTACAGTAAGGATCATCCTCCTACCCACTATGGGGTACATTTTAAAAGGCACGAACAAAAGTACACCAGATTTTATAAGATACGCATGTAGCCGCGAGTATCTTATAAAATCCGGGGTCGGCGCGCGCAAGGGGGTGCACATTTGTGCAACTTGCGCGCGCCGAGCCCTGCGTGCACTGCCCGTTCCCTCCAAGGCCGCTCCAAAATCGGAGTGGCCTCGGAGGAAACTTTCCTTCCACCAACCCCCCGCACCTTCCCCTACCTAACCCACCCTCCCGGCCCTATCTAGGACCCCCCCCCCCCCCCTTTATCTGAAAAGTTACTACTGCCTCCAGGGCACTCGGCCACGCCCCCGGACCGCCCACACGCCCCCAAACATGCCCCCAATCAGAAACCACGCCCCCGACACACACACCCCCCCCCCTTTTTGCAAGCCCCGGGGCTTACTCGCGTCCCGGGGCTTGCGCGCACCGCCGAGCCTATGCAAAATAGGCTCGGCACGCGCAGGGGTTTTTTTTAAAAGGGTTACGTGTGTACCTTATGCGCGTAACCCTTTTAAAATCTGGCCCTATATGTCTTAATATTGCTAAAAGGCACTTGAATAGTTAAAAGTTTATTCCTTTTGTCTTCTTCCTCAGTATTTGCATGTATTTGAAGATAAATGTATCCGACTTTTCTGTTTTCAATTCAAGTGTTTATCTTGAAAATAGTGTAAAAACCTTTAAAATTAAAAAAAATGTATATATTGCCAAAAGGCAGAGATGCTTTATTTCCTTAGCCAGACTTATGACAGGTAAATAGCATTACCCCTCACCCTATGGCATACCTGCACAAATGGATGAGTGAATGAAGTATATTATTTTTTTCCTGTATGTCTTCGTAAATATTTTTTCTTTTATTCAGGTTGACAGACTTGCCATGGAATTGGAAGAAAGTCGTGATCTCAGTCGTGTAATGGTGCATATTGATATGGATGCATTTTATGCTGCTGTGGAAATGAGAGACAACCCAGAACTGAGGGATAAGCCCATGGCTGTGGGATCCATGAGTATGCTAGTAAGATCAGTTTTGTGCAAGTCAAATTAAGTACAACTTTTCTTTTACCAGTACTGCACAAATAATAATAATAGGCTACAGTCCAACTTGGAGGCTGTGGAATATAGGCTGAGTGAGCCGAAGACCGCATATGATAGCACACAACTGAAGATGAAGAAATTGCATGCTGATAATGTAATGTTCCAGGAGTAGCTGGAGGACTTGGAAAACAGGTCCAGAAGGGGGAATCTGAGGTTTAGAGGAATCCCTGAGGATGGTACCTGTTCTGACTGTGAACGAGTGGTCAACAATATTTGTACTCTGATTTTGAACTCTGCTGATGGGGAGAATGTAGTTCCTAAAATCCTGATGGATAGAGTGCAGTGGGCTCTGGCTCGCCTGAGAGGTAACACTCCCAGAGATCTTGTGGTCTGTTTTCATGAATATGCAGTCAAAGAAAAGCTAATAAAGTAAGCGAGGAAAATAAACAATCTGCAATGGCATAGGCACAAGGTGGAAGTTCTTCAAGATCTTTCCCTGATCACCATTAAGAAACATAGTGAATTCAGAGAGTTCTTCAGATCCTGCGAACTGGTAATCACAGATAAAAGTAATTGTTCCCTTTTGGACTACAGTTTACTATCAACAGCGTGACTATATGTCAAAGCTGTGGAGGAGGCAGTAAAAATACTTTAGGATGCTGAATTGGTGAAGACCATGGGTTCTACTGTGAGGCTGTCCACTGCTGGCTGTGTTTTCTTTTTTTTTTCAAAATAATTTTTATTAATAGGAAGTCGTTACACAAATATGAGATAACAATAGCAGATGCAAATAGAAAAAAAAAATGCATACAATACAAGTGTTGCACAAAAATGTGTGGTTCAACAACCAATCCTCTGTCAATGTACTCCCGGTTTTCCGTTTTTATACTCTCCATCCACTCCTGACCCTACCACCCCCACCCCAAATACCCAGCTCCAAAGCATCCTCATTCATACCGCATGCATACCACAGACAGACCACGCATCCCTCTCCCTAACCCCCCTCGGAAACTCATTTAAGACCATATGGCCTTGTACCCAGTGTTATTAAGCTCAGTTTGGAGAGCCAGAGGAAACAGGGCATAACATGCATTCCAACAGGCAGTATATATCTTATCCGGTTTTCTCTTGCCAAGGCGAAAATACATAAATTCCATCTGAAGTAGAGAGGCCATCCTGCCAAACCACGCATCAACTGAAGGCTGTGCCAAGGGAGAATATACATTAGGAGCATAAATATTACACAACACCATTTTCTGATCATAGACCTTACCTACAGCAATCACATATCTCTCTTCTGGATCCTGGTATGTGCGCGCTAGCTGAAATGGTAAATTTTTATGAATTAGAGTGGCGACCCCACGCTTCCTCGAACTAAAGGATAAAAAGTAGCATTGACTCTCCCAGTCTCTTTAACAGTTAAGGAGCACTTAGCGTGCTCCTTAACTGAAAGGTGCGTTTCCTGCAGGAATACCATCTGGGCCCGCATGCGCTTAAACATTGTGAGTAACTTCTTTCGCTTAATCAGGGAGTGCACCCTGTCCACATTCAGTGAGACAATTTTAACCTGCGCCATACCTTGAATCCAGAAGGACACATAAAAAAATGTCATTATTCACATTTGGACTTCCAAGGCCCCCCAGCCTGGGCCTTAGAAAACAGCTTGGCATACAATGAAACAGCCGCAAATACACTACGTCCTGCAAACAGAAAGAGGTTCCCCCTACACCCCCCTCCCCCCCAGCCAGTTGCTCACTCACACACATAAACCACAGCCACACCCACACATACCCCACACACACCAAATACATCCACACTCAGAACTCCTTGCTCCTCAAGAAGCACAAAGTACCCAGTGGCCCTGGAGGGTTCACTGGCTTTCCTGTGCCCCCTCCCCACCCTTAGCATCTCTCCCATCCACACCCCCCCCCCGACACTGATCTTAAAACATCAGGTATTTAGAGCAAATTAAAGAGAACTTGGGAGGGGAAGATTATAGTGATAGGAGTATTCTAGAGATCTGCTTCGTCAACCCCCATGCTGTGTCATAGAAGCCTTCAAAAAGAGATTTTCCCCAAATTAAAGCTGCCTTCGCTTCCTTTTGTGAAACAAAACTACACACTTGGAGATAAAAATAGTAGTCTGAATGTGCTAATCCGAAACTGGGTATCGCCTCTGCATCCCGCATCTTTCCACCATGCCATATGTGCTCCAGTCTATAACAGTCCTTCTCCTCCCACCTTTTTGCCAGGACCCTGGAGTTCCCTGGAGGGAAGTCTTTATTTAGAAAAATAGGTGACCTATAGAAATATTTCCTGTCACCTACCAAACTGCCCTTCCAACTGTCCCACACCTTTAGGGTGAGGGCTACGGGTGGAGAAATGGAGCTCGGTATCATGCGTGCTTTATCTGGCAACCATACCAAAGTATCTGGGGAAATGCCATGTAACAAAGATGTTTCCAATGCAACCCACCATTTCTCCACCCCTCCCTTATGCCAATCAAAAATTGCTCATATGTGCGCTTCCACATAATACCGTAGCAAACAAGGAACGCCCAACCCCCCTCATCTTTAAGCAAATATAATACTTTACTACTACCTCTAGGAGGCCATTGCTTCCAGAAAACTTGAAAAAGTTTTTGCTGCTAGACTTTAATACAATCATCAGGAACAGGAATTGGTAAGTTTGGAACAGATAGTTAAACATGGGCAACATATTAATCTTAATGGCCAAAATGCTACCCAGCTAAGATAACTCTCCCTGCTCCTACCACTTAGCAAAAAGGTCATCTAGTTTGGCGACATCCTTTACCCCCAGATACTTCAATTCTGATACCATAATTTTAAAAGGAAATCTCCTCTTTATCTCCACTAATCCCTCCACTGAAGAGTAATATTCAGTAACTCAGACTTGTCCACATTCAGCTGATATCCCGAGACCCTACTAAATCTTGCCAATTCTTCCTCTAGAGAGCATAGTGAGGTCTCAGGATATACCAATGGTGGAAGTAGGGCCGGTCATCATGATGAGAGGCAAGAAAGTAGCCTGAGACTTGACGAGCCCCCTACTGGGGTAGGGGCAAGCCCTGTCCCACCTTCCACAGTTCCAGGATGGTCATGAGCTGTTATAGCATGGTTCAGATGGGGTTGGTGTGGGGCTCTTTCACAGACAGGGCTGTGGCAGGTTGGAAAGGGGCATGGTCAGCCATGAGATCAGATACTTCTACAAACTTCTTGAGGAAATCGAGTGGTTTTCTGTCATTCTTTCATGGGACATTAACCTTTGATAGGAGGCGCCACACCTTCCCCCATAGAAAGTGGGTCTTATCAGGACTGCTGCTCTCCTTGTATGGAGGGGGAGGAACACGGTACTCAGCCATGCAGATCCGGCCCTGCTCCTTTAGAGGGGATCAGGCAACAATCGGGAGGGGACGTGTCAGGGGGCAGGGTCTCCTGGGATGATTCTACTTCTAGACATTGGTAGAGAAAGACTAGTATGTCATTGTAAGTATTTTTTGGGGCATCCATACCAGTAGCCATTGACAAAGAGTTTTGAGGTGTTCCGGAACAGCTTGTGTAAAGCGACCTAAGACCTGACAGTCTACCAGCTTGTGTAAAAAGGTAGCCAAGCCACCACCTAATGATCCCCTGTGTATCAGAGTGACCAGTTTCAAACTTTGAATGCCGACCCACCTTTTCAGAAACAGGTGTGGTGGCTAGTCCATAACTTTCTGGAAAACTATTTGACAGGCTAATCCCAGGGCCTGAGAAAGGCAGGGGAACATGAGTGAGAGCCCCATAATTGGTGGCTTTAATCAACAACTTTATCTGACTATCAAGACTGTGATTATCGCACAGAGTCCCTAACTGATTAATTTCAGTTCATTCAAAAAACATACTACCTGACCCTCCCTCTGCTAACCGTATCAACCAATTCTGCAAGAGCATCCCACCGGCGTGCACTGTACTGTATCAGCCCGATTCTGTGCTGTCCAGGCATTTGCATGCAGCCAGGAGCAACTAGCAAGCACAGATGGAGGAGATAGCCTCCCCCAAACAGTGAGTTGCCATATTTGAAAGTGAGGAGTGAGTAGCATGTAACTCATCTGCCCAGTTCTCATCAGAAACTTTAGTTATTTTTCTTTTTAATTTGTTTATTGACCATAATTAACAATACACTGAACCTTACAACATAGTACACAGACTTATACAGTAATATATGGTACAATTTTCCATTATACACCCCTTTCCCACCCCTTTCCCACCCCACCCAATCTGGCAATACAATACAGCACAATACAGCAGATACAAAACTTAAAACAAAACAAAGAAGAAAAGAAAAAAAAGAATTTGGAACCCACCAAATATATTACATTTAAATATTTTATGCAAAAATCGTGCTATGATCTATGATCAACCACTTAATGTAAGAATCCCACTTCCTATTAAATTTCTTGAGCCTGTGTTGTCTCATGGCAGTGAGATAATTAAGAATATATATATTGTATAGTCTTACACACTACAGCCATAGAGGGTAATGAGGTCTGCTGCCAATGAGTGGCTGTAGATAATCTGGTGGCTAACCCAATCTGAGCTATCAATTCCTGGATCAAACCTGGTATATCAAGTATTGGTATACCTAGTAGCAAATACTTGAGATCTTTAGATATGGACTGCTGCGTCAATAGCTTAATATATCCCGGTATATCATCCCAAAACCTGGACATCTTAGAACATTCCCACCAAATATGGAACATGAACCCCATCAAGCCACATTGCCTCCATCAAACCGGAGAAATAGAAATATACATTCTATGAAGTCGATCTGTGGGTTAGATACCACCAGTACAAGACTTTATAACCATTTTCTATTAGAAATGCTGAAATATAACTTTTACGAACTGAGTGATGATAAAGATCCCAAAGAGTCATGTTTAATGTCACACCCAAATCAGCTTCCCATAACAGAATGTTTCATCTTAAATGCAATCTCTCCAATCAGAACTTTATATATTTTTTACATTATCCCTTTAACCCTCCCGTTACTGTCACATATTTATTTATTTATTTATTTATTTTAAATTCTTATATATCGACATTCCTGTAAAGTATACAGATCATACCGGTTTACAGTACAAACAGAACCTTTGCGTGGGAGCGATACAGTAAACATTTGTAAATTTGAAAGATTGAAAATTTGAGACACAAGTAACAAAGAAACTCAAGTATATGTTCATATCCTTCCATGAGGGATCTGTCTTTAAAAGAATGCCAAGTTAACCTTCACTAATTTCATATAATGGCAAGTCTGTATATAGAGAGATAAATCTCTGTCTGCAAGATCATATTTATCCTTCTACTGTGCAAAATCCAGTGGTGAAGTGTTATTCCAAAATTATTCTAAAGACTGTAGCCTCAAAGCATCCCATCTAATGAAATCAAAAGAAGAAAGACTTGGTGGAAATCTCTTATTAAAATGTAAAGGAGTTAAAAAAACAAAAAACAAAAACAAACTCTACTCCTCACCAGCAAAGCCTTCCCCTTGTCCCAGATTGTCAATGTAAATTGGGTATATGGAGAGATATAGGTTGGTAAAACCCTATATTGCTTGGCTACCCAGAAGTGCAATTTAATAGGAATCTCTCCCACAATGGCCTGCTCCACAACTGCCCAGGGTTTAGAGACAGAATGTAAATGCCAATCTACAATACTCCACATCTGAGCTACCACATTGTAATTTTTGAAGCATGGTACTCCTAGACCCCCTATCTCTTTTGGTAAATGTAGGACTCTTTGTGCAACTCTCGGAGGTCTCCTTCTCCAGATGAAGCTGAAAACCCATTTTTGCAATTTTTTGAGAAAAGATTCGGATAAAGAAATAGGCAATGTTTGAAAAAGATATGAAAAGCTGGGAGAATATTCATTTTAATAGTGGCAATTCTTCCAAAGCAAGAAAAATCATACCTGTCCCAAATGTCCAAATCTTGAAACATCTTAGTCATCACCGGGGAATAATTCAAGGAAAACAATGCCTCGGGGTTAGCACAAATAATGGTCATACAAATATTGTAAACTCTTTCTTGCCCATTTAAATGAAAACTTTGATTTCAAAATATCAATGATATTGCACTTAAAGATATATCTAATATCTCAGATTTATCCATATTTATTTTAAATATCAAAATAGCCCCATAGTTCTCCATTTTACTAATTAATATTGGCAAAGATATTTCCAGATAAAATAAAATGTAACCTGCAAATAATAAAATTTTATACTGAGACCTGCCTTCTACAAATACCCATAATCTCCTGATGCCTTTGCACAGATTCCACAAACACTAAAGGTGATAAGGGGCATCCCTGCCTCGTACCTCTGCCCACTTGAAATTTTTGAAATTAGCCTCCATTAACTTTAATTCTGGCCTCTGGAAATGAATATAGTTTGTGAATCCACTTAATGAAATTATCTCCCAGTCTAAATTTTTCCAAAACCTTGAACAAAAAATCCCAATGGACCCTGTCAAATGCTTTTTCTGCATCAATTGCTAATGATAAAGAAGGAATTTTCTTATACCTAGATCATATCGAATTCAGCACCCAGTGCACATTATCGGCTGCCATCCTGCCTGGAATGAATCCCAACTTATCCTCGTGCACCAGTGTCAGAAGAAATATCCAAAGTCTATTAGCAAATATCTTAGCCAGTAACTTAAGATCTAAATTTATCAGCAATATTGGACGATAGGATACACAAAGGGTTTCATCTGTTTTATGTGCCAAATTGGAATGTTTAGATAAACTATCTGCCCCAGTAGTAGCAAATTAAACATTTTTTTCAAGGGGACCAAGAGAACTGACTCAAAGGTCTTATAAAGTGGTAAAGCCATCAACGCCTGGTGCTTTACCAGGTTTTCAACTTTTAATAGCTTCAGATATAATTAGGCTCTAAAGTTGGGAGAGTGTTCACAGCCAAATATCAGTTCACCTCTTCAGATTAAATTGAGTAATCAGTATGGTATAAAGACACATAAGACTGTGTAAAACTATTTCTAATCAGGGTTGAGGTAAAGACCATACACCCATTAGCGTCCTTAGTTTTCAAAATATAGTTCTGGGCTTTCTATACTTTGAGTTTATGTGCCAGTAGTCGACCAGCTTTATTACTGAATTCAAAATTTAGCTGTACCAAATTCAATTGATTGGCCATTTCCTCAACCTTGAGCAATTTTAGCTTATCCTGAGACATAACTAAAGCTTTAAGGCCTGGATTCACCATTCTGCGATAAACGGGGGGTGGGGGGGTGAAGGGGGGGGGCGGGCCTGCGAAAGCTGGCAGCCATCACACCACTGCGGTGTTATCGCTGCCGGCTTTTGCACCCAATAGCACCACCTTGAAAGGTGGTGCTATTGGGCGCGCTACTGGCAACGATAACGTGTCTTACCTTATCGCCGCCAGCGAAGACATCGCGGAGTCTGCTGCCCCGACTCCGTCCCTAGCAAGCTATCGCACGCGATAAACCTTACAAAATGACACCCTAAGACAGGTAGCACTACAAGTCAGTTATGCCTTTGCTCTAAGTTTCTGATCCAGGAGATCAAGTGACCACAAACATAGGCCTTAAGACTCTCCCACACTGTGACTGCTGTATAAATTCTTCAAGCAGGGTGCTCAATTTATTACATAAAACCTTATCTGACAATAAAGCATCATTGAGTCTCCAGAAATGAGTGTCAATGTAATTATTATTTAAGCATAAAGGGGGCATGTTCTGACCATGTGATAAAACCAATAATGGCATCCTGCACTTGAGGGACTAAACACTTATCCACTAGTAAAAAATCAAAGCGAGAATAATTATTGTGAGGTCTTGAATGAAAAGTATAATCTTTTTCAGTGTTATGTCTCAGTCTCCGGACATCAACTACTCCTACAGAGGAGAGTAATATTTAAGGCGCCAACAAAAGAACTTGAAGAAAAACATAGACAAGCAAAATGGAACGAATTTGACTTAGTATCTAAACTCAAAATTAACCAAATCATAACAAAAATTAAGCCTGCTTTACACCCACTGGACTCAGTTCCCACAAATTCCCTGAAAATAGTACACAGCGTAATCACTCCAAAAAGCGCAACCATAATCAGCCACTCGCTATCAGAAGGATTAGTCCCTGCTGGGGCAAAACAAGCAGTGATTAAACCAATCCTAAAAAATAAATCTGGCAGAATTGACAATTGGGACAATTATTGACCAATATCCAACTTGCCTTTTATTGTAAAAGTCCTAGAGAAAGCCATGTTATCCCAACTAGAAAACCACCTAGAAGACAATATTCTTTATCCAAATCAATTTGGATTCAGAAAAAATTGTTCAACAGAAACTTTACTCTTTTCTTTAACAGACTCTGTTCTACAGGGGTTTGACAACAATGAATCTTATATCCTGGTACTAATTGATTTAACGGCAGTCTTCGACACTGTGGACCAACAGTTGAGAAAAATTGGAATTGACGGAAATATTATCAAATGGTTCTCTTCCTTCCTATCAGATAGGTCATTCCAAGTCAGACTGGGCAATCACATATCTAACACCTTCACAATCAATAGAGGTGTCCCCCAGGGTTCAGCACTCTCAGCAACACTATATAACATTTATATGCTGCCTCTATGTACAGTATTAGCGGAACTAGGAATCAACTTCTTATACACAGATGACATTCAGTTCTACATCCCATTCAACAAATCACTTGACAGCAATACAACAAGAACTATCTCAGCTGAAACTAATGCTAAACACAAAAAAACCCTGAAATCTTATGGTTAAGGAGAAACTCCTCTATAATCAAACTGCCACCCCTAGACCTGGGTAATTTTAACATTACACCTTCGGATCAAGTACGGGACCTGGGAATACAGGTTGAGGAGAACTTTTCAATGGAAAAACACATAAATAAACTTATTAAAACAGGATACTCAAAGCTGAGAATATTACATCAGCTGAAACCATTACTAACTTTACAGGTCTTCCACACAGTTTTACAAACACTAATATTTTCAAACATTGATTACTGCAACTCCCTATTACTAGGCCTACCTTCAGGACTATATATATATATATATATATAGGTTGAACCATATGTCTTTCATAAATTACATTAGAAAATATTTATTCATTGTTTAACATATGTATTTTGTTTGATAATAATCAAAAATGTAGCTGGACACTACTACTAATACTTCCATATAATATTCATTAAGTAAAAATCTTGAAAAGTTATTTTAAAACAGTGCAAATATGTTCCACATTACTATAAAAATGTCCTTGAATCTTGTTGATTCCCATAAATATCTTTAAATGTTGTAAAATGTAAGGTATAGAATCCAACTCCACCTTGATGGAGTGAAGCTCTGAAAGTGTCCTTACGACTCCAGCACCATGCTGATATCATAAATCTCTGAGAGTGCCTAACAAATAGAAAAATACAGACTTCCATGGTTCTTCAATTTGTGACTAGCTCCATTTTTTATTATTGTCATAAACAAAATATATATATACTAATTAATAAAGATGTTCTAATGTAATTTATGAAAGACATTTGTGGTTCAGCCCATATATTTTGTATATTTTGTATATTATATATATATTGGCATGCAGTAAGTTAGACATGTATTCTGTATAAAATGGAAAATTTGTTGTTACATGGTTAGATTTTTATATTAATCATTCAAATATTTTTCTTTTTTTAAAGTCCACTTCAAACTACCTTGCTCGTCGGTTTGGTGTTCGTGCTGCTATGCCTGGATTCATTGCCAAGAAACTCTGCCCAAATCTTGTTATTGTTCCATTAAATTTTGACAAATATCGAGCAGTGAGTAAAGATGTAAGTACTCCAAAAATTTACTTTAATGTAATGCAAGAATTATATTTCACAATTCCAGTTGGTAGGCCTGTTCAATGCAGATTACAAAACAATGTTAATGTACCATATATAATATATAGCAAGTATGCTTACCATAAACGGTGTTTTCCATAGATAGCAGGACGACTTAGCCGTTACATGTGGATGACTTCATCCGACAGCACCAATTGGACTCATCTATCCAAGCTAGTTGAGCTTTGAGATTGAGTGAACATGTGCGGGAGTTCCCACACAGGCATTGCCTTGGAGCTTCTTTAGTCTATCCCAGAACTAATCTAGCTAGACACTCTACTCTCCAGGGAGGTGGGTGATATTCCATGTCATCCTGCCATCTCTGGAAAACACCATTTACGGTAAGCAGATTTGCTTTTCCTTCGATAAGCAGGCTGAATTAGCCATTACATGTAAGGAGTCCCCCAAGCTGAGGGCTGCAGAGGAGCATTTACTTATAAGCAACCCAGTCTACACCAAGGAGAGTGAACTACAGCGAGAACAGATTTTGCAGAGCTACTTGTTGAAATTTACTGTCTATTTTGGAGAGATTATCAAGACAGTAGTGGGATGTAAAAGAGTGAACTGAAGACCAAGTTGCAGCTTTGCAGATCTCTTCAATAGGTACTTCTCGAAGAAAAGCAATGGAAGTTGCCGGAACCAAAGCTTTTTATTGACACCATTTGGAGTACCTATTCCATTTGAAGGCATAATTTTCTCCTTGCTGAAGGCTTTCTCGATGAGACTAGTATATCCACTGTAGCAGTGGTGAATGCACTTCGCAAGCCAGTTAGACAAGCTACGCTTAGCAAGCCTGTTGGGTTTATAGGAGATCAACAGTTAGGAGGATTTATGATGCAGCTAAGTTTGTTTCTTGTAATATGCTAAGGCTCTTTTACAGTCCAGAATATGTAGCGATTTTTTGCCTTCGTGTGAGTGGGGCCTAGGAAAGAAGATGGGCAATACGATGGATTGATTGAGATGGAAAGCTGAGACTACCTTCGTCAGAAACTTTGGATGAGTATGGAGAACCACCCTGTTGTGGAAGAATTGCATGTACAGAGGATAGTGGGTGAGAACTTGCAATTTGCTGACTTTTCTAGCGGAAGTCACTGTGACAAGAAAAACCATCTTCCATTTCAAGTACTTTAGCGGAGCTGACTCCAGTGGCTCAAAAAAAAAAGCTTCATCAGTTGTGAAAGGGCCACATTTAAGGTCCCACAGATCAGGTACCTTTTGTACCAGGGGTTTGACATGCCACAGACCTTTTATAAAAATAGATATCAGTGACTGAGTAGAGACTGGTTTGCTATCCATTTCTGTATGGTAAGCTGCTACAGCACTGAGATGCATTCACAATGAAGAGGTGGCAAGACCTGAGTAAGAAAGGTGGAACAAGATTTCAACAGATGTTTAGGATTGCAAGAAAATGGATCAAAAGCATTTTATTGACACCATTTGGAGTACCTATTCCATTTGAAGGCATAATTTCTCCTTACTGAAGGCTTTCTCGATGAGACTAGAATATCCACAATCTCTGTGGTTAAGTGGAGATCACTGAGTGCTCAACATCCAAACCATGAGGTTGAGGGCTGAAAGGTTGGGATGATACAATGTCCTGTCTTGCTGAGTTAACAGCCAGGATCTGTTCCCAGATGTATGGGAGGACTACTGGAAAGTTGTACAAGATATGCATACCAGATCTATCTGGGCCACGCCAGGGTTATGAGGATCAGCCAAGCGCAGTCCGGAAGAACTTTTTGCACTATTCTGTCATAAGCAGTAACAGTGAAAAAGCATATATGAGGCTTTGTCCCAAATTGAGGAGGAAAGCGTCCTGAGCTAGTCTGTGATGATTTGGCAGACCTGAGGAAAACTGATTTAGTTTTGTGTTCTGTGATGATGTGAATAGGTCCACCGACCCCCCCATAAGCTGAAGACTTTGTCGCGCACTAATTGCTGTTGAGACCACTCGTGTGGTTAAAACACTTGCTGAGGTGTGATATGTTAGCTTGTTGGAGACACTTGGCAGATAGGTGACCTGTAGAAATGTTTGATTTTTTTCTACCCAATTTAAGATTTTCAGGGCTTCTTGGCAGAGAGGTCATGTTCCGTTCCTCCTTATTTGTTAATGTAAAACATGGCAACCTAATTGTTGGTTTGAATTAAAATGCACTTTTCCTGATGGAGATATGCAGAGGTGAATAGAGCATATTTAGTTGCTCTCAAGTCCAGTAGATTGTTTTGATAGCATCCAGAGGCCCTGCATTTGGATAATCCCTATGTGTGCTCTCCACCCTTTGGTAGAGGTATCCATCACCAATACCATTTTATAGGGGAGTGAGCAAAGTGGGGCTCTTTCTTTGAGAATTGGGGTGCAGCCATCACTGCAACTCCTGTTTCATAGTTACTGTTGTTTGAACTGGAGATGAAAGTAGTTGAGCTATTTGATCCCACTAAGTACATAGACCCCACTGGAGGTAGCAAGTGTGAATATGGGCCAGTGGGACCACATGCATGGCTGCTGCTATGTGACCGAGGACTTCTAGTAGCCTTCTGGCTATTGAGCATGGAGAAGTATGCAGATGAAGAACGTCATGATGTTCGCTCGGTCAGGGGGCAGGAATGCTCTTTTCTGCAATGAGTTTATTTAAACTTTGGTGAACTTGAGCCTCTGAGTAGGCTCCATACTTAGTTTCCCAAAGTTGACCAGAAAGCTTAAGTAATGCAGAAGACATATCTTCAAGTTCAGAGAGTGGAGGACTTCGTCTAGAGATTTCACTGTGATGAGCCAGTTGTCCTTGTATTTATTTCCTGGTGACAGAGATGAGTAGCCACCACTGTGAGACATTTCATAAAGACCCTCAAGGCTAACAAGAGGGCAAACAGGAGCACTTTATACTGGTGTTGGTGTTTGAGGTAGTTGTGGGTGGATCCTTGGGCCGGTGGCAGATGACCACGCCCCCGGGGGAAGATCCCAAGAGGGACCACCGGTCAGGTTCAGAGTATGGAGACAGACACACACTAGTTCTTTTATTAGACAGTATATGGAACCACCAGAGGTGGCAGTAGGGAGCTGGAGCGCCCTGCTGGACTGTAGTCCCTCAGATACTGGAACAGCGATCCTGGATAACTGAGCTGTAGAGAAACTGAATATAGTGAGTAGGCAGGGTATGCAGAGTTCAGGAACAGAACCTTGATGGTAACTCTCACACAATAGTCTCTTAGAAGCAGCCTAGGAGCTGGAAAGAAGTAGGCCCTCGAGGAGCGAGTACGTGGTTCCAGGGAACACTCTGAGAGAGAGAGAGACGGTAACTCACTGGTGTTGTAGGCAGCGATGACTTCCTGGCAGAAGTGGTGTTCAGTAGCAAGTTCGGGTATATGGGCCCTCGAGGAGCGAGTACCGGTTCCAGACTGCGACCTGAAAGGCAAAAAGAAATGAGGCCCCCGAGGAGCGGGTACCCCTGGTAAGTCCGAGGAGGCAGAGTAGCTAGGAGCATAAGAAAAACATTCCGTTCCAACTCCTTGCTAGCTCGATTAGCTAGCGATTTCAGAGACCTTAAATATCTGGTGGAGATGACGTCACCTCAGGGGACGTCCCTGAGGTTCGCGCCACTGCTGGTACTTGAGTCGGGGCCACGCTACGCGTGCACCCTTAGGCTGCTGGGAAACATGGCGAAGTGCGGCGTCTAGCCGGTCCAGGGACGCCGGAGGAGAACGGCACAATGACGCTGCGGCAGCCAAACTTCCTACAGGCAAAGAGGGAGTCGCCAAAGAGGTAAGGTGGGCGTAGTGGAGACGTCGAACAACTGGTAATGGAAGAATCCATATGGAAGCAGAAGTATTGCCACTGTGAAGGGTGGATGGGTATGTGGGCATATGCATTCTTTAGATCAAAGGCACATATCTGTATGTAAAGAAGGTTGTGCTGAGGGAGTTCATTTTGAATTTCTCCCAGAGTATATATTTGTTCAGACGTCTGAAATCCAGAGTGGGCCGCAGTCCCCCCATTATTTTAGGGATAAAGAAATATCAGGAATAGAAACTCTGTGTATTTTGAGTTGCTGAGATTGGCTCTATTGTTTGCTGTTGGAGAAATGATTGGGTTTCCAAATGATGCTGCTGTAGATGAGACAGATCCGGATGAAGTACTGAACAATGTGGAAGGAATGGCAACCGGGAGAAATGCAACCAGTACCTAGATTGCACAATTTTGAAGACCCTGGTATCCTTGGTGGTCTGATGCCAATCCTCTACAAAATATTGAATTCTTCCCCCCACTGGAAGAGTCTGGAACATATTGATTGGAGGAATCAAAAGCTAGGCCCCATCTAGGCTGAGCTTGTTGTGTGGTTTTGGCTGATGGCATTCTTTTTGTCTGAACCTGGCCGGAAGCGGCTGTTGATGCTGGGCCAGAAGGGGCGGCAGTAGTACTGTCAAAAAGACCAGTATGATCTATGAATGTATGACTGCTTGTATAGATGGAAGTGACATCTCCCCATGGAGGACTGTTAAGGAGCCATCAAGAGCGTTTGCACTGCCAAATTTTGGTCCTTTATCTGAGTGAACATCTCCCAGAGCTTCTTGCCGAAAATATTGTCCCCCCCAAGTATGGGAGGTTGGTCAGATTTTCGTGGTCATCCTTGTGGATGCTACTTGATCAAAGCCATGGCATGCATCTATGTAATGTCCTTTATATCCTAGTCTGAAGCACCTCTGGCTTTGTGCTGAATCCCAGGAACATGACTTAATTTCCTGCATTTCCTATGCTTTTTTAAAGGACCTGCTGGCTGGATTTCCTTTGTTATGTACAGGTGACATATCCTGCCTAGTATAAAGGGAAGCTCAGATTCATCTTCCAGTGCCTTCCCAACAGGTTTCCTGCTCGTTCTGCAGTGCTAGTTGCTTCAGCTTCTTCCTGCCTGGTTTCTGGTTTTGTTCTTGTGTGTTTCCTGCCTTGTTCTTGGTTTGCTTCTATGTGTTCTTGCACTGCCTTGTTCCAGCCTTGCCCTCTCCTGTCTATTCTGTTGTGTTCTCCCCCTGGCCTGATTTCTCATTGCCTTGACTTCTTCTTGGACCTTGACTCTTCTTTGCTCTCTGCCTGCTCCGACCTTAACCTGGCCTCTGATCTTGTGTACTTCTACCTTCCTTGTACCCAGTCTGGAAAGCCATGCTGACCACCAGAACCTGTGGGCTCAACTCAAGGGTGAGGTGGATGGTCAGGCAGATTTAGTCTTGTAGCTTATCAGTTGCCGCTTGTTAAGGCCTATCTTGTGTTCACACAAGATAAGCTGTATAAACTTAACAGTGACCTAAGGGCTCACTACCCCCTCTTTGTGACAGATTGTGAAGGCCATGAGCTCTGCTGATTCACAGGCACGCCAACTCTTGCAAGTTCTGGCCTTACAAGTTCAGCAACTCTCTGGTTCCATGCAAACAGTATACATTCGCCTGAGAGTACTTCGGTTCAGCATCCACTTTCTGCGCCTTCAGTTGCAACACAGACTTCCCCAGTGTAACAACCTTCGACAGTGATGTCAGGCATATACCTCTCACCACTACGTTTCAACAGAAACCCCAGGACTTGCAGAGGGTTCCTGAACCAGTGCCAGATTATTTTTGAGCTGCAATCTGGGCGTTTCTAATCTGCCCAGGCTAACGTAGCCTACATCATCTCACTCCTCACCGAGAAGGCACTTGCCTGGGCATCCCCGCTATGGGAGTGGAACAACCCAACGCTGAGCAATTTAGCCAACTTCCTAGAGCACTTCCGCAGAGTCTTTGAGAAACCGGGCTGGTCGCCTTTCTTCAGGGATCTCAAATGATGGGACATTATGCAATTGAGTTTTGGACCCTAGCCACCAAGCTACGTGGGATGAAGAGAGTCTAATCTCCGTATTCTGGCAGGTTCTGGGAATGTGCCTTGTGCGAGCATGTTTTAAAATCCGCTTACATACGGGCATAAAAGCTGACAAAGTCCTATGGAAAACGCGCGCACTAGCTTTGCTCAAGTAATTTCTTAAAATTAGGAGCATAGTTACACATGGTTGGTGTATTTTAAAATATATGCATGAAAGTGCCCATATGATTTAAAATTCCAGTGTATATTCTCTCGCACGCTGATACCTGCATGTATGGGCGCATGCGCACTCATTTTAAAATTACCATCTCAGGTCATGTGATGCTGTGAGGGAGACCAAATGTAGTACCTGACCTCTCCGGGGACCCTCTCCTCATTTTCACTACTTTGCAGCGTTTTCAGTCCTTCGATTTGGCCGGCTCCCACTGCACCGCAGCCTTGTTGAAGTGGTGCCTTGCATCACAGCGTCTTTGGCAGTCTGTCCTACCTATATGGCGTCTAAAGTGGCAAAGAAGGAGAAGGCATGAGGGGGAGACTCCAAAATGGCTGATGCACCTGACGTTCCCGCTGTGGCTGAGCTGTCGGACCCGCTGAGCATCGATGTCGCAGCTACCGTGCTGGCAGCACTGGAGGGCAAATTTAATCAAATCTTCAGTCAGCTCACAGGGGTAATCAGCCAGTTAACCCAAATTCAACAACAGCTGCAATCTGCAGAACAGAGAATATCTGACGTAGAGGATAACATTTCTACTACGTGTGCTGATATTCAGCAATTAAAATCCCTCTGTGAAACTCTGCAGTCTAAGGTTGATGACTTAGAAAATTGGTCCTTTAGAAACAATCCGCGGCTGGTGGGGATACCTGAATCCTTCTCTGACCGGGATCTTGTGCCGAGACTGGAAGCCTGGCTCACTCAAACTTTAAGCCTGTCTGAAGCACATGGTCCCCTGAAGATTGAGAGGGTCCATCGCCTTGGGCCTATGTTATCTGGCAACCCGCTCCATCTAAACCCAGAGCAGTGATATTTGAAGTGCTCAACTTTGCCCACAAGCTTGAAATTTTAAGAGCATACCGCAGGCAAAAAGAACTCCATTTTGAAGGGGACAAGGTATTGCTCTTCCAGGATTATTCTGAGGTGATAGCCACAAGGAGGAAAATGTTTGTACCGGTATGTAATTAATTAATGCAGAAGAACATCAGATCAATGCTGCTTTTCCCTGCTAAATGAAAGATCTTTTACAAAGGGAAGAACGCCTTTTTTACATCAGCGGAGGAAGCGCAAACCTTTATTCAGGGGCTCAACACTGATTCTGGATGAAGGTCATCACAGCCACTCATGGGTCCTTGGATTTAGTAGCTGCATGAACCTTTTACATTTCAAAGTCCTTGGACGCTGGTTTGAGGTGGGGGGGCCCCACAGCACACATGGCTTTCCCAAACTGGCTAATGCTGGCCATTTTGGTTGACATTCTGAGAGAAAGTTGTTTTCCGGCCTTTGCCGAATGCCTCTCTAAACTGGGTTCTTTTTTCTTGGGGGCGGGGGGGGAATTATAATTATAATTATTACAAGCCGTTAAGCCCGTTAAAACGGGCAACCCTCCCCCCTCCCTCTCCCTCCCTCCCTCTCCTCCCCCCTCCCTCTCCCTCCCTCTCCCTCCCCCCTCATTCTCCCTCCCTCCCCCTCCCCTCACTCTCCCTCCCTCCCCCTCTCACCCCTCCCCTCACTCTCCCTCCCTCCCCTCCCCTCACTCTCCCCTCACTCTCCCCCTCTCACTCCTCCCCTCACTCTCCCTCTCACCCCTCCCCTCACTCTCCCTCCCTCCCCTCCCCTCCCCTCCCTCACTCTCCCCTCCCCCTCACTCTCCTCCCTCACCACCGGGTTCGCTGCTTCTCGCCGCCGCTGTTACTGCTCGCCGCCACCTCTTACTGCCCCTCGCCGATGCCGCTGCCCCTCGCCGATGCCGCCGCCTCTGCCCCTCGCCGATACCGCCGCCGCCACTGCACCTTGCCGATGCCGCCGCTCCTCGCTGATGCCGCCGCCTCTACTGCCCCTCGCCGATGCCGCCGCTGCCCCTCGCTGATGCCGCTGCCCCTCGCCGATGCCGCCGCTGCTGCAGCCGCCATGTTATCAAGCAGCTGACGCTCTGCTGTGACCGACGTGCTCGCACATGCGCAGTAGAGTTGCTCTCTACTGCGCATTTGCGGCACGTCGGTCAACCTTCATTTATTAGGTTGATAATGTTTGTTCTTAGTTCCATGTATCGCCTTACAGGCAGTTTCTTGTTCCTTGTAAACCGGTTTGATTTGTATTTAATGCAAGAAGATCGGTATATAAAAACCAAAAATAAATAAATAAATAAATTAGCTGCTGACAAGACAATCTTCAGGTTGTTATCTACTGTTCAGATGTGTTACCTGGAATGTCTGCAGGATGGGTTCAGTTACTAAACGCTATAAAACATTACAGCCTATGTGTAGGCCTCGCGCAGACATCGCTTTGCTGCAAGAAACTAAGCTTTCAGAAGCTGAACATCAGAAATTGCAGAAGCAATGGGTGGGTAAGGTTTTTTTCTGCTTCTTCTACTCATCGTGGGGCAGGTGTTGCCATACTTTTTCTTAAATCCCTGGTATTTAAAGTACGGCACTCGACTGTGGATCCAGAGGGCAGGTATCGTTTTTTGGTAAACAGATTTTATTGGGGAACATTTAAGCTCCTAATACTTATTCACAATCCTTTTTCACTAAAATCATAAACATTCTCTTATCATTCTCACACCTACCTATTATTTTAGGGGGCAATGCCATTGACAGGCAACCTCCTAGACCCATCTCTCGGGCGAATCTCACATGTGGCCTTCCATTTTTGTGCAATAACTTGGACTTACTAAATGTTTGGAGAATTTTACATACATGTGTCTCGGGCACATGACTCAAAGTCCTAGCTGGATTATCTGTTAGTAAGTATGGCCTTGTTCTCTAAGTTAACTGGCGCTGAGATTGGCCCTTTAGCTATTTTGGACCATGCACCTGTGTGGTGTGACATAGCAGGCATCTCTCCCCTGGGAGCCAACCAGAGACAGACATTGCATCCCTTCTTTACTATGATACCACATTTCATGCCTATCTATGGGATAAATGCGGGGAATATTCCCACTTTAATGAGGAGCATCAGACTCACCCTGTCCTTTACTGGGAAGCTGCGAAGGAAATCCTACATGAGGATGGAGGTGGCGAGTGCCATCTTGCAGTTGGAGAAACAACTCAGAATGGCTAAAATGTGTTATACCCAAGATCCCTCAGCCACTAACTGTACCCAATTTTTCGCAGCTCAAAGAGCTTTAAATGAGCTTATTCATCAGAAAACAAACAAAAAAAAAAAGCAATAGGACTAGGAAACTTTAGCTAACCTTGTCAAAATGTGGGAGGGAAGATCTCACATACTTGCACGACAGGATCATACGGGACCAATTAAACATTCCTCCAAGGATCTTAGTGATATCTTTTATAGATATTACCAGAATCTATATAGCTCTGAAAGTTGTGAGGTATCTTCCATTCAGAGTTATTTAGCCAATGTCTCTTTGCTTCATATATCGGAGGAGAACTGTAGGCAATTGAATGCACTAATTACCATCTCAGAATTGTTGCTAGCTATCAAAACTTCAGCTCTGTGCAAATCTCCTGGCCCAGATGACCTACCTAATGAATTTTATAAGATATGATATGATGATGTTTGCCTGCCTTTAAGTAGGCTCTTTGACGGTCTCTCAGAATCCTCGCCCTCGGAATGGAGTGCCAATAAAGCTATTATATATGTTCTCCCAAAGCCAGGATGAGATCCTACTTCACCGAGTTCAAATAGGCCGATCTCACTCCTAAATTGTGACATAAAGATTTTGGCAAAAATTATGGCTGATTGCCTCTCTTCTTTTTTGTCCCAGTTAATATTACCAGTTCAGGTGGGGTTTGTCAGGGGTAGACTGTCTGTTGTAAATGTTAGACGAGTGTTAGCTTCCATGGATCTCTTTCTTAAACAGTGCCTGAACTTCTTATTAATTAGCTTTAATGTGGAAAAAGCTTTTGATAAGTTAACTGACTTTTGCTCTTCAAAGTTTTAAGAGAATATGGATTCCATGGTCGGTTCATCTCCTTTCTTCAAACACTATACTCTACCCCACAAGCTACTTATTCTGGTCAACGGGGAGTTCTCTAAAGACCTTACATTATCTCGAGGTCAAGTCAGGGGTACCCTCTCTCACTATTACTTTTTGTCCTTACAGTAGACCCTCTTCTACGTAGACTAACTCTCTCTAAGGATATACAAGGGATAGATATTTAGAAGGTCTCTTTTAAGGTAGCTGCCTTCGAACATGACCTATTGATCCATATTACTGACCCTGTTAAATCTTTACAGGCAGCCCTAGCGGAAATAGCTACATATGGTCCCTTAGCGGGTTTAAAATTGAATTTAGGTAAATGTGAGGCCATGGCACTTGGCTCTTGGAATACTAATGTTTGGGGCAGCAATTTTCCTCTTAAATGGGCTGGGAATCAAATAAAATATCTGGGAATTTGGCTCCCAAGGGATCTCTCCACTCTTTATTTTATCAATATTACCAAATTACATGAGAAAACTGAGAACTCCCTGTTGGCTTGGCACCATTTACCTCTCTCCCTGATGGGCTGCATTCACCTATTCAAAATGACTATTCTTCCACACTGGTTATATGTGCTGGGAGTAATCCCTATTTCTTTTTCTGGCAGCACAATTAGGAGATTACATGGGTCTTTCAGTCGCTTTTTATGGGGGGGTAAAAAAACCAAGATTAGCTTTGAGGGCCTTGATGGAAACCCCTACAGAAAGGGGGATTTGGACTCCCCGACTTGCAAATGGACAATCATGCCATCAATCTCAGACACATAGGGGATTGGTTATTGAACACAAATTTCTACTCTGATATCCCCTAGTAGGAAAGGTTGACTGCCCCTATCTCTCTGCGGTATGTACTCCAGGCTAAATTCTCGCTGGTATCTAAATAAGTGAAGTCTACAATTTTTGTTTTCCCCCTCCGCAGGACGTGGGGATGGCTTTTGTCTCACTCATCATTGACTTCCTGCTTTTCTCCTTTTTTACCAATTTGGGAGAACCTGGGCTTCTCTCTGGCTATAGGACCCTCCCATTTCCAAACCTGTGCCTCGCAGGGGCTGATATTTTTTGCCCAATTGTTTAAAGCAGATAGGTCATTATTATCTTTTCCAGATTTAAGTACTCAATATCACTTAACATCGAAGGATCTTCTTTTCTATTACCAAGCAGGCTGTTATGCATGTACTCTCTAGATGTGGAGGGTATGCTTGATACAAACTGACAATTCTTATTAGACTGGTTCGATGTAGAAGAGCCTAGCAGACACTCAATCTCTTTTTTTTTTTTTTTTTATAAGGCTTTAGTTCTTAAGTTTAACACATGGTCATTAGACGCCTCATGGGTTAAATGGAAGCAGGAATTGTAGACTCAATTTCGACTGCCAGCTTTTATTAATAGTTTTACTGCTGTACGAACCATTACATGTAATGTGCTCATGAGAAAAATGCGATACAAAATTCTGTACAGAATGTATATCTAACAACATCAGGCTTGATTAGCCAAATTTACTGATTGTGCTATATGCTTGAAATGCCACCAAAACCTAGCTCACTTGGGTCACTCTTTATAGAATTGTGGTACCATTCAGATTTATTTAATTATTTATTTAACAATTTTGTATATCGTCATTCGCAAGAAACATCACAACGGTTCACATCATAGAATCATAAAATCATAAAAGCAACAATCAATTCTGGTAGTTAAAATACAATAAGATATTTAAACAAAATAAAATTATTAATAAAAGGATGGGTAAAAAAAACCAAGAATAATCGCTTATTCGTTCTAACTACTTCTTTCCTCTAAATGGTCTGCGTAGGCCTGCTCGAAGAGCCAAGTCTTCAGTGCTTTCTTAAATGCCTTAAACTCAGTTTCCAGACGTAGTTCAACGGGCATTGTATTCCAAATACAAGGATCTGTCCCGTACTAGTATGAGGTGGGCTGAATTTACTGACGGGATTTGCAGTAGTCCCTTATTGGCTGATCTTAATGATATTTGTGGGGTGTGAAGCCGAATTAAAAAAATTCAGCCAATCTGTATTTTGACCATGGATCGCTTTGTGTACAATGCAGCATGCCTTATACTGTATTCTCTGTAAGATCGGTAACCAGTGTAAGTTAATCAGAACAGGAGTAATATGATCTCGTTTTTTACAGTTTGTTAGCACTCTCGCCGCTGAGTTCTGAAGGACCTGTAAAGGGTGCAATGTGGTTTGTGGAAGACCCAGAAGAAGCGAGTTACAATAGTCCAGTGATGAAAAAATTAGGGCCTGTAACACTAAATGAAAATCATTAACATCCAGCAATGGCTCCAATTTTCTCAGGACCAACAACTTATAATAACCTTCCCTTAATTTCAAAGAAATATGTTTTTTGAAATTCAGTTGACAATCAGTGGTTATTTCAAGGTCTTTAACTGAGTCTGAGAGTACTAATTTAATGTTATTTGGTAAGGTAAGGGTATTATTGGTATTAATCATATTATTTTTAGGTTTTTGGTCAAGAAGAATAATTTTGTTTTTTTCCATATTTAAAGCTAATTTCATATGACATAATAATTGATTAATGGCAGCAAGGTAGACAGTTATTAATGTGAAAATTTGTTCAATTGTATCAGATACTGGAATCAAGAGCTGGATATCATCACCATAAATATAAAAATTCAGGCCTAAGCCTGCTAGAAGGTGACATACTGGCAGTAAATAAACATTAAACAGCGTTGCCGACAAGGCCGAACCCTGTGGGACCCCAGTTTGGAGCTCAGTTTTGTCCGAGAGGGTATTACCTATTTTAACTTGAAAGGATCGTTGCTTTAAAAAAAGAAGAAATCCATCCAAGAGTCATATTTATAAGATCAATCTCTTCCAATCTTGTAATCAAGATATGATCTATCGAGTCAAATGCTGCTGACAAATCAAGTAAGACAAGAATATATTTTTGACCTGAATCAAAACCTTTTAGTACTGTGTCAGTCAATGACAGTAATAATGTTTCAGTGTTTAAATGTTGGTGGAAGCCAAATTGATTTGGATACAAGATATTATTTGATTCCAAGTGTTCTACTAATTGTTTGTGGACAATTTTTTCAATTATTTTTGATAGGCAGGAAAGGTTTGATATCGGCCTATAATTACTCAGCATATCTGGGTTCAGAGTAGATTTTTTTAAAATAGGTTTAATAATAACAGATTTCAAGTCTTCTAGGAGATAACATTCAGATAAGGAAAGATTAACAATTTTTGCAAAAATTGGAGCTATCATATGTGCAATTGGTTTCAAAGAACTGATGTAATCAGATCTAGAAGGTGATTAGTTAGATTTAATTTTTTAATTACAGTTTCAAGTTCCAAAGAGGAAACCTCTTCAAATATCGTCCAGTCAGGAATTTCTTTTTTTATCATTTTTATTTCTTGGACTTTTTCATAAGGAATTGATTTAATAAGGTTATCAACCTTATTCTTAAAGAAATATGCTATTTCATTACGTTTAGCTTCTGACAATGGATTAGTTTCAGTATTAGTTGAGTTTGTTAAATTTTTGACTAAGGTAAATAGGGTTCGGGCATTATAGCTAAAGCAGTGAATTTTATGCTTAAAATAGTTCTTTTTTATATCGTTAATAAGATTTTTGTATTCATTTAATTGAGATCTATATAGGCCTAAAGATTGTGGATTTTTGTTTTTCCTCCAATATTTTTCAAACTTCCTCAGTTGTGCTTTTGCCATTTTAATATCATTATTATACCAAGGTTGGGATAATTTGTTATGTTTTAAAACTCTTGTTTTTGTTGGGTTAATTGTGTCAGCTATATTTCCAGTTATCTTAAACCAGGATTTAATTGCGGTCTGGCAGTCTGCTAGATCAATATTTTTTATATTTTCCTCTAGTGCTGATTTTAATTCTTCAGGGTTATATTTAGGTCGGTATGTAATGATTTGATCGACATGTTTCTTAGCATGATTTTCTTTGCCTTGAAATTTACAGGAGATTAGAAAATGATCTGACCAGGGTACAGGGGTTTGAGCACTTTCATAGGTTTCAAATTTTTCTACATTAGTAAAAATTAAATCTAACATGTGGCCCGCTTTATGAGTGGGTCCTCGAATTATCTGACTATATCCTAAATTTGAGAGGGATTCAGACAAAGTGAAAGATGTAGAATTAAGTGGCTCATCATCCATATGTATATTGAAATCCCCTAAGATAGCAGAGGGTTTATCTGGTTTTACTGCTATTGCCAAGAGTTCAATTAAAAGGGAGATATTATGATCCAATAGTTTGAGAGGACAGTAAACTAAACAGATCTGAATAGTGGGAAATTCAAGTAACATAACTTCATAAGGTTCATCTATATTCGTAGTGACTAATTTAACGTAAAGCTCATTTTTTTACTATTAATAGGAGACCACCTCCTTTGTGCTTCGTTCTAGGGGCTGAAAAACATGTATATATATCATTTGAGAACTGATTAATTAAAACAGTATCATAAGGTTTCAGCCAGGTCTCAGTAATGGCTATAAAGTCATGCTTTCTATCTGTTACTAGGTCAACTATAATAGCAGTCTTCTTAGATATTGCTTGAATATTAATTAATATAAAAGTGAGAAAAAACAAATTATTATAAGTCATCTTATCCATGACTGTAACAGGAGTAAGAAATCGGTCCGTTTTGGCTTTGTGCTTCATTCTAATAGGTTTGTTTAATTTCTTACTATTTGTTGAGTAATCCGAGTTATATCTTCCATTATATATACAAGTTGGAATTCTGTCGTCCATCGCTGTCTTAGGGTGGTAACCAGGCAACTCTGTCGGAAACATAAAATTATTAAAGTTATTATAGAGTCAGTAATCGGGGAAAGGCACAAAGGGGCGCACAAAGGGGCATGCCCCTTTGTCGCGCGACTTCGGGGCGCGACACCAGGGACCCAGCTTCTGTGCTTATGACCCCTTCGGCACCCTTATGATGTCATCGGTGGGCAGATCCAGCAGCCGAAGGGGGAAGCGGCACAAGAGGCAAGTCCCTGCGTCAAGGCAAGGAGTGTAGCAGCCCAGAAAAGCCTCAGCTGTATTTTGAGGCAGCAGCAGGAATCAGCAAATCAGGAGAGAAGCAGTAGTTTTCACAGAGACCCAGCTTCTATGCTTATGACCCCTTCGGCGCCCTTATGATGTCTTCTGGAAGAAGGGTTTTCAGTATGTGGGTTCTATACTTGATTTTCATATCCCATATTCTCCTCTATTAGCCCTATTTGGACTATTTCCCACATAATTCCAAGGTCAGCTGATGCACAAAGCATGGATAAATAAAGTCTTTCTTTTAGCAACATCAGCCATTTTGCGAGTCTGGAGACATTCGGATGCACCCTCTGTAGCCCAATGGAGGAACAGTATTCACAATCTAATGACCATGGAATTGCTTGCATACAAATTCTTTCCCTCCTTCTGGATCAAAAAGCAAACTCTGGATACTTGGATGCCATACATAATCGACTGAATTTTAAACAGCCATGCACGCAAATATTGTCACTTACGTGCTTATATTCAAAAGAGCCACGCGCATAAGTGATAATACGTGCATAATTGCTGGGCCCTGAAAAGGGGGCGGGATGAGGACGGGATGGAGGCTGGCCAGGACAGCGGCAATTAGCCACTGTCCTGGGGAAGTGCGTGCCAGCATCTGGCCGGCGCACATAAATTACTTCTGCTCCCGAGGAGCAGCAAGTAACAAAATAAAAAAAATAAAAAAAAGAGGTAAGGTAGGATAGGTTTAGGGGGTGGGGAGGAGAGGGAAAGGGGAAGGAAGGTTAGACAGGGGGTTAGGGAAGTTCCCTCCCAGTCCACTCCTTAATTGGAGCGGACTAGGAGAGAAGTGGAGAAGTACACCCCCCCTTGCGTGTGCCGCACGCGCATGCAGATTATAAAATCCGGCGTGCATGTGCGCGTGGCCACCTGATTTTATAACATGCGCGCGCATGTTATAAAATCTTGCGTGTCCATGTGTGCGCGCCAGGAAGCACTCGTAAATGGATGCACGCATGCACCTTTTAAAATCTATCCCAATGTCTTTACCACACAGGGCAAGGAGTCACATTTTGAACAACATTGATTATTAAATCTGGGTTCTGCATAGTTGGTTGTATCTTCTCAGCAGCAGGGGTGGGGGTAGGTAGGGAGCAATTTGGAGAAGGGCAGGGCAAGTTGGTTCAATTTCTGATGGACACGTGGTATATAGCAGAACAAAATATGTACCATGTGTTTTGAGCTCACATTGTTTGTCAAGTATTTTCAATAAACAGATTTAAACATATAATTACTGTCTAAGTTTTTAAAAAATTAGAGGGATCATTGGTCAGAACTACAACTCCATGCATGCAACAGGGCAAAACCAGGAATGAATCAGCCTGTTCAGTTGACCTGGGGTGAGTTGGCAACCCTACCTATTACAGGTAAGCAACTTTGCTAAATTGGCTTTAGAAAGGTAGAAATTGTAAATAATAGATATTGTAATGGTCTTTCAAAAGGGCTGTTCCTAACAGTATGTGGGCAGCAACACTTTCTTGCCTAGGATTTTCAGCTGGCACAGATCACCAGTGACAAGATAATATTTAAAAGAATACAGACCTGTGTAGTGTGCCATATATCACAGGAAGTAGTAATGTCCATCCTTCACTGATTAAAAAATGTTGACTGTAAAACAAGTAATTATTTTTGATCCTTCGCTATGATTGTCTGGACTGCCCCATGTACAGAACAGAGTGACAGATTACCACTTTTGCTTGGGATCTAATTGGTTCATAAAGTGTGTGTATTTATGTATATATATATATATTTGTGTGTGTGTGTAATATTAGTTGTGATATCATAGTTAGTAAGGACTAATCAGATCTAGGAAATGTATGGGGATGTGTGTCTGTTGTTAACATGGAAGTTTCCAGGGGTTTAAAAGAATAGTTAAGGGATTGCTTAAATATATAAAAAAAATGACTGTGTTAATAGAGGTTGGGTGGTGGTACTTACAATGTGTATTATTACTACTATTTTTCATTTCTAAAGAGCTACTAGACATATGCAGCGCCGTACAGATACATGCACATAAGAGATGGTCCTTGCTCCATGGAGCTTACAGTCTAGTCAGCACAAACATGCATGACCCACATTATTTTTGAAACACTGAACAATACAGTTCACCAATTTATGCTGACTTTCATCCAATTAAATTCAATAATTTTTTATTCATTGCTTCCTAAAATAAGAGGGAACTGAATGTGCTTTGACACAACTAATCCTGGATCACTTAGCATACCTAATCCTCTCTTTATATTATTTTTTGTTTTATGTGGTTTCACTCTTAAGTTTTTATATAGCTATTTAAGTATACTGAATGCAGTTTTTAAATGATTTTCTTGTCTGTTGTGTGTAACAGAATTTTTAAAAATGGGATCCTGAATCCATCATGTTCAGGCTTCATATAATAATAATGACGATAAACTCAGCTATTGTGTCGCAAATTATTAAAAACCATATTTCTTGGTTAACAAGGTTAGAGAAATACTTGCAGATTACGATCTTAATTTTTTACCTCTGAGTCTTGACGAGGCCTACCTGGACCTAACTGAGCACTTGAAGGAAAGGCTGAACTGGCCCGAAGACAAAAGAACATATTTCCTGAGAAGAGACACTGCTACGGAGAATAGTATGTACTTTGCCTGTTTTTCATTTGATTTATTTTGAATAGTAAAGGATAGGAAATGCCAGAGCTTTCTCCCTTCTTCCCCTCCCAGTTGTTATTTTGATTTGCTAACCCTTTTATAGATTTTGTTAATCTTGGTTAAGAAAGCTGTGCAGGAAGCGGCCTGGGGTTGGGGTTTTGAAATATGACTCAGGAGATATCATGTGAGTTTAATACTCCCCTCTTCTGCTCACTCTCGGGCCAATGCATTAAGACGTGCGTTAAAATGGGCGCTCATATTGAGCATTCGTTTCCCTAATGCTCGCACAGCCACATCCCCTGGGCGCTCAATGCAGTATATAAATTAGGGGCTGCATAAAAAAGGAGGTGCTAGGGAAGAAGTGTGCGTCCCTAGCGCTCAAATGCATCGGGTGCCCACAATTGCAACGGGCGCTCAATATTAGCATCCGTTTTTATCCCGCTTCTGGCCAATTTTGCTGAGGTTGCTGGATGCCCACAGCTAAGCACCCCTTGCTATTAAGCGTGTACATTGTGCTTATAGAATTTTTTTATTTTTTTTTTAAAGCAAGCTGTATACCTTTATTTTTAAACACCACAACCAGTAAATTTCAAAATGATACTAACTAGGAGGATCCACAGAGGACTTTATTTTTTAACTTCTCAAAAGCAGTTGACTCGTGGATTGACTTAACACCACCGCCGGGGCTAGAGTTAATTTTGGCATGTTAAAAAGTGTATGTTGGGTGCCCAGCAATGTTTTGCATCAGGGGGTAATAACTAATAGCCTCATCTACATGGAGTTTACATATGATGAGCGCTATCAGCTATGCATTTGTTTGGGTGCATTTTGGACACGTTAATCTCCTTATTGCATCGGGTGCTAGTCTAGTGCATCCAAAATGCACAGAAACCCGTGCACTAGGCTGGGTGTACTTTATTGAATGGGGACCCCCTCAGTGTGACTATGGGTAGGGCACTTTTATCTCCATGACCTTCACTTTACACAACTGTTATTAGGTAATAAATATAGTATAGCATTTTGGTAGTTGTATTGGTCCTTGAAAAAACTGAGTTCTTTACAGGCTCTGCTACCTTTATTTTGGCTCATCATACAAATTAAAATGCTGTTGTTTATGAGCTTTTGAGACTACAGAGGTCCCTTCTTCAGATGTGACAGCAAATGCGAGAGATATGATAGCATAGTGATTACACTATGTGTGATGACATAGTGAAATTACAGTTAACATAGATCAAACAGACTCAATGAGTGCAAGATAATTTGTGACTCTTGGTAATATGATTTCCTCTATGGGCTCATGGGAATGTTCAGAACTTCAATAATTATGTAATAACAAGACAATGTTTAAATGGTACGTAGGAAGCACCATGTTGAGGTTCATATACTTTCTTCAGCCTAGCTGTCACGTCTGAAAACAGAATTTCTGTGATTTATAAAGTTCATGTTGAATGACTTCTTTGGATACTTTTATTGGACTAACCTAAGAAATAACATAGCCTATTAAAAATCTAATAATAAGAATGGTAATATTTATTCATCCCTATGGAAGCTGTCAGATTATTCAACCCAGTGGTTACAATGTGTATTTTAATTGAGATCTGATTTAACTGAAAAGCACTATATAAATCCAATTTAGTTTTTTGAGCTTCAAGCTCTTTTGGAGCTAGAATTAATGCCAGGCATTTTCATTTGTAACTACCCAGGGATTTTTCCCGTATTTTATACCCCCTCCCATCTTACTTACCTAGTCATTGCAGTGACAATCTTCGGCCGGGGCTTACACCAGTGCTCGCTCTGGACTCCTGCATTCCTGAGTCCTAAATCTGGTCACCAGTTGTTACTGGTGTACGATGACTGAAGCTCGCAGCCCTGGCTGGTTCAGAGAACGGAAGACCTGACCTGGAAATCAAATCCAGGTTTTCTGCTTGACGGTGTGCAGCACTGCCACTACGCTGGCCCAATCCAAATAATTATTATTAGTAATATTATCATGGCTAAAAATTCAAATCATATGCTACAGCTGTAAATCTTTGTAATGCAGGTACAAAAGAAGTGCATACAGAAGAAGTGGCAGCGAGCAGTCTGCATCCACATTCCATTTCTCCAGTGCTTTTTGAAGACAGCCCTTTGTGTGCAGGTGAAGAGAAGGTTACTTTGCATGAGCTTAAGCCTGGAGAGCAGCAAGACCAGAGCTTGACACAGCATTCCATTGTCTTTGGAACCTCAGCCGAGGAAACTGTGAAAGAGATTCGCTTTAGAATTGAGCAAAAGACTACACTAACAGCCAGTGCAGGTACCCTTTTGATTAGTATTCACAAACCGTATTAAAACTGGGTGATGAATCCAGTTGTAACCTAGTTCTGATTTGTACTCCAGCACATTCCATTTTGTTCTTGCACAGTCTGCACCAAGGGTTATGTGCAGGTCATGGTAACATGAGACCAAGACTCTTCCCTTTAGAACTTGAGACTTTTCCACCTGTTGGCTCGAACACAGCTGGCCAGTCATTTTGGGCTAATCAGGACCTCCTGCCCAGTGTTGGTATGGTCTCCAGATGTGTGTCTTGCTTCCTAACAGAATTTCAAATGCCAAGAAAATAGCCTGTGAAACCCAAGATAAAGAGTCTAGTAACTCTCTAGTAAAAAGCCAGCAAGCTGCTGATAGAAGGAATCGACTGTTTTCGATATCCACTTTGAACACAACTGCTTGTGACAAGGCAGACTATAAATTTCTGTAAATAAATATAGAAAGCCACTTGCATTAAGGAAACAACTGTATAAAAAAGGCTCTTCTGCAAGCAGCACCATCTGCATTTGCTTTCAATATAATTTCTTTAAAATTTTTAAAATGTACTTGTGTGTTGTTGCAGCTCTTCTGAGACTATGGTTTAGTTAGAAACAGAGTCCTCACTCAGAGATTCAAAGCAAGTATAATAAAATGAGATAGTAAAACAACTTAAAATAAGAAATTTACAAACAATGCAGAGAAATAATGAATTCTGACTTTGATAATTTACTTTTAGAGCATACTTGTTTGCAATAAATATACTGTATGGAACAATCTGTGTGTCATTTGAAATCCACACAAATCTGTGAACTTTTTAGAGGTCAAATACTTTTCCAAGCCTTGTTTATGTATATATACATACATATTCATTATGGATATCCTGAAAACCTGACCTTTTCTGATACTTGAGGACCAGAGCTGCCTACCCCTGATGTAGCTGGAACACATCATAAAAAGATTGTCTTCTGATTAGAGAGAACCCATGTAATTCAATGATTTAAAAACAAAAATTTAAATTGAGCATGATATGTAATGGGAAACCAATAAGGATCTTTGAGGATAGGACCAATTCTTTCTGTCTTAGGTGACTTTCTGCACTCATTCTGCGGCGTCATGAGCCAATTTAAGTTTGTGAGTACTCCTTTTTGACATTCCCACGTAAAGTGCTTGCAATAATGTACACCCACTAAAACTAGCACATTCATAACCATTTTAAAATCTGAGTGGAATAGACAATTCATCCAGTAAAATATTGATGTCATTGTTCATTACAGGACTTGGGCTTACCCATGCATCTGAATTTTTTGGATTTAAATTGTTTATTGACCTGCATCCATCTTACCATGGCCTGAAGGCAATGATTTAAGCTTTTCACTGTCACATAATAGATCCCAGAGGAATATTATTTATAGTTTATAGGAATATGCAATTGGATATCAACAGTGCATATATGGTAGTAAATACCAAACTATTTAATAATGTCACCTAATACCTGAAGATAAGTATTAAACAGAAAGGGAGACAGAATGGAACCTTGGGGTGCTCCCCAAAATTAGGGAATGATATTTAGAGCATCTGTTGTCCCATAATGCAGAAAGGAGAGAAACCAATTCTTAACTATATCTCCTAAACCCAGATTTGATAATCAGTCTAGAAAAAACAAGTGTTCCATATCTGATGATAGGAGAGAATTGGCTATTGTAGTTCTTTTAAACCTATCTAAAATTTTTGAAAGGTAGTTCACCAATGCCATCAACAGTGTCTCTGTGCTATAATTAGGTCTAAATACAGACTGAAAAAGGTCTAAATAATCTCCTTTACACAAGTATTTCTGTAATTGCTAGGCCAGTATCCTTCCCAGAATTTTGCCTAAGAAAGGTAAAGTTGAAACTGAAGGTTTTCAAGCTTGTGAGCATGTAATGTCTTTTTTTTTTTTTTAAATGTGGCATACAACAGTGGGCGGTATGATTCCTTCTTTCAAAAAAGCATTTATTATATTTTGTAGCCAGTCCATTAAACTCCCACCTGAATGCTTTATTAGCCATGACAAGGATCACTGAAACAAGTGTTTCCTAGCGTGTAGCAGATGGACTCAGAACCAATGAGTATAGTGTACTCGTGCTAGCAGTTGGAGACGGATCAGATTTCAATCTGACTTCAGCCCCTAGTACATATACCCCTGCAGGAAGTGCAGATCCTCAGTATTTTCCGTCTCCATAGCAGTTAGGAGCTATCTGCACGCTCTCAGAGCATTGGAACCAAATTTAAAGAAGAAAATTCTACTGAAGACGAGCCCCGCTCTCCTGCGGTGATACCCTCGGGTCCCTCCCCCAGTCGAGATTCCTGAGGTGATTTCCGTGGTCCCTCGGAGGTGAGCCTCGGTCCGGCGGCCGAATCGCGGCAGGAACTAGCCCCCGAAGGATCGGGCGCGGCATAGAGGCAGCCTCGGTCCGGCGGCCGAATCGCAGCGAGGACTTACAGCCCCCGAGCGAGAGGAGTTCGGGCGTGGCTGAGAGGCAGCGGGTGCACCCTCAAAAGCAGCGGTGAAGGTAGTTGCCTTCTCCCCCCGCAGCCGGAGACCGCCCGGGTCGAGACCGGGAAGCGCCGAAGATAAGGTAAGGTAGAAATCTTTACTTGTGCCGCTCTCCGAGGATTGAGGACGCGCGCAGGCTATCGGCCGAAGCCAGCGCCACCGGGTTGATCCACCCTAGCTAGCAGGGCCAGACCCCGGCATTTCCAAGGGCCTACCCACGTGGAGACCCTCCGAGGTAGTCGCCATCTTGCCCGCATGGTCGCCATCTTGGCCTTAATCTCGCCGTTCACATCGCCGCCTGGCCGAGCGCACAAAATTTACCTGTGCGCACAAATCTACTTCTGCGCGTAAGTTATACGCACAAGAACACTTGGACGCATAAGCGGCGCGCGCAAGTCCTGGTCGCACGGACTACGTGCACTCGACTTCCCGTGCGCACATCACGGGTTAAGTGCTCAGATACGTGCACAAACCCCGGTTAAGCGCACAGATACGCGCACAACCTCCACGCACGCGGCCAGGCGCTCCGGAGCGAAACATTTACGCGCAGGCAACCTCGACACCTCCAATAACTGAAGTAAAATCCCTGGGCCTCTGCTCAGCATGCCACCTCAGGGCTGCCCAGAGCCAGGAAGCCGATGCCTTATGCACCCAATGCGAGGAGGCCCTGGGAGATCCACCACAGGCTCAGCCTCGCCCAGGGCCGGGGACTAGCTCTTCAGGGGGCTCCCTGGAGCTAGCAACCCCCAGCGGGACTCCCTCTCAGCCGGAGGCTCCCAGGGAAGCAGCGCCACTCAATGCAGCCCAGCCACATGAACAGAGGCTCAAGACTATCATCCCCAACCTGGACTCTGCTAACTACAGATACCAGTCTACGGGGATGGGGAGCACACTGCGAGGAATTAACCGCCCAAGGGCAGTGGAACACAGAAGAGGCAGGATGGAACATCAATCGCCTAGAAGCGCGGGCAGTCAGACTCGCCTGCCTGCGGTTCGCCCAAAGACTCCGAGGCAAAGCGGTCAGAGTGATGTCCGACAACGCCACAACGGTTGCCTACATCAACAGGCAAGGGGGAACCAGAAGCCAACAGGTGTCACTGGAGATAAACCCACTAATGGCATGGGCGGAAGCAAATCTACAGGAGATCTCCACCGCCCACATCGCCGGGAAGGACAACATCACGGCGGACTTCCTCAGCAGAGAAAGTCTAGACCCAGGAGAATGGAAGCTGTCTCCCGCAGCCTTCCGGATGATAGTAAACCGGTGGGGAACACCGGAAATGGACCTTCTGGCGAACAGAACCAACGCCCAAGTACCCAGATATTTCAGCCGCAAGCGGGATCTACAATCCCAAGGAATCGATGCCCTGGTGCAGGCCTGGCCACGGGGGACCCTACTATACGCCTTCCTGCCGAAGCCCCTCTTGGGCGCAATCATTCACAAGATACAGCTACACAAGGGACTAGTTCTTCTGGTGGCCCCAGATTGGCCAAGAAGACCATGGTACGCAGACATGAGAAGACTGCTGGCAGGGAACCCTCTACCCCTGCCCCCTCTCAGGGACCTGCTACAACAGGGTCTGATCTTCCACGAGGACCCAGCTCAATTCTCTCTTACGGTCTGGCCATTGAGAGGGCTCGACTGAAGAAGAGCGGATACTCGGGGCGGTAATAGATACTCTCGTCCGAGCACGCAAGTTCTCCACATCGTTAACATACATAAGAATCTGGAGAATATTTGAAGCCTGGTGCGAAGATCACGACATCAAGACACGTTCACTTAAATTTCCCGTGATGCTGGAGTTCCTACAGAGCGGACTCCAGAAAGGTCTGTCCCTCAACTCCATCAAGGTACAGGTGGCAGCACTGGCATGCTTCGGCACCAGGGGCGAGAGCGATAGCCTAGCCTCTCACCCGGATGTTTCCTGAAAGGAGTCAAACACATTCGTCCACCTCTGAAGTGGCCGGTACCTCTGTGGAATCTCAACCTCGTCTTGGACTTCCTGTCTGGAACCACCTTCAGACCTCTTTGAGGGCTATCACTCCGTCAGCTGATCCTGAAGATTGTCTTTCTACTGGCAGTTTGTTCAGCGCGACACATCTCTGAACTACAGGCACTGTCTTGCCGTGAACCCTTTCTTAGGTTCACTCCGGGATCCATCCAGTTGCGCACGGTACCGTCATTCCTTCCCAAAGTGGTCTCCCACTTCCATCTGAACCAGACCATCTCGCTCCCGTCGGCGGGAGCCCTGAAGAATTCGGAAGAAGCCCGTAGTCTGCGTCACCTCAACGTTGGCAGAATCCTTTCCAGATACCTGCAAATGTCAGAACCTGTACGGAAGACGGACCACCTTTTCGTCCTTCACAGCGGGAAAAGACTAGGGGAAGCAGCCTCGCGGGCAACCATAGCCCGCTGGATCAAGGAAGTCATCAAGGCGGCCTACGTAGAAGCAGGGAAACCTCCGCCTCTACAGGGCAAGGCCCATTCGACCAGAGCCCAGGCAGCATCCTGGGCAGAAACAAGAATGATGTCACCCGCCAAGATTTGCAGGGCGACGACATGGTCCTCCATCCATACCTTCTCCAGATTCTACCGTCTGGATGTTCAGGCCCGGGAGGACACGGCATTTGCAAGGGCAATACTGAGTGGGTCACAGGCAGCCTCCCACCCGGTTCGGAAGTAGCTTTTATACATCCCATTGGTTCTGAGTCCATCTGCTACACACTAGGAAATGGAGAAATTACTTACCTGATAATTTCGTTTTCCTTAGTGTAGACAGATGGACTCAGCAGCCCACCCTTGGCTGCCGTCACGCATGGAATTGCAAATGATTCAAGGGTAAGCCTCTTTTAGTTTACCTAGGTCTCCACCCGGCTGGGTGTCGACGCTTTCCAGTTGAGCTCCCTGGCGGTCTCCAGCTATACTCAATCGACCAGTTCAAATTAATCCAGTTAATCAAGTTATAACGTTTATATAGTTACGAAGTTATACAAGTTAATCAAATTAACCAATCGGTCAGTCAAACATATATCCACAATGCTTTGCAAGGAAGAATACTGAGGATCTGCACTTCCCGCAGGGGTATATGTACTAGGGGCTGACGTCAGATTGAAATCTGATCCGTCTCCAACTGCTAGCACGAGTACACTATACCCATTGGTTCTGAGTCCATCTGTCTACACTAAGGAAAACGAAATTATCAGGTAAGTAATTTCTCCATTAAGCCTCATCACAAGCCATCCATTAAGATCATCAAGTTTGACCAATTGAAAACTAGAAAGAGCAGATGCCAGTATGTTCAGTAGAAGCTAACAAGGGCTGTTGTTACTTTGGAAAAACATTTTAAAATATAATCCCTCCTTATTACATGTCAAATGCATTATAAAAGAAAATCTTGTAAAAGCTCACCAGCATGATATTGAAGCTGCAGTGGATTGACTTGTGTGTGTGGAAGGAGCTTCTCAAAGACACTTAAATCTTCTTGTCAGGTAAGAATGGAGGGTGAATCACCAGGATTGTCTCAGCAGATTAATATATCCTTTCCTCATTCTGCCTTAGACTCTGCTGTGCCTGAGTGGCTACATTAAAATGAAATTGCTGAGAGCTAAAGAAAATGACAGGGTTTTTCTCAGAGAGAAATATCTGCTATTTCTAATAAAATACAATGGAAAAACAGTTTCTCATTTGTAGAGGCTGATACTTCATCCAGAGCAGGCATATATTGCTGGTATTTTTTTCCCATAGAAACTTTAGAATTGGACATAGAAAATAACAGTCTGAAAGATTCCGGCTTTTTGAAGATTCAAATATTACCTTTCTGACTAAACAAATCGCTGTCGCATTTAATCGTTGAATTCAAAATGAAAGAATACACTGCTTGGTAGACCTTTTGTTATGCATATAACACTAAGGAGAAAAACATCTTCCTATTTACCCGGTTGTAGAAGAGAGAGAAAATAAATGAGGATATCCTGGCCATAACTGTTTTATACCTAAAACATTGGCTGAAACTATAAACCTTCAAAAGGAAAAAATTAATAAATGGTTTAAGATACTTATTGGTTGTGTCACTTTTGGGGTACATTTTAAGAAACAGCGCGCGCACGTACTTTTGTTCGCGCACAAGGCGACCCATGTGAAATTACTGATGAAGGCTTAATCTTAAAGGGCCGGATTTTAAAAGGGTTACGCGCGTATCTTATAAAATCCGGGGTCGGCGCACGCAAGGGGGTGCACATTTGTGCACCTTGCGCTCGCCGAGCCCTGCGCGCGCTGCCCGTTCCCTCCGAGGCCGCTCCGAAATCGGAGCGGCCTCGGAGGGAACTTTCCTTCCACCCACCCGCACCTTCCCCTCCCTTCCCCTACCTAATCCACCCCCCTAACCTTTATTCTAAAAGTTACGCCTGCCTCTGGCAAGTGTAACTCGCGCGCGCCAGCGGGCTGCTGGCGTGCCATTTCCCGACCTGGGGGCTGTTCTGGAGGCCTCAGCCGTGCCCCCAGAACGCCCCCGGGCCGGCACCACCCCCCCCCCCCGATCCCCCCGGGAACGCCACGATCGTTGCACCGCCCACCCGACACGCCCCCCCCCTAGCGAAGACCCGGGACTTGCGCGTGCCACCGAACCTATGCAAAATAGGCTCGGCGCACGCAGGGTTTTTTAAAAAGGGTTACGTGCATACCTTATGCGCTTAACCCTTTTAAAATCCGGCCCTTTAAGATTAAGCCTTCATCAGTAATTTCACATGGGTCCCTTGGTATTCTTTTGACCTTATTTAGAAGAGCAAGTTTGCTTACCGTAAACAGTGTTTTCCGTAGATAGCAGATGATTTAGCCATGCTGTCTGGGACGTCCTCCGGGCGGCTAGGTGGCGGAGCTCTCTTAGAACACTGAGTCTTTTCAGTGTCGTGTGCCTGCGTGGATCTTTCCATGCTGCCCCGGTCTCCCTCAGTCCGTAACCAAGCAAGAGGAAATAAAACAATAACTGTCCGGGGAGGTGGGAGGGTCAACATGGCTAATTCATCTGCTATCTATGGAAAACACCGTTTATGGTAAGCAAACTTGCTCTTTTCCCGTAGATAAGCAGCATGAATTAGCCATGCTGTTTGGGAGTCCCCAGCTGATGTGTTGAGCGCAAAAAACTCTGATCATGTCCTGATGATGAGGTGAGGTGGTGGCTCAAGACAGTAGAAAAGGTAGGAGGACAGTTCTTAACCTTTGGCTTCACAGCCCTGGAACTGACCTTTGCCTATCCACTGACCACATCTGCATGCTGCCTGGAACTGACCTCTGCCTGTCCACTGACCATATCTGACCACCGCCTGGAACTTGACCTTTGCCTGACTAACCATCCTCGGACTGACCACTGGTATTGACCCCTGCTTTGGCTGACCATGCTATCCTTGACTCTGGCCTTGATTCTCTCTCTTCATTCAGAGACTCTGTTCTGGCCTTCTCTGGACTCCCTAGCCTGAACATCGACCGCGCACCCTTGTTCGTGGTGGGCACACCCCTGAACTTTATCTCTCAGAGATCCTGTGCAGCAGGAAGTGATCCTGTAGCAAGGACCTGCTCTCCAGGTGATGTGTTATCCTCTTGCATTGAGGACAAGTCTCCCAGGGCTACTGTCCAGGAGGGAAGGGTTAGGTCAGCCATCATAGTTGGTGATTCGATAACTTTTCCGAAAAGATGGGCTCTACCTACAATATAGAGAAGCAGAATTCCTTCATTTAGAAAGAAAAAAAAACATGGAGATCTCACACAATCCAATCACACTCAATAACAACAAACAAATAATACTTGCAGAGAAAATCCGGAATCTAGGAGTAATACTAGACACAGAACTAAGCTTAAAACAACATATATCCATAAAAGCAAAAGAAGGATACGCCAAACTCATGGTCCTCAGAAAACTTAAACCACTTCTAACAACCGCCAACTTTCGATCAGTACTACAAGCACTGATTATTGCAATACCCTTCTACTAGGCTTACCATACACCTCCATAAGACTACTACAAATATTGCAGAACACGGCTGCAAGAGTATTAACTGGAAAAAGGAAGAGAGATCACATTACAGAAACACTGGCTGAGTTGCACTGGCTTCCCATTGAACAAAGAATACAGTACAAGACACTATGCACCATACACAAATTAATACACAACGAAAACGCAGACTGGCTGAACACAGCCCTTCGCGTACACATCCCCAACAGAAATCTAAGATCAGCCAACAAAGCTCTTCTGACTATTCCATCAGTCAAGACAGCAAGACTAACGCAGGTAAGAGAAAGAGCATTATCCTTAGCAGGACCCATATTATGGAACTCCATGCCATTGGAGTTAAGACTACAAAGAGAAAACAAAACTTTCAGAAAAAATCTTAAAACTTGGCTATTCAAACAAGCCTTTCAAAAAGAGAAGGGAGAATAGAATCCAGGGAAATGCAAGGTTTAAACCAGGTAAGTGCAAGGGGCAAAACACCCACGCAAACAGAAATCACTAAGGATGTATGTTTTTGTTTTAATAAAATTCATCAGTAAAGGATAAGTTACTTATAGAATGAGTCCTTGACTCAAAACTGCTATAGAATCGACCGGGACATGATAGTGTTCACACTCATTTAACAACTAACATTGATTAAAACTATGTTACCGAACATTATGGCACCTTTGTAAACTGATAGAGGTTAATAGCATTACTTTTGTGCCTTACTGTAAACCGTTGTGACGGTACTCACCTTAACGACGGTATAGAAAAAGTTTTAAATAAATACCTTAACCAGAGTGGAACCAGACTGCTGGCACTAACTTTTAAAAGGAGATAGAGCAGCTTTTAAACTAGAACAAGGAGGAAAGCCGACAGTCACTCAGCAGTGCAAGATTCAGAGGAATGTATCCTTGAAGGATACTAATGAAACAGGAGAGTTAGGGCATCCCAAAAGAGAGGTTCCAATAAAAGCAAACGTAGTCCATGTGCCTATATGTAAAAAATCACCTGAGCTAAAGATTTCCAAATTATCCCTATCAATTTAAAAGTAGGTTGTTAATACAAACATAAAACACACTTTGAAATGTCTGTATGCCAATGCCAGAAGTCTAAGAAGTAAGATGGGAGAGTTAGAGTGCATAGCAGTACATGATGAGATTGACATAATTGGTATCACAGAGACCTGGTGGAAGGAAGATAACCAATGGGACAGGGCTATATCAGGGTACAAATTATATTGCAATGATAGGAATGATCAACTTGGTGAGGGTTTGGCACTTTATGTCCGGGAAGGGTATAAAGTCTAGCAGGATAAAGATCATACAAGAGATTAAATGCTCAGTAGAATCTATATGGGTAGAAATACCATGTGTGTTGGGTAAGAGTATAGTGATAGGAGTATACTACCATCCACCTGGGCAAAATGTTCAGACATATGATGAAATGCTATGAGAAATCAGGGAAGCTAACCAATTTGGCAGTGCAGTAATAATGGGAGATTTCAATTACCTAGTGCAAAAATTGTGGAAATCAAAACATAATAAGTTTTAGCCTAAGAAGGTGTCAGCAAGCCTGACGTTATATGTCCTCATAACAGACACTAACCGGTCTACTCAATCATCCACCTTCATCATTTTTTAATGCTTTAATATTCCAAAAAGTATTTTCACAGAATTTTTCTTAGAATTTTTTCTTTTAACTAAAAATGTCCTCCATGGAATTCATAGAACAGCAGACTCTTAACAAACGACTATTTCGTATTGCCCTACACGGGCCGGTGTTTCGCTTATGCAGCTTCGTCAGGAGCACATCAAAAAGATGTTTAAGCAAGAGTCAGTTACCTACAATAATCATATAGTAATTACTTCATATATCAAGAAGAAGAGGAAAATAGTACTTATCTTAATAGAAGCCGGGCTACCGTTCAGAATGGACCTCACGTCTCGACCATCTTGTAAGAAGAAAATGGAGGAACTGAAACCGAGGTTCAAGGCTCTTTAAATTCACCTGAATTCTGACGTCACAGACCTGAATCAAGTGTGGTTGAAAAATCATGAATTGAACAATGAGAGAAGTTAATCACCCCAGGAACGCATGCAGTTCTAATTCATTATTCAAGCCAGATGGATGCACGGTATTAAGTCTATATATCCAACGCTGTTCAGCTTGTAACAAAAGACGATGTCTATCTCCCCCACGCCAGTGAGGTAATATGTGATCAATCGCACAAAAACGCAGATCAGCAAACGTATGTTTCTGTTCTTGACAATGCACAACTAACGGTTCATCCTCACGATTATTCTTGATATTAGAACGATGCTCAATCATTCTGGTCTTTAAAAAACGCTTGGTTTTCCCAATGTAGAGTAGTAGACACGGACATTGAATCAAATAAACAATCATTGAGGAGTCACAGGTGGTATTATGTTTTAAATATATTTTGTATCCTGAAGGTAATAATAAGTGATCCTGAATAGACATTGATGATTGACAAACCGAACATGTATTGCAAGGACGATGTGATCCGGAAGTATGGCTGCTTGAAACTACAGTCATAGAGCTGTCAGATTTTACTAATAGATTTCTCAGATTGGCAGCACGGGAAAAAGTAATACGTGGGAGAGATTGAAAAATCTTATGTACTTGTAAAACGTGCCAATATTTCAAAATCGATTCCCGAATCTTGGAAGCAGCAGAGGAATAAGGTAAGATACAGGTCTGACATTCAGAGTCTTCTACGGTGCGTTGAAGAAACAGGTAATCCCGGTTAGAATATTTCGCACGAAGGTAAGCCTTCTTAATACAAGATCGAGGATAACCTCTAGCGGAAAAACGTTGATGTAATAATTGAGATTGCATTTCAAATTCTGCAGTCGTTGTACATAAACGTCTTAAACGGATATATTGACTTACCGGCAAGTTCCTCTTTAGATTCCTCGGGTGAGCGCTAGTATAGTGAAGATAAGTATTTGAGCAGACAGGTTTACGGTATAGTGAAGTGACAAATTTTTTGTCAATCAAAGTAATATGAATGTCCAAAAATGTGATGGTATGTGAATCGATTGAGGCAGTGAATTTTAAATGGGGATTACAAGAGTTTAACCAAATGAGAAACAATTGAAAAGTCTCCTCATCACCTCTCCAAAGAACAAAGACATCGTCGATGTAACGCTTCCAAGTGACTAAATATTGCATAAATGGGTGAGTAGTGAGCCAACTGGTCTCAAAGTGATGCATGTATAGATTTGCCAGATCTGGGGCCATGGATGCCCCCATGGCCGTACCACATATCTGTAAATAAAATTCTTGATTAAAGGCAAAAAAATTTTTCTTTAATGCAATCTGTGTCAACTGTGACAAAAAATCACTTGGAATACGATGGGGTCTTGGGCGTAAGTCAAAAAAGTGATTTGCAATTTCTATTGCCTCATCCTGAGGTATGGAAGTATAGAGAGCTTCCACGTCCAATGTTACTAATTTTAAACCTGTAGTGTCAATATCTAGGTGTTCCAAAAACATAATCATATCTGAAGAATCCCTAATGTAAGATGGCATTAGGGGGACGAACGGTGCCAAAAATTGGTCAACGAACCGTGACAATGGTTCGAGAAGTGAATCACAACCTGAGACAATTGGTCGTCCTGGCGGGTGATCAATGTTTTTATGGATCTTTGGCAGCGTATAAAATACTGGTACACGAGGATGTTGTTTAATCAAAAACTTGGATTCTTTAGAAGTCAAAAAACCAGACTTCAATCCAGCTTTAACCACCGATGTAATAAGGTTCTTAATCTCATTAGTGGGATCAACATCCAAGTGTATATAGAACCGAACATCATCTAATTGGCGTCGAATTTCATTTTCATAATCCGATCGATTCTGAAGCACAATTTTCCCTCCTTTGTCAGCAGACTTAATGATTACATCGGATGCAGACTGAAGATCATGAAGGGCATTACGCTCACATCGAGATATATTTTGAAAGGTAGCATCTGCAGTAAGATCCAATGATGAGATATCTCGTGAAATAAGTTGGTAAAAAACATTAATAGCGGGATCTTCCGGTCCAGGAGGGCTCCAAGTCGAAGGATTCGTGAGCACAGATAAATCCACAGATGTAGGATGTGTAGTGAAGAAATTTTTAATTTTCAACGTACGGACAAACCGAAATAGAGCTACTTGCAAGGAAAATTTATCACCCAAATTTGTTGGTGCAAATGAAAGTCCTCGTTCAAGCAACTTAAATTCTGTTACAGAAAGTTGCCGAGATGATAAATTAAGTATTAGGGATTTTTCATTTGTTGCGACCTCGTGATGCGTGGTTCGTATGCCTCTTGGCGACCCGCTGATGGATATCGGGTTTCTTGAGTGTTCTTTCGTCCGGTGTGAAACCGGTTGTAACGGCCCCGGTATGGACGGCGGGGGCCTCGTCCTAAAAAAGCTGATGATGTGGCAGACTCTGATCTTTGTCTACGGGAACGCTCATCGTCCCCTGATGAATCATCTGCACTTGAATCAAAGGTCACATGTCGGGATGACTTTTCAATACATTCCTTGGCCATCCAAGGGTACACGTAGCCTTGATTGTAATCCCGTTCATCACGGCAAAGTTTTTCAAATTTAAACTGGCGTAGCTCTGATTTAAATTTTTCCATTAATTCTTCAGTGGATTTCATCTGAGTATTAAAATGTTCTGTTTCCACTGTAGATGCCAACATTGTTTTTGTAATTTCAATTTCTTCACGTATCAAAATGTCTGTAGATTGAGATTTCTTAATGATCAGGATCATAAGATCCAAACTACATTTGTTAAGCACTGCATTCCAATCAGAGACGAAATCAGCGTCTTCCTGAAACAGATGTGGTGCTTTAATCATACGGAGACCTCGGGGGATACGCTGAATTCGACAATATTCCAAAAGAGTGTCAGCATGAGAAATGGTACGAATTGAACGACGGAATAACTTTTGTAATGTAAACCATTGTATATCCGGTGAAGTAGAATTAACAGAGGTAGCAAAGGAGGATGGTTTCTCCAAAAGAACTTGCAGGTCGGCGTCAGAAAAACTCAAAGTCTTCAAAGGAATAATGGTTTCAGCCTCCATGACTCAGAATCGTGGAACACAATACACAAACTGGGAGTCAATAGATAACCACAAAAGTAATCTAGTGCAAAAATTGTGGAAATCAAAACATAATAAGTTTTAGCCTAAGAAGGTGTCAGCAAGCCTGACGTTATATGTCCTCATAACAGACACTAACCGGTCTACTCAATCATCCACCTTCATCATTTTTTAATGCTTTAATATTCCAAAAAGTATTTTCACAGAATTTTTCTTAGAATTTTTTCTTTTAACTAAAAATGTCCTCCATGGAATTCATAGAACAGCAGACTCTTAACAAACGACTATTTCGTATTGCCCTACACGGGCCGGTGTTTCGCTTATGCAGCTTCGTCAGGAGCACATCAAAAAGATGTTTAAGCAAGAGTCAGTTACCTACAATAATCATATAGTAATTACTTCATATATCAAGAAGAAGAGGAAAATAGTACTTATCTTAATAGAAGCCGGGCTACCGTTCAGAATGGACCTCACGTCTCGACCATCTTGTAAGAAGAAAATGGAGGAACTGAAACCGAGGTTCAAGGCTCTTTAAATTCACCTGAATTCTGACGTCACAGACCTGAATCAAGTGTGGTTGAAAAATCATGAATTGAACAATGAGAGAAGTTAATCACCCCAGGAACGCATGCAGTTCTAATTCATTATTCAAGCCAGATGGATGCACGGTATTAAGTCTATATATCCAACGCTGTTCAGCTTGTAACAAAATTACCCCAATATTGACTGGGTAAATGTAACATCAGGGCATGCTAGAGATATAAAGTTCCTGGATAGAATAAACGACTGCTTCATGGAACAATTGGTTCAGGAACCAACAAGAGAGGGAGCTATTTTAGATTTAATTCTTAGTGAAATGTAGGCTTTGGTGAGAGATGTAACAGTGGTGGGGCCACTTGGCAATAGTGATCCTGCGAGGCCCACCTAAGACCAGGCGGCCCGGGTAACCAAGGGCTCAACTTGAGGGAAACCTGGGTTGCTATTGCTCCAGCTAGCCTCTGTCTCCTCCTGTGCCTCCACCTCCTGGTGGCAGGCGCTCTCTGGGTCCAACCAGGGAGCCTACCAATCCTGCACCAGGCCAAGGGTCCACCTCCCGGCGCAACACATCTGTTCTGTGGATAGGTAACAGCAGGGCATTGGCTTGATTTTGTCTGTCTGTGATTGTTTACAATTTTTATGTATGTTTTATTGTGAACTGCTTTTATAGTTTGTACTGATTATGCAGTATGTACAATTTTTAAATACATAAATAAATTCAAGGACCAGAATTGAGTTGCAGGATGATAGTGTTGACTGTGAGGCTTTTGCTACTTACGTTTAAATAAATTGGCAAATGTACAAATAGTACAAATAGCTGTGACTGAGAATGTGGGTTTATTGGACATCAATATAAATGATTCTCATGCTTTGTTATTGGGTAAATTTAGTTACAGTGGCTTGCAAAAGTATTCTACCCCCTAAAAAAAAATCAGATTTTTCTGGATTACAAATGTCACTCACACACATTATTCCAGATTGTATGTTTATTGCAAACGAGTATGCCTTTAAAGTAAATTTTCAAAGTCATAATTCATTATTTCTCTGCATTTTTTTTTAAATAAAATAAAAACGGAACATAAGAAATTGCCATACTGGGTCAAACCAAGAGTCCATCAAGTCCAGCATCCTGTTTCCAACAGAGGCCAAACCAGACTACAAGAACCTGGCAAGTACCCAACAACTAAGAAGATACCATGCTACTGATGTAGTAGCAGAGGCCATTCCCTAAGTCATTTGATTAATAGCAGTTAATGGACTTCTCCTCCAAGAACTTATCCAAACCTTTTTTAAACCCAGCTACACTAACTGCACTAACCACATCGTCTGGCAACAAATTCCAGAGCTTAATTGTGCATTGAGTGTAAAAGAATTTTCTCCAATTAGTTTTAAATGTGCTACTTGCTAACTTCATGGAATGCCCCTTAGTCCTTCTATTATCTGAAAGTGTAAATAACTGAATTACATCTACCCGTTCTAGACCTCTCATGATTTTAAAAACCTCTATCATATCCTCCCTCAGCCGTCTCGTCTCCAAGCTGAACAGCCCTAACCTCTTTGGCCTTTCCTCATAGGGGAGCTGTTCCATTCCCCTTATCATTTTGATTGCCCTTCTCTGTACCTTCTCCAATGCAACTATATCTTGTTTGAGATCCAGTGACTAGAATTGTATACAGTACTCAAGGTGCGGTCTCACCATGGAGTGATACAGAGGCATTATGACATTTTTCATTTTATTCACCATTCCCTCCTAATAATTCCTAGCATTCTGTTTGCTTTTTTGACTGCTGCAGTGCACTGAGCTGATTTCAATGTACTATCCACTATGATGCTTAGATCTTTTTCCTGGGTGGTAGCTCCTAATATAGATCCTAACATTGTGTAACTTCTGCATAGGTTATTGTTCCCTATATGCAACACCTTGCACTTGTCCACATTAAATTTCATCTGCCATTTGGATGCCCAATCTTCCAGTCTCGCAAGGTCCTCCTGCAATTTATCACAATCCGCTTGTGATTTAACTACTCTGAATAATTTTGTATCATCTGCAAATTTGATAACCTCCCTTGTCGTATTCCTTTCTAGATCATTTATAAATATACTGAAAAGCACCAGTCCAAGTAAAGATCCCTGAGGCACTCCACCCTTTAGCCTTTTCCACTGAGAAAATTGACCATTTAATCCTACTTTCTGTTTTCTGTCTTTTAGCCAATTTGTAATCCGTGAAAGTACATCGCCTCATATCCTATTACTTTTTAGTTTTCTTAGAAGCCTTTGAGGGACTTTGTCAAACGCCTTCTGAAAATCCAATTACACTATATCTACCAGTTCACCTTTATCCACATGTTTATTAAGCTCTTCAAAAAAATGAAGTAGATTTGTGAGGCAAGACTTCCCATTGGGTAAATCCATGTTGACTGTGTTCCATTAAACCATGTCTTTCTATATGCGCTGTGATTTTGATCTTTAGAATATTTTCCACTATTTTTTCCTGGCACTGAAGTAAGGCTCACTGGTCTATAGTTTCCCGGATCACCCCTTGAGCCCTGTTTAAATATTGGGGTTACATTGGCCATCCTCCAGTCTTCAGGAACAATGAATGATTTTAATGATGAATTACAAATTTTAACTAATAGATCAGAAATTTCATTTTTTAGTTCCTTCAGAACCCTGGGATGCATACCGTCCAGGTGATTTGCTACTCTTTAGGTTGTCAATCTGGCCTACTACATCCTCTAGGTTCACGGTGATTTGATTCAGTTCACCTGACTCATCTCCCTTGAAAACCATCTCCGGAACTCCATCCCCATTTAGTCTTTCTGCAATGCCCTTATCTTCCCTAAGAGCCCCTTTAACTCCTTGGTCATATAACAGTCCAACCGATTCCCTCACAGGTTTCTTGCTTCTGATATATTTTTTTAAAAGATTTTTTTGTGAGTTTTTGCCTCTACAGCCAACTTCATTTCAAATTCTTTCTATAGCTGTCTTATCAATGTTTTACACTTAACTTGACAATGCTTATGCTTTTTCCTATTTTCTTCAGATGGATTCTTCTTCCAATTTTTGAAGGATGATTTTTTGGCTAAAATAGTCCTTTTCACCATGCTGGTAATCGTTTTGCCTTCCTTTCACCTTTCTTAATGCGTGGAGTACAACTGGACTGCGCATCTAAGATTGTATTTTTAAACAATGTCCATACCTGTTCAACACTTTTAACCTTTGCAGCTGCACCTTTCAGTTTTTTTCTAACTATTTTCCTCATTTTATCAAAGTTTTCCTTTTGAAAATTTAGTGTTGGAGCTGTAGATTTACTTATTGTCCCCCTTCCAGTTATTAGTTCAAATTTGATCATGGACGTCCAACCCCCCCCCCCCCCCCTCCAAAACTAATAGCGCCCGCAACATGCAAATGCATGTTGATGGTCCTATTAGTTATTCCCACGTGATACAGAAAGTAACACCTGCCCAAAGGCTGGCGTTAATTTCGGCCGGCACCAGGGAAGTGTACAGAAAGCAGAAGAAACTGCGATATTAAGTCAGAGGCCCCAAAAGTAAAACAAAAAAAGTAAAAATTTTAAAAAAAATTTAAAAATCGGCCCACAGGTCGGAAGACAGAAGCTCAGTTATGCCGGCGTCTGTTTTCCGAACCCGTGGCTGTCAGCGGGTTTGAGAACCGATGCCGGCAAAATTGAGCATCGGCTGTCAAACCCGCTGACAGCCGCCGCTCCTGTCAAAAAGGAGACGCTAGGGACGCGTTAGTGTTCCTAGCGCCTCCTTTTACCGCTGGCCCTAATTTGCATAGGCCACCCTCCTGAATCGCGCGCCCAGGAGAGTGGCCTGTGCGCGCGCTGGGAGAGCGGGCGCTCGCCAGCTCTCCCGCGCGTTTTTCTGTATTGGTCTGATAGTAATGATGGCAGAACAAGACCAAATGGCACGTCCTGTCTTCCCAGCAATTTTCTTATAGTAGTAATTTCCGCTCTGTGCAGGTTACTCCTACACATTTTTATGTGGTGAGCAGCCTTGATAATTCAGATAATGCTACTTTAATGTGCTTTGCTTTTGGAGTTGGTCATAGAAGTAGTCCTGCACTTTTTCCCTAATGTCTGGATATCAGTACCCCAGACCATAAAAGTCAGGGTCCAGTGTTAGATGTCATCTGAATCCAATTCCTCTTTTTACCCCTGCTGTTAAAGCAGAGAGTGATTGTTGCAGTTGCATCAAATGATAATATCAAATGACCAGGGTCAAAAAATATACATTTTTTTACTTGATATAAGACTAAACAATTACAGGGAAATGTAAGATGGAAAGTTTCCCTTATAGACAAAATTTCTTGACAAAGTTCCAAGAACAACTTCTGTTTAATCTGAGTAATTCTGCTCACATCTGGAAAAGCCCTAATCTTTCTTTTGTTCCATAAACAAAATCATCTCTTTTGGACAGGAACAATTTGTGTATCCCAACTCCATCTGTTTCAAATATAAATGATACCTTTAGAGTACCTCTAGAGATTTTTTCCTCTTGAGAGGTTTTCAGAAACTGAGAAGTCCAAACCGTTCACAGAAAATTGACCTTCTGATATTACTTTCCGGTTATCGTCTTTCTGAGCCGAAGGGAGATAATACACCTGATAGGTGGAATGGCCTCTTTAGGCATACTTAGAGGATAACTTTCAAAGAACTGCAAGCAGCCCCATATACATGAGTATATGGCCGCACATAGATCTACAATATTATTTTATAACTTGTGTCTATCAAATGCGCTTGCATTATAAAATATGCATATCTTTAAGCAACAACATATGCTTATGCTGACACCTGTAGAATTGAGCTATCTCAGTCCCATGCAGGGTGTTCCTGACAGAATCATTAACATTTATACTGAATCTTGCAGAGTTAAGCTATCTAAGGCTCATTGTAGGCCCCTCCCGACACTGCATACCAAACATGGCCTGGGGATTATCACTGTTTGCTATTTGGATATTATAATAGGCAATTTTTGCCTTTTTTGAAGAAATAAAAATTTTCTATGAACCTCTGGAATTTTTGGACAAGATTGTTTATTTATAAACTTTTTATCCCGCTGATCCACAAATCTCAGCAGGTAACAGAAAATACACACACAAAATACAATCAAACAGCAATAAACCAAATATATCAGCACACAATACAGTAAAAAAAGCCAAAAACTAAAAATAAAGAGGCTGCGTAACCAAGCTTAGAGGGTCCTAGACTGCAGTAAGTGTTGTCTTTCAGCAAAAGCCATGGCAAACAGATGAGTTTTAAATTGTTTCTTAAAACGAAGCAGGGTGTTTTCAGCCCTAAGCTCATCAGGCAGTTTATTCCATAGGATCAAACCAGCTATACTAAACATACATTCTCTGATAGAAGCCAGGTGAGCACTTCAAGGAGATGCATAACACCTTTGAAAATTGTCCTGTTAAAATCACCATTAAATTCTACATACTAGATGTAATCTGCTTTGATGTGCCAGAAAAAAAGGAGTATAAATTAAATTAATTTGTGCATCACACCTTCTTTGGTAACTGATGATTGATGGTGTGGCTGTTCACTTTCAGTTTTGTGTGTTTGTGCTAATACAGTCATTGCGTTGAAAACACCTACTTTTCCTACCTATTTTAAAATACACATGCAAAAATAAAGTAGGACTTATGGGGCAGATTTTCAAAACCCTACGCGCATAAATGGGTTACGCGCGCCGGGCCTATTTTCAAAAGGCCTGGCGGTGCGTATAGCCCCGGGACACGTGTAGGTCCCGGGACTTGAAAAAATGGGAAGTCCGGGGCGTGGGTGGAGCAGGCGGGGGCATGGCCAGAGGCCTCTCCACAACCGCTGGGCTGGGGGATCGCTTGTGAAATAAAAGTACGAGGGGTTTGGGTTTTTTTTGGGCTGGGGGACAGGACAGGTAGAGGAAGGGAGTGGAAGGTGGGGGGGGGGGAAGAAAAGTTCCCTCCAGGGCCGCTCTGATTTTGGCCTCAGAGGGAACGGGGAAAGCCATCGGGGCTCCCCGAGGGCTCGGTGCGTGCAAGGTGCACTAGTGTGCACCCCCTTGCGCGCGCTGACCCCTGATTTTATAACGTGCATGCGGATGTTATAAAATCGGGCACACAAATGTAGGTCACGCAGTACCTTTTAAAATCTGTCCCTGAGTGTATAAATCTTTATATTTTAAAACATGTGCATGTAATTAATTTGCCAGTTTTACCACTAGTTCGCCCAGTCCTTATCAGGTCAAGATCTTCAGCCTGAACGCCCCAAAGTTCTTCAGCCTGAACTTCCCAAAGTTCATCAGACCTCTTACCCAGTCAATAGTTCACAATAAACACATTTAATATCACTTATGCAATATAAATAATTATAAATAAAACCATTATTCACAACTAACAATCAAATTAAGCCAATATCCCCTGTCAATCACACCAGAAACCTTGGAGTAATAATTGACAATAACCTATCTTATAATAACCACATTACCACCAAAATCAAAGAAGGTTATCACAAACTCCTAATTCTACGGCGGATAAAACCTTTTCTAAATTTAGTAGATTTCAGAACAGTTTTACAACTAATTATCTTCTCAACCATTGACTACTGTAATTCCCTTATGATCCTATCACGGAGACCATACAAAAAACCATGGCCTACTGGAAAAAATGCCTATCATCCATCAACGATCTTCTAACCAGCCTCAATCTGGTGCTAAACACCAAAAAAACGGAAATTCTCATAATAGCACCGGAGCATTCTACCCCGCCAACATCCAGCAACTCTCCAGACGCCTCAGGATATTCCACCGCACCTCAAGTCAGAGATCTGGGAGTACTACTAGACAACAGACTCAGCCTCAATAAATTCATAAATAACACTACAAAAGAATGCTTCTTTAAATTACATGTGCTAAAGAAACTAAAGCCCCTTCTACTCTACAGGGATTTCCGCACAGTACTCCAAGCCATCATCCTTACCAAATTAGACTACTGTAATTCACTCCTGCAAGACCTTCCAGCATACACTACCAAACCACTCCAGATGGTTCTGAATGCTACTGCAAGGATCCTTACCAATGCCAAAAAAAGGGACCATATCACCCCAATCCTCCAGCATCTCCACTGGCTTCCCATCAAATATAGGATTCAGTTCAAGACTTGCACGATGATTCACAAGGCATTACATAACATCTCCCCACTCAACTTAACTTTCCAGCTTCAACTACACTCTTCTAACAAACCAACCAGAAGGGCATACCAGAATAGAATGATCACCCAACCTGCTAAATCTACCCTGAGGAAACGTGCTCTATCCACAGCAGGCCCGTCTCTCTGGAACTCACTACCACCGGACCTCCGCCTTGAACCGTGCCATACTACTTTCAAAGTGAAACTCAAGACTTGGCTTTTCCATCAAGCTTTCCCAGAGAGCTAAAAGCAAGAAGAACAAACTTTCAGCCTTGTCTTACAGCATTATTGTAATGTTCATATTGCGTCAGTTATATGTTTCAAGTTGTTTTCTAAGTTGATCTTAGTTGTTTCATAATAGATTTTACCTTGATTATTATCCGTTCATTATATTCGATATGTTCCATGTAAACCGCCTCCCCGGCGATAGTTATTTCTGTTAAATGTGAACCGGAGTGATATGTATTGTATACAGGAACTTCCGATATATAAAAACCAAAAATAAATAAATAAATAAATGATTGGCCTTCCATATATCAACATCAAGCCTTTACAGATTCTTCAAAACGCTACAGCAAGAATTTTAACTGGAAAAAAAAAAAGAATGATCACATTACCCCTATACTATCTTCACTACACTGGCTCCCTATTAAATCACAAATTGATTATAAGATTTTAATAATTATACACAATTTAATTCATTCCGATCACCACAAACAAACAAGCTTAAAAATCACGTTACAGAACAACAACAGGAATCTTCGATCAAATAATACCTCTCGTCTAATAATTCCACCCATCAAAGATGCTCATCTTTCAACAACAAGAAATAGAGCTTTCTCCATAGCCTGTCCTAAAAAATGGAACTCCTTAACACCTTATTTAAGAACTCAAACGAATATCAAAACTTTCAAAAAAGATCTAAAGACTTTTCTTTTTCATAAAGTCTACGTTAATGATTATTTCTTTCAACAATCTAATTTTAACCAAGACTACCAACCATACTCATGCAAAAGAGATAATGAAATATCGTCTGGCAACGACCATCATAATAGCAATATGAACTTATAATTAACAACACTAGAAGACCATCCTGAATATGTTTAAATACCAATACTGTTACCACTATCCTTTTCCCTTCTTTTCCTTATGCTCCCTATTTCACCACCAACCTCTCCCCGATCCCTTCTCCTTTTCCACTATTAATTTATGCATCAATGTTTTTATTGGTTTATTCTCTGTTTGATTTTTGTAAACCGGTATGATGGCTGAACTGAATGACGGTATATAAAACTAAACAAATAAATAAATAATTAGCAGGTGTAAAGTTACGCGAGCAAGTTGGCAAAACTCGCACAGAAGCATCTTTGAAAATACATGTGTAAATGTTTATTCTTTTCCGGAATTTATTTATTTATTTATAATCATTCATTGATCACTTAACTGATAAAATATCTCTAAGCAATGTATAGCATATTATAACATCCAACATATATTACAGCTTACCATACAATAAAATAATACAATGTAGTCTACCTCCTCAGAATAAAATCAATATTTGACATCAACCATTAGGTGGAAGGAAGGCAAAACAATTACCGTCATGGTTAAAAGGTGAGGTGGAAGAGGCTATTTTAGCCAGAAAAAAATCCTTCAAAAATTGGAAGAAGGATCCATCTGAAGAAAATAGGATAAAAGATAAGAATTGTCAAGTTAAGTGTAAAAGATTGTTAAGACAGGCGAAGAGAGAATTTGAAATGAAGTTGGCTATAGAGGTAAAAACTTTTTAAAATATATCCGAAGCAAGAAACCTGTGAGGGAGCCGGTTGGACCATTAGATGACCGAGGGGTTAAAGGGGCTCTTAGGGAAGATAAGGCCATTGCAGAAAGACTAAATGAATTCTTTGCTTCCATGTTTACTAATGAGGATGTTGGGGTGATACCAGTTCCGGAGATGGTTTTCAGGGGTGATGAGTCAGACGAACTGAATGAAATCACTGTGAACCTGGAAGATGTAGTAGGCCAGATTGACAAACTAAAGAGTGGCAAATCACCTGGACTGGATGGTATGCATCCTAGGGTACTGAAGGAACTAAAAAATGAAATTTCTGATCTATTAGTTAAAAATTGTAACCTATCATTAAAATCATCCATTGCACCTGAAGACTGGAGGTGGCCAATGTAACCCCAATATTTAAAAAAGGTTCCAGGGGCAATCCGGGTAACTATAGACCAGTGAGCCTGACTTCAGTGCCGGGAAAATAGTGGAAACTATTCTCAAGATCAAAATCGTAGAGCATATAGAAAGACATGGTTTAATGGAACACAGTCAACATGGATTTACCCAAGGGAAGTCTTGCCTAACAAATCTACTTCATTTTTTGGAAGGGGTTAATAAACATGTGGATAAAGGTGAACCGGTAGATGTAGTGTATTTGGATTTTCAGAAGGTGTTTGACAAAGTCCCTCATGAGAGGCTTCTAAGAAAACTAACAAGTCATGGGATAGGAGGCGATGTCCTTTCGTGGATTACAAGCTGGTTAAAAGACAGGAAACAGAGTAGGATTAAATGGTCAATTTTCTCAGTGGAAAAGGGTAAACAGTGGAGTGCCTCAGGGATCTGTACTTGGACCGGTGCTTTTCAATATATATATAAATGATCTGGAAAGGAATACGAGTGATGTTATCAAATTTGCGGATGATACAAAATTATTCAGAGTAGTTAAATCACAAGAGGTTTATGATACATTACAGGAGAACCTTACAAGACTGGAAGATTGGGCATCCAAATGGCAGATGAAATTTAATGTGGACAAGTGCAAGGTGTTGCATATAGGGAAAAATAACCCTTGCTGTAGTTACACGATGTTAGGTTCCATATTAGGAGCTACCACCCAGGAAAAAGATCTAGGTATCATAGTGGATAATACTTTAAAATCGTCGGTTCGGTGTGCTGCAGCAGTCAAAAAAGCAAACAGAATGTTAGGAACTATTAGGAAGGGAATGGTTAATAAAACGGAAAATGTCATAATGCCTCTATATTGCTCCATGGTGAGACCGCATCTTGAATACTGTGTACAATTCTGGTTGCTGCATCTCAAAAAAGATATAGTTGCGATAGAGAAGGTACAGAGAAGGGTAACCAAAATGATAAAGGGGATAGAACAGCTTCCCTATGAGGGAAGGCTGAAGAGGTTAGGGCTGTTCAGCTTGGAGAAGAGATGGTTGAGGGGGGGGGGAATATGATAGAGGTCTTTAAGATCAATGGAGGCCTTGAACGAGTAGATGTGAATCAGTTATTTACACTTTCAAATAATAGAAAGACTAGGGGGCATTCAATGAAGTTAGCAAGTAGCACATTTAAGACTAATCGGAGAAAATTCTTTTTCACTCAACGCACAATAAAGCTCTGGAATTTGTTGCCAGAGGATGTGGTTAGTGCAGTTAGTGTAGCCGGGTTCAAAAAAGATTTGGATAAGTTCTTGGAGGACGGCTATTAATCAAGTTTACTTAGGGAATATCCACTGCTATTAATTGCATCAATAGCATGGGATCTTCTTAGTGTTTGGATAATTGCCAGGTTCTTGTGTTGTGATCCTGGCCGCGAGGAGCGCGGGCAGGCTCTTACCTTCTCGCAGCCAGTCGGGCTGCTGACGCTGCTGCTTGTCTTTCCCTGAATCAGCTGGGCCGTCCCCGCAGCTGTTGCCATGCGGCCGGCTCCTCTGCTCCTGTTTCTGCCTTCCCCCGACGTGCTGCTGCGATCCTGGGACCTTCAGCCAGAGGGAGGCCGTCCCTCCCAGTGCCTGTTTCAGCCCGGGTCCTCCCGGCAGGGAGCCGTCCCTGTCGGTGCCTGCAGCCTCTCCAGCTCCCTGCAGCCAGCACCTCTCTCTTCAGCCTTGCAGCGTGGAGCAGTGCCTGCAGCCTGCTACAGCCCCCTGCTTCCCTTGCAGCCAGCCTTATCTCTCTCTGCTTCTTCCTGCTTCAGTCCTTGCGGCTGGGAGCTGCTCCAGCGACCTGCCTTCACCCAACTCCAGTCCAGGGCTGCTCCGCAGCTTCCTTGGGCCCGCCACGTGGCTGAGGACGCCACCAGCTTCCAGCTCTTCTCTCCAGCTTCTTAGGGCGCGAGCGTGCGCCTCTCGTCTGTTCTTCAAGGGCCAGCCAGGTGTGGCTCCTGCTGGCTCCTCCCTGGGCGTTGTCCACCTCAGCTCTACAAAGGGATTCAACGTCTTTGATGCAAAAGCTCTTTTCGCTTATGTCTCCAGCCTCACTCAAACCATACCGCGAGAAATCCCCGGCGACATGGCACAGTCTAAAGCTGATGAACTCGCTCAGTTTTTCCAAGATAAAATCAACAATCTTTTAACTCAACTGCCTTCCAATACTGCTGAGGCCCTTCCAACATGTCAACATTCGACCTTCAAAAACTCCAGCCTAAACACTTTTGAACCCGTCTCTTCCACCGAGATACAATCCATCTTGAGAAGAATGAAACCTTCGTCTCATCCTGCAGACCACATCCCTACCAAACTTCTTCTATCTATTCCAGACACAATAACCACATCATTGACTAACATCATCAACTGCTCTCTAGCCCAAGGATCCTTCCCAGATGATCTCAAAATGGCTTCAATCTCACCCCTCCTAAAGAAGCCTAACCTTGATCCGAAAGACCCCAACAATTTCCGCCCCATAGCTAACCTTCCATTCATCGCCAAGATCATGGAAAAACTAGTCAACACTCAACTCTCAAACTACATCGAAGACAACAATCTCCTCTTCGCCCCACAACACGGATTCCGAAAAAATCGAGGCACAGAATCCCTCCTTATCTCTTTGACAGACCATATCTTACTGGGCCTTGACAAAGGAAATTCATACCTGTTGATCTTGCTAGACCTTTCCGCAGCGTTCGACACGGTCAACCACGCCATCCTCCTAAACCAGTTGTCATCCATAGGAATCAGCGGCACCGTCCTTTCCTGGTTTAAAACCTTTCTCAACAATAGAGGTTACAAAGTTAAACTCCAAAATAAGGAATCCTCTAGATTTAACTCTACCTTAGGAGTCCCACAAGGTTCGTCTTTATCTCCGACTCTTTTCAATATTTACCTTCTTCCTCTCTGCCAACTTCTCACCGACCTCAATCTAAAGTTTTTCCTATACGCAGATGACATTCAAATCATCATCCCTATCAAAGACTCATACTCTAACACTCTTGACTACTGGGAATCATGCCACAAAAAAATCAAACAACTACTCAACAGTCTACATCTCATCTTAAACTCCTCTAAGACTGAAATCCTACTCATCTCTCCGGAGAACACCTCCAACAGTACTCTTCCCACAAATCTGCCTACCACTCAAGCTAGAGACCTAGGAGTAATAATTGACAACCGGCTTAACTTCAAGGCACACATTAACAAAACAACCAAAGACTGCTTCTTTAAACTCCAGGTTTTGAAAAGGATAAGACCTCTGTTCCACGCTCAAGACTTCAGAACGATCATCCAAGCAGTTATCTTTTCGAAACTGGACTACTGCAATTCCCTATTGCTAGGTCTACCTTCATCATACTCCAAACCCCTACAGATGGTTCAAAATTCTGCAGCCCGAATTTTGTCAGGCGCAAGGAAAAGAGACCACATATCCCCCGTCCTGAAAGAGCTTCACTGGTTACCCGTATACTTCCGCATCATGTATAAAGCCATAACTACCACCTACAAAACTATACATCAACTCACCACTCTCGATCTTCAATTCCCCCTCCTAGTACATAATTCTACTAGACCTACTAGAGATGCTCATAGAGGCTCCCTCCAAGTTCCCCCAGCGAAAACGACCAGACACATTACCACAAGAGATCGCGCCACCTCCACAGCTGGCCCTCTTCTGTGGAATTCCATTCCCACAGACCTCAGACAGGAGCCCTGCCTCCTAACTTTTAGGAAAAAACTCAAGACTTGGTTATTCAAGCAAGCTTTTCCGGACACAACCCAATGACACAATCCAATGACTCCAAAAACACCATTCTCTTGTATTTAACATCTATTTTGTATATTAGTTTGTACACTATATTTAATTTGTATATTGTTTAACTATTTCTCTTCTCTCATTTCTCTTCTTCTCCAAGTTCGGCTTCCCTTGTTAAATGTAACTGTACCTTCCGTCACCACAGTTCTAGTTTTTGTATATAATGCACTCCTGTTCTATGTAAACCAGCAAGATATGTCTTCATGATTGCCGGTATATAAAAATCCTAAATAAATAAATAAAATAAAACGTTCAGTCTGTCTTTGCCTTCGCAAGGAGTTGGTCACTCCTGAGACCCTCGTTCCAGGAGCTGCCTTGAGTTCCAGCCTTCTGCAAGGTCTAAGTGTTCTATGTTTTCCGTCGGAGCTTCTTGTCCAGTTGTTCCAGTCCTGATGTCTCCAGTTGTTCCAGTCCTGATGTTTCCAGTTGTTCCAGTCCTGATGTCTTCAGTTGTTCCAGTCCTGATGTTCGCTTGTTCCTGTTCCTGCCTTGAGGTCTGATTCCTATCCGGTATCCATGATCCAGTCCAGATATTACAAGCCTTGCACCTTGTTCCTGAAACTCGCCTGAAAGCTAAGTACCTTGCTCTTGAATCTCTTGAAAGCTAGCACCTTGATCCTGTGTTCTCCAATGTCCTGGTACCTCGCGGCAAGCCACGCCGTGGTCCGTGACCAGCCCTCGGGGCGGGCTGATTAGGGCCATCTCTGACGCAAGCCATGTACCTCGTTTCTAAGTCTCTGAGAAGTCCTTGTTCCTGACCCTGTCTCCTGCCTTGGCTGCCGGTGTGCAGCAAATCCTGCTCTGGCTGCCGGTGTGCAGCAAACCAGCTTCTTCCCTGTTACTTTGATGTCGGTACCAGATCCAGTTCCTGATCCAGTCCCATATGTTCTGCCCTTCGTCTTCGTCTCTCTCCTGAGCCTTCTGGCCTGTTGGGTCCAGGAGTGGCCAACAGGTGGGATTCGTCCCTGTGCTTTGGAGCTTCCCTTCCTGCCAGCCGACGGGGCTTCGGATGTCAGTATCCCAGCATCGGAGTTCGCTTCGCCTGGATCTCTCCTGCACTTTCCCGTTCTCAGCGTGGTCCGTGACCTGCCCTCCAAGGCAGTGTTGGGGATGCGTGGGACAGGGTGGCCCATGACTCAGTCCCAGGAGTGGTCTGAGCAGGGTGCCCTGAGGGACTGTGCTCATGTCTCCCTTCAGTCCTTGTTCCTGAGTCTACATCTGCACCTTCAGTACCTCGCTTCTGAATCTACCTCTGCACCCTTCAGTACCTTGCTTCTGAGTCTACGTCAGCACGCCCAGTATCTTGTCTCTGAGTCTTCGTCTGCACTTCCAGTATCTTGCTTCTGAGTCTACGTCAGCACGTCTAGTATCTTGCTTCTGAGTCTACGTCTGCACGCCCAGTACCTTGCTTCTGAGTCTACGTCTGCACTCCCAGTACACTGCTTCTGAGTCCACGTCTGCACTTCCAGTACCCTGTTCCTGAGTCTCGTCTGAATCTATGTTCCAGTCTTCGCTGTCCTGGCCTCTGTCCGGCCTGCCGCTTCGTGCCGTACCCTGCGGCAGGTCCGAAAGGGCTGGGAACGGTCGGAGGACTGTTCACAAGACCAACATTGCGTTGTTGGGTCTTCTGAAGCGTGCAGGTCCGGAGGAGGGCCTGTTGCCTGGTCATCACTCCAGTCTTGCTTCCATCCTACCCATGCTCGGGCATGTCACGCCTCCCGCGGCCCTCTTCGGAATCCTCTGGGGTCGAGCCGCGGCCCAAGGACACACCTCTCTCAGGAAGTGAGATCGCTCTCCGAGCGCTCCGCAACATCTTGTGGCCTGGTTTGGCCTCTGTTGGAAACAGGATGCTGGGCTTGATGAACCCTTGGTCTGACCCAGCATGGCAATTTCTTATGTTCTTATGTTCTTATAGGCCTTTAATTTCTTACGGAATTTCACTAGATCTGTTTCCTTTCTCAGTGCCCCTAGATCACCCCCCCCCCCCTTTTTTATGTGCATATATGTGTATTTGAAAGCAAAATTACGCACATATGTTTAATGTTTGTAAAATAGTATGTAAGCAAGTAGATGTTACGCATGTAAATTTTTGAAAATTTGCTCCTTAGTGTTTCCATGCAATAACATTTTTAAAATATTTCCAAAGCAGAAGAATTAATAAACATTAGAATATTTTTAATAGAAGCATTCTCAAGGCTCTCTACTTTTACATGTAGGAGAGTATTATCTTCAATCAAGAAACTATTTTGTATCTGCAAAGCAGGTACCTGGCCTTTCAAAGCCAGGATTTTGTCAACATTGTCCTTCAATATCTGAACATAGGAAGGGCAGGTATAAAATATTGTACATAAATCTGAGACTGGCTTTCTCCCATAGCTTTATACAAATCAGATATATGTCTTGAAAGTGCTGCTTCCAACATAACAATTGCCAGCCAAACTCCTTTGAATGTAATAAATCTTAGAGTAGTGAGGACACTTTTTCACTTGGTCTGCTCTAGTTGTGACGCAGACACCTGAATAAAATTTTCCAAACTCACAGCACTTGACATTCCAGCCAAGTGCTTCATCTCAACATCCCCAGCCACAGTGTCAGCCACTGCCTGAGCAGTCTTCAGCCATTACATTGCTTCCTGCTAATGAAAAATACTGGTGTCTTTCCCTTGCAGGGCCATGAATTTTCTAGCATTGATCAAACCTTGCGACTACCAGCAAAGTTGGTGCCCAACATGCTGAGAGACAAATTTGATCTCTCAGGCTGCGAAAACCCTTAGCATCTGGGTGGGATGTAGCTGTTTTGACATTCACTGTCCCTGCCAGTGGAGCCACAGAGATTAAAGTGCAGGGAGATGGGGCCATTTATTAATTCATGAAGCTGACCCAAAGAGGAACAGTTTTGAAGGGTAGGAATACATCCTCTTTTTACACTTGTCCATAATCACATGTAGTAAGTAAAAAAGAGGATTTATGGCCGCTATTCAGTCGAGCTGCATCTGTCAGTGCATACTAGGCAGGCACTATCTTGGATCCCTTCCCAAATAAGTATGTTTTTTTAATTTGTCTCATTCAAGATCAGTAGCTACTTCCTGTGCAGAAAAGACACACATCTGCAGAAGTGATATACAAAGCTGCAACTTGTGAATTTCAAACATACCTTCATGCAATATTACAGATTATATAAGCAGTCATCTGCATATGCCAAGTTTAGAAAAAAGGCTGTTTGAGCCATGATCAACTAAATCTCTCAAGATACTGCTTTTGTTACATTTCTTGGTGAAAATTGTGTAAGAGTAAAATAGAATAGGAAGTTTATCTTACAGTCAGTTACTGTTCCATTGAGTATTACACAATATGCACTATCTCATTATTTGTTTTTTGGTTTTGTCAGCTGTTATGTACTTTGAGATATTCAACTACACAAATGGATATTTTATTGTGATTTTATTTTGAGTATTTTCCAGACTGCATTGCTAGCAAAGTACTCTCAACTAGGTAGGAAGTCCTGATTAACCTAATGCCACTGACCCATGTTGTAGTTACACGATGTTAGGTTCCATATTAGGAGCTACCACCCAGAAAAAATCTAGGCATCATAGTGGATAATACATTAAAATCGTCGGCTCAGTGTGCTGCAGCAGTCAAAAAAGCAAACAGAATGTTAGGAATTATTAGGAAGGGAATGGTGAATAAAACGGAAAATGTCATAATGCCTTTGTATCGCCCCATGGTGAGATCTCACCTTGAGTACCGTGTACAGTTCTGGTCACCACTTCTCAAAAAAGATATAGTTACACTGGAGAAGGTACAGAGACGGGCGACCAAAAAGATAAAGGGGATGGAACAGCTCCCCTTTGAGGAAAGGCTAAAGAGGTTAGAGCTGTTCAGCTTGTGGAAGAGATAACTGAGGGGGGATATGACAGAGGTCTTTAACATCATGAGAGGTCTATAGTAAATTTGAATTGGTTATTTACTCTTTTTGATACTAGAAGGACTAGGGGCACACCATGAAATTAGCAAGTAGCACATTTAAAACTAATTCGAGAAAATTATTTTTCACTCAGTGCACAATTAAGCTCTGGAATTTGTTGCAAGAGGATGTGGTTAGTGCAGTTAGTGTAGCTGGGTTTAAAAAAGGTTTGGATAAATTCTTGTAGAAGTCCATTAACTGTTATTAATCAAGTTGACTTAGAGAATAGCCACTGCTATTACTGGCATCAGTAGCATGGGATCTGCCTAGTGTTTGGGAACTTGCCAGGTACTTGTAGCCTGGATTGGCCACTGTTGGAAACAGGATGCTGGGCTTAATGGACCTCTGGTCTGACCCAGTATGGCAATTTCTTATGCTCTTGACCAACTGTGCTTAAGTCAACAAATGAAAGTGTCTCAAACCCCGATGAGGCAAGAGCCTTGGTCTCATATTATTATAACATATACATATACTGCTTGGTTTAGACATGGTGTGAGATTTAATGGAATGGTAATTGATTGAAATGCAAAATTCCTATTTCTGCTCAGTTATTGATAACATGATTTATGGGATGATGATAAAAACTTTCCTCTGCCTCAACATGCTTCATTGTCATCTTTTCTGTGGGTCATTCTTTACAAACAGAATCTCCAAGCAGAAGTCATTTCTGCAGTTTGGAGATAAGATGTTCTATGAAGTAAAGGACTCTATAATAGCACAATTAGCAAATAAAAAGGATATTCATACTGGTAGAGCACACAGATGTTACTACTGTTCAAAAGCATTAATGTTATATTTACAACTTTTTGATATTCCGCACTCTTGCCAAAAAAATGTTTGAGGTGGATTACAACATGATAAAATGATTAAACAACATATAATATAAAGTAATTAAAATACATAAAATAGCATAGTAAATAATACATCATTTAAAAGCCTTTTTAAATAAATAAGTTTAACGCTTTTTTGAAACTCTTGTAATCACTTATCAAGCTCATTTCTAAGGGGATATTATTCCATTGTGTTGGCGCAATCTGAGAAAAAGCATGCTTAGAGGTCTGCTGTAACCTTGTCTCTCCACTAGTAGGAATAGTTAATAGTTGTTACAATCCCAAACGCAAAGGCCGTTGAAAGCAATACACAGTCGCTAGTTGCTTCAAATAAGTAGGACATTCCCCATTATATAATATGAAGTACTAAAGAGAGAATTTTAAACTTTATTTGAAATTCTACTAGGAGCCAGTGCAATTTTTGAAAAACTGGCATAATATGATCAGACAGAGAGCAACCAGAAATAATCAGAGCTGCAGTGTTATTTAAGGGTATTGCAGGTTTTAATGAACACATAGGAAGCACTACATAAAGGGCACTGCAATAATCCAAACTGGATAATACAAATGTCTATATCACCATCCTTAAGTAGTTTCTTTCAAGGATATAGCACAACTTACACAGCTTCCTTAACTTAAAGAAGCCTCTTTTTATGACCACTCATAATTGTGGCTACATCATAAAGCTATTATCTAATAAATCTTCTAAGTCTTAAACTACTCTCTACAGCTGTAATAAGAACATAAGAAATTGCCATGCTGGGTCAGACCAAGGGTCCATCAAGCCCAGCATCCTGTATCCAACAGAGGCCAAACCAGGCCTCAAGAACCTGGCAATTATCCAAACACTAAGAAGATCCCATGTTACTGATGCAATTAATAGCAGTGGCTATTCCCTAAGTAAACTTGATTAATAGCCGTTAATGGACTTCTCCTCCAAGAACTTATCCAAACCTTTTTTGAACCCAGCTACACTAACTGCACTAACCACATCCTCTGGCAACAAATTCCAGAGCTTTATTGTGCATTGAGTGAAAAAGAATTTTCTCCGATTAGTCTTAAATATGCTACTTGCTAACTTCATGGAATGCCCCCTAGTCCTTCTATTATTTGAAAGTGTAAATAACCGAGTCACATCTACTCGTTCAAGACCTCTCATGATCTTAAAGACCTCTATCATATCCCCCCTCAGCCGTCTCTTCTCCAAGCTGAGCAGCCCTAATCTTTTCAGCCTTTCCTCATAGGGGAGCTGTTCCATCCCCTTTATCATTTTGGTTACCCTTCTCTGTACCTTTCCATCGCAACTATATCTTTTTGAGATGCGGCAACCAGAATTGTACACAGTATTCAAGGTGCGGTCTCACCATGGAGCAATATAGAGGCATTATGACATTTTCCGTTTTATTAACCATTCCCTTCCTAATAATTCCTAACATTCTGTTTGCTTTTTTGACTGCTGCAGCACACTGAGCCGACGATTTTAAAGTATTATCCACTATGATGCCTAGATCCTTTTCCTGGGTGCTAGCTCCTAATATGGAACCTAACATCGTGTAACTACAACAAGGGTTATTTTTCCCTATATGCAACACCTTGCACTTGTCCACATTAAATTTCATCTGCCATTTGGATGCCCAATCTTCCAGTCTTGCAAGGTCCTCCTGTAATGTATCACAGTCTGCTTGTGATTTAACTACTCTGAATAATTTTGTGTCATCTGCAAATTTGATAACGTCACTCGTCGTATTCCTTTCCAGATCATTTATATATATATTGAAAAGCACCGGTCCAAGTACAGATCCCTGAGGCACTCCACTGTTTACCCTTTTCCACTGAGAAAATTGACCATTTAGTCCTACTCTCTGTTTCCTGTCTTTTAACCAGTTTGTAATCCACGAAAGGACATCGCCTCCTATCCCATGACTTTTTAGTTTTCGTAGAAGCCTCTCATGAGGGACTTTGTCAAACGCCTTCTGAAAATCCAAATACACTACATCTACTGGTTCACCTATATCCACATGTTTATTAACCCCTTCAAAAAAGTGGAGCAGATTTGTTAGGCAAGACTTCCCTTGGGTAAATCCATGTTGACTGTGTTCCATTAAATCATGTCGTTCTATATGCTCTACGATTTTGATCTTGAGAATAGTTTCCACTATTTTTCCCAGCACTGAAGTCAGGCTCACTGGTGTATAGTTACCTGGATTGCCCCTGGAGCCTTTTTTAAATATTGGGGTTACATTGGCCACCCTCCAGTCTTCAGGTACAATGGATGATTTTTAATGATAGGTTACAAATTTTAACTAATAGATCAGAAATTTTCATTTTTTAGTTCCTTTAGTACCCTAGGATGCATACCATCCGGTCCAGGTGATTTCCTACTCTTTAGTTTGTCAATCTGGCCTACTACATCTTCCAAGTTCACAGTGATTTCGTTCAGTTTGTCTGACTCATCACCCCTGAAAACCATCTCCGGAACCGGTATCTCCCCAATATCCTCATTAGTAAACACGGAAGCAAAGAATTCATTTAGTCTTTCTGCAATGGCCTTATCTTCCCCCAACGTGACAATGGCCTTGTCTTCCCCCAACGTGACAAACAATGGGGGAAAGTACTTCAACCTTATGTGAAATAGGTAATATTTCAGTTTTCTTGGCATTCACTAATAAGACTGTTCTGCCTCATCCACAAAATAATTTTATTCATAATCCAGCTAATGTGAGAAAATAGCATCCTGTAAAACCCGTCACCCTGATATAAAAATTGCAAATCATCTGCATAAAAATGGAAAATCACCTACTTTCTTCCCCAATAAATCGCACAAATGGCCTAATTTTAAAAGACTGGCACATGCTAATACCAGGAGATTCGTGTGTATTTTCAAAGCTCCTCGGCCATGTGCATATCTCCCAGTACATGCAGAAGAGCCAGCTTTGAAAAAAGGGGCGGGAAAGGGCGAAGACAGGGTGTGGGGTGGACCGGGACAGCCCCATTAGGCGCTGTCCTGCTGAAGTGCACGCAGGCAGTCGGCCAGCCCGGGCAACTTACTGCTGCTCCAGAGTGCAGGTAAGTTGAAAAAAAAAAAAAGGGGCTGCTGGGGGGGGGGGGGGGGGGAGGGTTAGGGGTCGGGGAGGATGGAGAAAGAGTAGGTAGGGGGTTCAGGAAGTTTCCTCCATGTCCGCGGAGGCAAAGGCCCTATTGCATCGCCGTGCTCTTCTTAGAAAATCCCCACCTTGCGTATGCGAGTCAGCACCCATGTGCCGACACAAAATCGGGCGTGCGGGTAGCGGATTTTATAACATGTGCACGTTGGCGCGTGCATGTTATAAAATCAGCACATCCATGTGTGTATGCCGGGAACCTTGCGCACAGGGATGCCCACCCAGCAGTTTAAAAATGCACCTTCATGGGAGTAAAAAAAAATCTGGCATAATACATCCATTCTATCTAGTATGAGTATGTGTAGTGCTCTACCATGCTCACGTTGCAGGTGCTTCTTTGTGGGGGTCTGTCTTGGGTACTATATGTCAGGTACCAGATAGAATGGCTGTGCTAAAATGTCTTCCTCTCCTTTTTTGCCAAGCATCTGAGAGGTTGGCAGGAGGCAGTTAGTTTGTTCCTGTTTCCCTGAAGGTTGTGCTGGGGTAAGTGATCTATGGCATATTTTGACTTGGCTTGACTCAGAAGTCAAGCAGGGATACAGCAGTCCTTGCACATGGTTGATATCATCTAACAAAGCCCAGGCTGAAGCTTTACTCAACCTCTATACTTTTGAAAATGTTCCACTGAACATATGCAGGGCTTCCAGCATCCATAGTGTGGTTTTTCCTCGGAGCCAATAGCCATTTTTTATTTAGCTCCTTCCTTTTCTGGCGTTTTTTTTTTCAGTGTGGATTCACTTTTAGAGCCTAGTCAAGTTTTTTTTTTTTCAACAATTTTCAAGTTTCCTTAAATCTTTTCACTTTTTTGGTACTTAAGGTCTAGTGGCCCAAAGAGCTTCAGTCAGTCTTTTATTTCCTGCCATTGATTCTTTGATTTCACTGTGTCTATATTTCACCCAGTGTCCCTAAAGAAACCAAAAGCCAGCTGCTTCGGTAAGTGGCCCCCAGTGCAGCCCGCATGATATTGATCACATGATACTCATTGCCACACACATAATTTAGTACTTTTTGACAGGGGTGCCCAAAGAATTATTACTTGAGCCTAAAAAAAATGGCAGGAGCTGTTTCTTGCCAATCTGAGGAAGTTCTTGAGCTGGCATCTGAGTTCCATCAGGAAGATAGGGACTGGGCAGAGAAGACCAAGGAGAAGGAAGGGAGGGAATGGGAGGGTGCAATAACCCTGGCAAGGGAGGGCTTTGGGGTTACACTCAATTGTCCAAGGTGCAGCCCCAAGGCTCCTGGACTAAGCAGGCCGGAGCACCTCGCACTTGCCACTGCTCTAACTTCAACTGCTCACTAGCCACCTTAAGTGCTGCTGTTATACCTCCCTGCCCCCAGCCTGCTTAGAGACCATGTGATCAACCTCTGCCTTCCTAGTCTTCATGGGAAATGTCCTGGTTCTATTCTTAAAGTCACATTTCTTTCATAGGCAATGTTTCTGCATTTTCCTTCGCTCTTTTGGAAAGAATTGTAATGAGAACATTGGCAGCTCATCGCAGTGAGGACTGCTATGTCTTGCTTGTCCTCGGAGAAAAGCAAGTAGCTTACCTGTAACAAGTGTTCTCTGCAGATAGAATAATTAATAGTCTCCCACAAACCCTTCTGCCTCCCCTAGGAGTTGGTCTCTATAAATTCTTTAGCTTTATACTGAACTTAGTGGGGGGGGGGGGGGGGGGGGAGAGGAACCCATGCACACACTACTAATCTAGGAAGGCCCATACCTGCTGAGTGGAGCATTTTTAAAAGTGTACAGCTTTAATAAAGCTCTGACCTCTGCTTTGCTTCTGACATTTCCCATGTATGAGGACTATATACTTTCTGTCCTTAGAGAACGTCTGCTACAGGTAAGCAACTTCACTTTAGTAGTTGTCTTCTCCATATTTTCACCCAGGATTCATATTACATTAGATAGCATTCAGTCTTCAGATCACTTGTCTCTGAAAATATACCTGTTATATAATAATCATTAGGCTTACAATATTGAGGTCCTTAAAGGATATGTATTATATATTTATGGCTCTCCATTCATCCAGTATAGGTAGTGAAAAATGCATGTTTCTCCAAATTCTGCCCAGTGAGTTCAGACCTGTTTTGGAGATCCCCATCTATATGTAGTCATCACTCAGTGACCTTCCATACCAGTGTAGCTTTTGAATGTTAGTTATGAATGTCAACTTTGATAACTGTGACAATATATTTTGATATGGACACTTAAGAGAGATGTAGTATGCTTATGTACATATGAAATGTGATACTTTGTATTATTTTACTATAAATAATATGATACTACTGTCTACTTTTTTTTAGGCATTGCTCCTAATATGATGTTAGCAAAAGTGTGTAGTGACAAGAACAAACCTAATGGCCAGTTTAGAATCTCTCATGACAGACAAGATGTGATGGATTTCATCAAAGATTTACCAATCAGGAAGGTGAGAGAGAAGTAGAAAACTATTACCTGCTATTACTATTATTGCTAATTCATCACATATGTTTAAGTAATTGTCCCTGTTGGAGACACTCACTGGATAACTACTTGTGGTCCAAATTGGATGCCCTCAGCTGGAGGAGAGCATATGTAACAAGATGAAAAGCATGTCATCTGTAGACAGAGCCCTCTACAAGGGTATGATCATTTTGAAAAAATTAATTTTGTGGAAGAAAAACAAAAAACATAACTTTGAATCTTCTTGCTGTGTGGTTGTTTATTTGTTAAGGTCAGTCATTCTCTGAATATTATCACTTTATCGCTCAAGAATAAAACCAGTCTGATTTTGATATATTGTGGCAGGGCAATATTTCAACCTAATTGCCAAAGCTTTATTTAAAATCTTTGCCTCATAGTTTATTGGAAATATCAAGCTATGTGAGACACACCTAATGGCATCTCTACTTGCTTTATAAATCGCTATCATTATTGCATTTTCATAATGGTTCCTAGTGCTTTAACACAGCATTACAGATCTCGGCAAGCTTGTGGCAAATTTCTTATAGAAAGCCATTTTGAAACTTTCTTTTCTAGGAATTTTCCCTCTTTTCAGTATCCTGCAGAGAAATCTTTTTCCATGGGCAAGCAGTACAAATAGCTACACAGGATGGGTGACTTCATCTGACGGCTCTGATTCAGTCACTTCTTTCTCAGCTCAGAGCTTTTCAGTCCATTCTGAGCATGCATGGCACTTCCCAAGCTGCTGTTATCGCACAACCTTCCCTCTGTCTTTTTTTTTTTGTGTGTCCACTCATGTTAATAGTTGAAGGTTTCTCTCTCTAGTCACATTTTCTCATCAGGAAATGTCATTGAAGGCTTTTTTCAGTGAAAAAAAGGGGAAAAAAAAACTTTTTAAATTTTATAAAAAGTGTCACAAAAGAGAAGAAGAGGTTGCCATTATTGAGTAAGCATATTAGTCCAGGTACTAGTTTGTAATTGTCAACTTAGCATGAGACTTCTTGAAATTTGTCCTGCTATTCAGTCGGAAGATGATAAATAAATGGATCCCATATTTTGGCAAAAGCCCCTTTCTTGCAGGGGGCAGACAAAAGCCATGTACGGTAATCCAACTGTAAAATAGTGAACATCTCAGATAACCAAAAGTCTAGCATTGGAGAATCTTGTTGGATCCATTTTACTAATATACATTTTCTCGCCAGTCCCATGGCTTTTACTTAGTAACAGATAATTGCGTTCTCTTCAATCGTATCAGCATCTCCCACTCCAAGGACTGCCAGCCCTGCTGAAGAGGGAGCAAGCCACCCAGAACCTTATCCATATATTTCCACATCGTAGTCCAAAATTCTTGTATCTGAGGGCATGACCATAGTCCATGTGCTAAAGAAGCTGCAGGATCGAGGCATTTAGGGCATGCTGGCTTGGGAACAATTCACATTTGATATGCTCGTAATGGTGATATCGTGACTCTATGTATATACGCAAATATTGTTCACGTCCAGTAGCTGAAGACATAGCTTTATAAAATATGTGAATTGCCTCTAATAGGTCTTCCTCTACCAACTTAATAGCCAGGTCTCGACTCCAGAGTTCAGACAGGATCCGCATCCCTCTATATGGCACTGCTTCTTGCAACAATTTGTAAAGAGTCGCTAGGGATTGTTTCCATGATTTAAATAAGACCAGCATCCTTTGGAACAGCCCAGATCTGTTAGTGGTACTTCGTGACTCACCATTTTTAGCCATAAAACTCGCAATTTGAAGATGGCAGAGAAAATCGTGAGGGCTCCATCCGAACAATTCTTGGCATCGGGAAAAGGTACACTATTTTAGAGTATTCGGATCTATAAGGTCCGCAAAGACAATCCCCTGCTGCTCAGTTTTTGGTAAAAATGCCCTTCTTGACTCAATAGTGGCAACCTCTTCTTCTCTATATCCCACCAGGGGGGAGGCTAGAATGGGAGGAGGATGGAGGGAGGGGATAAAATTCTGGAGGGTTATACTGTTCAAATGTATGATTCATGTTACTTCGACTGTTATGTAATGTTTGATTACTATTAATAAACCAGTTTGAAACCTCAAAAAAAAAAGTGTCACAAAAAATGGCTGTGGCAAATCTTCATGATTTGTGCCTCAGGTGTCTTGAGCCAGACCATGACAATGAAAGCTGTGGTCCCTGTGGCAGAATGTCCCTATGGGCCATAGCATTCTGGGACCTAAACCTTAAAAATGAGCTTTCAAGCTCATCAGAAAAAAGTTGGTCAAATCGCCCGAAGAAAAGGCTTTGAGAATAATCACCATCTGATTTTCCTACTCAAAGAGGTCCTGTGGAAGAACTAGGAATCAGGACTTGACATCTTCAGCCCATAGCATTGAATCCTCGGTGTGAAAGCGTCATCGTGCAGTGTGGTCTGCATCACAAGGTATCATGGAGTATAGTCGTCAATGCAGAAGTGCCATGGAACAGAATCATCAGTGTTTGAAATGCCATGGCGTGGAAGCAACTGCACTTAAGACATCATGGTGCTGAAGTGGTCAGCACAAGAAGCGCCAATTTGTTGATGTGGAATCATTCTATGCTGACGCATCGGAATGCCAGGAATAAAGACAGCTCTTCAAGGAAAAGATCAGATTCTGATCCCGATGGCATCCATGCTCAGTCACCTCCAGTATTATAGGTGGAGGTGCCTTCCAGTAACAGAGGGCCACTGTTACTATTACCACCATTACCAAAAATTCATTCCTTTATGCAAAAACACTGGTCTGATTTCTTTAAAACATATATGAAAAATTGCCAAAAGAAAAAGCACCAATTTAGATTCAGTTTCTTTAAAAACTTAGAGAAAAACTTCATGTTAAACTTCCAGCATCATTCTTTGAGAAAGAAAAGAAGAAAACATAGAATGAAGACTCCAAATCAGAATCTACATCGCATGTAGATTTAGTATCACAAGATTCACAGAGCTTATTTAATTCAATAGAATATATAGCACATTTACCTTCCCCAGATCTGCTGTCTGACCTGTCTCCTGAACCAGGTAGAGTTTCAGTGCCACCAGAAGATACCATATACCCCACATTCTTTCAAAAGATGACTGAAGCCATTCATTTTAATCTGGTGCAAGAATATACAAGCCTGACAGAATGGCAGAAAGTAATGAATTTTCACTCAGAAAAGCAAATCAGATCCATCCCAGTACATGAATTATTGCAACAGGTGCAAACTAAAATATAATACAACCAGCAGCAAAAAATATAGATATCAAGTATAGGATTCAAAGTTGCCCTGGGCATACTAAAGTCAGCTACCATACGAATCCCTGATTGTAGAGTCAGCCATGAAGAAGGCAAAGAAAACTAAGTATACTCAATACCCCCTCCAGGGAAAGACCATAGGCTATTGAATATAGATGGCAAAAGATCTTCCAAGGAGTGACCCTACATCGATGATAGATGCGCATCAGATGCAGATGATCTGACCCATGTACAATTTGCAAAAACTTAAGGAACACACAAAGCAGCTCACTGAGAGGAGCTAAAATTATTCACTAATGAGACAGCTTCTGCCATAGCAGCAAAAAGAATGGCTTGGCTTAGAGCATCTGGCCTAAAGGAGGATGTGCTCAAAAAGTTGACAGACACACCGGGGTAGATATTCAAAAGCCATTTAGGTGGATAACTCACAAGTTATCCATCTAAATGGCTTAAACGGCACGTTGAACCTCTTATCCAGTTAAATTATAGCCAGATATGTTGTTATCCAGCTATAATTTAGTTGGATTTGAAAGGGGCGTTTTGGGGGCATTCTGGGAAGGGGGTCCTGTTATCTGGCTAATTTAGCCAAATATTGGGTATATCCGACTAAGTTAGCCGCATAACGTTAGACCTGCTAGAAGCAGGACTAAAGTTATCCAGCCTCGTGTGGCCATATAACTTTGGACTTAACCGGATATATTCAAAAAAGAATATATCCGGTTAAGTTACTTTGCATTTAAAAAAAAAAAAAAATTAGCAGACTGTCCCTTGCCTCCCTCCCTCCCGTCCGAGTTGCCAAGGCCCTGCAGGGCCAAATTAGCCACCCCTCAAAAATGGTGCACTTAATTGTAAAAATATATATGGCCGGGAGACCCCCCCCCCCCACCCCCTGCATCTCCTTCCTGATAAACAAAAAAAATCAATCTAGCAGCCTCCAGAGACTCACACCCAACACCCATCCCAACCCTTTCCCTTCTCCCGACCCTGTACCTTTTGTTCAAGGTTCCTGGCAAAATCATGGCAGTCTGCTACCACGATACGGGACCGGCACTTCTGGAGATGCTTCTGCAGTTGCTAGGCTACTACGATGTATTACAAGGAGGGGAGACTCCGGGCCACAAATATTTATTTTTATGATTAAATGCACCCTTTTTAGGGGGGGATAGCTAGTTTGGCCCCGTAGGACCTTGGCAACTTGGGTGCGAGAGAGGTGGGGGACAGTCTGCTAATTTTTTTTTTTTAATGGAAATTTACTTAACCGGATATATTCTTTTTTGAATATGTCCGGTTAAGTCCAAAGTTATACAGCTAACTATAGTCGAATGACTTGATACATAACCGGCGATATTCAAAAAGAATATCCAGTTATGTTTAAAGTTATCTGGCTATGGTTAGTTAGATAACTTGAAGCAAATATATTCAGCAGGACGTTTATCCCACTGATAAACGGAACAAGTTATCCGGCTACCTGTAGCCGGACAACTTGTCACTAAATATCCTACTGAATATTGACCCCCCACCATGTTTAGGAGAAAACCTTCTTTATGGAAAGGTCAAAGAAACATGGAGTCCATAATAAATCTAAGTTCAGCTCTGCAGTCCCTCTCCATTTCACAGATGGCTACATCATCCAAAAGAATTCAGACAGGAACTGTACTGGAAACCACACTACTATCTCAAAGACAAAGATATGTTCCATGTCACTATTGCAGGCAGCATCCAATCCTACTGCAATAGACACCACAGCAAATTCAATAACAACAGCAAAGACAAGCTCATCAACCTCTGCAATGGTTTTTGATAGGCAGTCAAAGAATCTGTTTAAAGCCCATTTCTAAATAAACCAGTAGGAGGAAGATTAATTGCATCTTTTAGAATTCAAATCACACGGACAAATGGGTTTTCAAATCATAAATCATGGGTATTGTCTGAACATTCATAAGTCTTCCACTGCAACATTCCCCATGTATCTGCATTCATTCGAATCATCAATTGCAGATAGTCAGGAGTTGCAGTCTCTTTTACAATCCAAAGCAATTCAGCCAGTACCTCTAAAATAAAAAGCAAAGGATTCTACTCCGGATACTTCCTGATACTGAAAAAAACCAAAAACCAGGAAATCTAAGGCTCATTTTAGATCTCAAAAACCTAAACAGTTACCTGAAAAAAAGGTTCAAGATGAACTCTGGTACAATCCTTCCATTTCTATAGAAAGGAGACTGGCTAACTTTCATAGATCTAAAAGATGCCTATACACATATCCCAATCAACCAAAAACACAGAAAATACTTAAGGTTCACTCTATAGGATCACCAGTATAAATACAAAGTGTTTTACCATTTCAGCTAGCAGCAGCACTAAGAATATTCACAAAGGAGCAGATTTTTAATCCTACGCGTGTGGGGTACATTTGTGCGCGCCATGTGGCGCGCACAAATGTACACCCAATTTTATAACATTCACGCGCTGCCGCGTGCATGTTATAAAATCCAGGGTCAGCGTGCGCAAGGGGGTGCACACTTGCGCACCTTGCGCGCACCGAGCCCTAGAGAATCCCCGATGGCTTTCCCCGTTCCCTCCAAGGCCGCTCCGAAATCGAGCGGCCTTGGAAGGAACTTTTCTTTTGCTCCCCCCCCACCTTCCCTTTCCTTCCCCTATCTGACCCACCCCCAGTCCTACCTAAATCCCCCCCCACCTTATTTTATTTCTTGTGCCTGCCTCTTGCAGGTGTACCTTGCGCACGCCGGCTGGCGAACCTCCGGCATGGCCGCTGTGCCGGAGGACTCGGGACCGCCCCCGGATTGGCGCCACGAACCTGCCCCCTTCCCGCCCCTTCTTCAAAGCCCCGGGACATACGCGCGTCCCGGGGCTTGCTCAGCGCGTGCAGGGGCATGTTTTCTGGGTTACACGCGTAAGTTACCCATTTTAGAAGGGGTACAGCCATGCACGTAACGGGAGGTATGTGCAGAAATGTCAGTCTGAAGAAAAGGGGCGGGGAGGGGGCGGGGCTCGAGGCTCCTTAATTGAGTGGACTGGGAGGGAAATGGGGAAGGCTGCGATGCGTCGCAGTGCGAATTTTGCATAATTGTACTCCCCTTTGCTTGCACGGATTACAAAATCTGGTGCACATGTCCCGCAAATTTTATAACATGCACGCCGGTGCACACATTATAAAATTGGCACGTCCATTTGTGAGCGCCAGGAAGTGCACGCATGTATTAAAATCTACCCCTTAGTATTACTACGTGAAGTAATGACTCCTTATGCCATGGGAGTTCGTCTTCTGCCTAGCCAACCACTTTCCCTTGGGTTGAACCTGCAGCTTCTTGTGACTGTCAGGACTTTCCTGGTCTGATGGAAAGTTGGTGGCCAAGGGCTAAGTTGGTGGTTAAGCTGGGTCAAGGCGAGGGGGGGAGGTGATCCAGGTCCAATCCAAGGTCAAGTCAGAAAGAGGGCAAGCCAGAAAGAGAGGACATAGGAACACAGACAAGGAGGAATGCAGGAACAAGGCAGAAAATTGGGAGGCAAGAGAAGGAACCAGGAGCAAGACAGCACAGAGACAAACTAGCACCAGGAAGGGACACAAGAAGGAAGCAGGAACAAGGCACGGACACTGAAGCAACTAGCACTGCTCTAACGCAGGAGACCTGTTGCGAAGGTGTCTGAGCAGGCGCAGTTGATGTTTAAATCCCCCTGAAGTGATTGCCATCAGACGGCGCTGTGGCAAGGTTTTCCCACCACGAAGACTAGAAAGGAAGGCAGTACATGCGCACGCCTGAAGGGGAGTTACATCGGTGTTTGGAAGGTGAGTGAGCCTAGCTATGACATGGCTGCAGCAATTAGCCCAACATTACACTTACAGGCCAATACAATATCGGCGCGCATTGAAAAGGCGCTCATTGATTGAGCACCCGCTCTCCTAATGTGCACCAATCCACTTTTCCCGGGCCCCCGATTTAATATTTAAATGGGCTACCGCAGTAAAAGGAGACACTAGGAGAAACTGTGTGTCTCTAGCGCCTCCTCAAGCATCGAGCACATCCGGCACACATTGTTTTGCATATGGGGGGTATTAGCCATAGAGCTCATCAACATGAATTTATATGTGATGAACGCTATTAGCTACGCACTGGTTTGGTCATGCTAATCCCCCTTATTGCTATGAGGGGTTTTGGGCACGCTCCAAAACGCGCGTCCAAGCCGTGTAAAGCCATGCGCACAGCCGAGCGCACTATTAATTGCATCAGTCTGTTAGAATTTACAGGGGCTCATCTGGCTTTGGTCAAGGGAAGAGCCTAATCTCCCAGGCCCAAGAGCAGCAAGATTGCAAAGTGTGGCGCAAACTCTTTATCGCAAAAAATGGGTGACAGCTTGGAATTTTATGAAATTATTAAGCCATATGGCATCAATAGTGCATGCTATTCCCCTTGTACATTTGAAGATGAGGCTTATGAAATGGCATCTGAAGTCTTATTAGGATCAGCATCTCAGCCTCTGTGTAACAGGATTCCTGTAAACAAAGAGTTTAATCCACTCACTGAAATAGTGGACCATAAAACAACCTGTTTTGCAGCCAAAACAGTCATCCACCAGAATTCCAAATATATTAATGGCAGATGCTTCACATCAAGAATGGGGAGCACATATGGATTCAATTTCCACAAAAGGCAGTGGACGCTACAGGAATTGTCTCTCCACATCAACCTGCTGGAACTGAAAGCTGTTTTCAATGGGCCTACATGTTTATAAACTTTGTTGAAAAATAAAACACTTCGAACAGACAACCAGGTTGCAATATTTATATAAACAAGCAAGGGTAAATAGGATCCTCCCTACTTTGCAAAGACACACTAACCATTTGGAATGAGCAGTCAAAAGGAAAAAAAAAAAAATATATATATATATCTCAGCAATCTATCTTCCAGGAAAGGACAATGTAATTTCACACAAGCTGAGTCGTCAGCTGCAACACATAATGTCCACCCACAGCAACACATTGAGAAAACGTTTCAAGAAATGGGGAATGCTAGAAGTGAACCTCTTTGCACTTCCATTCAATTACAGCCTTTCTTGATACTGTTTGAAAACATCCACTGAAGTGATAGTGAGAGATGCATTCTTTATTCCATGGAATAAACACCTACTATATGCCTTCCCACCAATTCTATTGATAGCAAGGACAATCCAAAAATTGAACAAAGACAAAGGATCAGTGATCTTAATAGTGCCATACTGGCCAAGTCAAAGCTGGTTTCCCTGGACATCCGGTGTGTCTTTAGCCTAAGGAGCTTGGCTGAACCCTTGCACAGGATCCTTAAACATCTTTATTCTAATTTTCAATTCTGGTAAATACCACAGGCGAAAGATACCGGCAGTCGGTCCCTACCTTCAGTAGTGAGCGTATCATGACAAAAATAAGCTTGTGAGTAAAGCTGCTCGTACTGACAAAATGGCGCTTGCTAATGACGCAGCCTCAGAGGAGGAGGCCAGCACAGATGCTGAGGCTAGCCCGCCCGGAGAGAACAAGGCATATTTGTATCAATTGCTAGAAAAGTTTGCAGAAAAAAATCTCACAAAAACTGGATAAGCATATGGGTATTATCATGGAAAAAGTTGCCAATTAGTGCAATCGGTGCAGGAAAATAGTTCACATATTGAGGAGGTAAGGGTAGAAACCAGGATAGTGGACCTGTAGCTTACTACTAGCTTGGTCAGTGCCACCAAAATCAGTAAACTAGAATGGAATGGAGCTGGTGTGCAAGACAACTCCATGATCTGGAAAACAGATCACGGTGCTGCAACAGTGCGGGGGATCCCAGAAAAATGGAAGGTCCATGATGCCGGGCAATTTTTTCCAAATGGTTGCCAGAAATACTGAATTTAACCTGTGAAAAGGACTGCATCAAATTGACAAGACACATAGGGCCTTGCGCTTCTGCCGGTGCAGAGAGACCATTCTAGAGCTGTAATAATCAGGCTACATCACTACCGAGATGAGGCAATGAATACTGAATGCAGCCCGTGAAATACAAAATCTTACTTTCCAAGGCAATCGGGTGATGCTCTTTCTGGACTTCTCTGATAACTTACAGAGGAGGAGGCAAGGCTTTCATGAATATTAAGAAAGAATTGCAAAAAAGCGAAGTCCGCTACACAATGCTTTACTCGGCTCGGTTGCGGGTAATTACGCAGGGCAAAGCAGTAGTAGTTTTTGATAAAGTTAAAGATGCAGAATCAAGCTTGACTAAGCTTGACTGAGTGACATCTCAAGAATGTTGCTAGCATGGGGCCACATTTTCTAATGTTGCGCGCCCCGTCCGCATCCGGCCCACGCACGGGCCTGCTCACCTTGCTAGCTCCTCTGCAGGTAACGGGTCGGCCTCCCCAGCGGCAGCCCATGAGCTCCGCTAGGCTCGGCGTCCCCGCGGCGGTGGTCGCCGGGCCTTCCAATGCGGCACCAGGCCTCACGCCGGAAGTACAGCATCTCCTAGTGGCGTTCAGCCACACCCCTACGTGCGCGCGGACCGCCCAGCCTCTTTTAGGGCCAGGGGCAGGTCCTAGCTCCGCGGCGTGCCCTGATTGATGGAACAATATAAGGAAGTCCCTGCATGCACTTCCTTGCCTTGGCAATCGGGTCGGCATTGTATTGTGAACTAGTTTGCCTCCGCGTTCACAGTCTTATTCCAGGATCCTACTGTTCCAGCGTCCTCCTGTTCCTGCGTCTGTCTGTTCATCTTCCCAGGTGGTACCCTCAGACTGTCTCTCTGGTATGACCTCGGCCTGTTCCTTGACCTTCCTGTCTGCTGCCTACATCCTGACCTCTGCCTGCATTGTGACCTTGTCTGACCTCCGGAACCTGACCTCTGCCTAATTGACTACTCCTCGGATTGATCTTGGATTCTGACCTCGGCTACCATTGACTATGTCTCCTGATTCTGGCTCTGTCCCTTACCTTGTCATCGCCTACGCTGTTTGAGCCTTCCTTGCCTCTCCAGGCCAACAGCGTGAAGTCCGACTGCGCTCCCTTGCTGATCGTGGGCACACCTCTCTACTACCTCTCCGGGAGACCCTGCGAGGCCCACCTAAGTCCAAACAGCCCGGATCCCTACGGGCTCCACCCAGGGGACCTCAGGCTTCCAGTGGTGAAGCTCATCCTAGCCTCTGTCTCCTCTCGTGCTCCACCCCCTGGGGGCAGTACTCCTTGGTCCCCTACCAGGGAGCCATTCTCCACTCTCCCCAGGACAAGGGTCCACCTCCATCGCAACAGTTAATGCAGATCTCACAGCTGAGAGGCATGAGACTGATTGATAGGCATTGTAGAAAACAGACATTGTGTAAATGATGAATGCATTTTTACTTTCCACCTGGATATGCTGGATGCACAATTTTTCTTTTATTTATTTATTTTCCCCCTTTTGCTGTCACTGATTTCAACCAGATGCCAGGATCCTTCAAGTTTACCCAACATCATGATAACTCCAGAGCTATGCAAACGGATCTTGTGTACAAGCCCCTTTTTTTTTACTTTGAGACACAAGCGGCAACTGATTCTAATCTTATTTCTGTCGATCCTGGCAAGGGACTGTACATTCTGACTTGTGGGATGTTTGGTTGCAAAATGCTGGAGTGTCGTTTCAGGCCTGACAGTTCTCATATGGTTTATTTTTTCTTTTTAACCTCTTTATCTCTCTTTCCGGATATGCAGTTCATGGATCTTGTATTTTCTTTTTTTATTTTCAACATTCAGCAAGGAGCAATTTCGAAAGCAAGGGGACATATGATGTTTGGGATCATTAGTCAGTGCCATGAAGTCTGGCTGAATTTGCTTCAGGACAGACTTCACACTGAATTTTTCACTCTTTTTTTTTTCTTTTGTTTTAAAATCCATATATTTTGTTTGCTTTTACACTACATGTTTTATGCTGGATATTATCTGGTTGATCTATTACAGGGGGAAGATTGTAGGGTTCCTTTGAGTGATAGGGAGGGAAGGATGGGGGTTGGTTTGGGAAGAGAAAGTTGTTTTTTTTTGTAAAAATAAAATTTTACAATAAAATTTTTTACAATATTTTACAATAAAAATATTTATTTTACAATATTTTACAATAAAAATATTTATTTTACAATAAAAAACATTATTGTAAAATATTTATTTTACAATAAAACAGGGGTTATCCCATCCGAAGGGTTTTGGGTCTGTGTTTTTGCAATTATGTTGTGTGCTACAAATGGGTTTGGGTTTGGGATTAACTGACCAAATGTTTAGGGTTAGTTGGAGAATTTGGGTGAGTTTTGGGTTAGGGGATGGTGAGAGTGAAAAAAAAAGGCATATTATATGATGGTCCTCTCTGCAGCATATATTTTACTCAGAGATTGTGGATGAGTTAGCATCCATTCGCATATTAATCTATTTTGTAAGATGGCTCTCTTTTCATGCTAGGTAATTTTATCTTAAGAGTAACCAAGTTGCTTATTATGTACATTGCTTTGTCTATGGGATTTTATTATGACTACTTCTGTTAATTGTATTTCTATGAACGCTAGGGGGATTTCATCTCTATTAAATGCAAATGAATATTGCAATTTGCTCGCAGAAGCAAAGCGCAAATTTATTTTTGCAGCAGACCCATTTAACACCCAGGGAACATGAAAAATTGAAAACAGGGTGGGTTGGAGAAGTATATTATTCTTCCTACAATTCCAGAAGCAGAGGTGTCAGTATACTAGTTGATAAAAATTTACCCATACTAGTGAATAGAATGAACTCTGATGTAGAAGGGAGATATGTTATACTGGATTGTACATTACACTCGTGAGGTTTACCTTTGTTAATATATATGGACCAAATTCTCATTAGCACGCTTTCTATAGACACTTAACAGATAAAATAGCCTCTTTTGGTTTTGACTACTTATATGTTGGAGGTGATTGGAATGTTTGTCTAGATGAAGGCATTGGCAGATCTTCTAGAGTGAAACTTGGGCCGGATGGGAGCCCCAGTAATGCTGACTTCACTCAGACATTTCAGTTGGTGGATGTCTGGAGATATCTGGGTCTGGGAGAAAGGGATTATTCTTATTATACCCCCAAACATGCTATGTATAGCAGACTTGTCTATTTTATGTGTGTTCCCAATGCCCTCTCTTCTATATCTGACAGCATCATTATGACATGTACACTTTCAGATCATCATGCAATCCAGATAAACATTAATTTAGCCCTGTCCAAGCCCCACAGTACTTTGTGGTGGCTAAATACCTCTCTCCTTGGTGACAAACATTTTCAAGCGCTCCTTAAGTCTAGCTGTATCGGAGTTTAATGAGTTCAACATGAAAGAAGACTATACTCCTGGAATTTGACAGCCTTTAAGGTGTTTTTTGAGCTGTAAAATCATTAGTTTTGCTAGTGATTGCTGGAGTGATTATGGCTGATTCCTTGGAAATGGAACAGTAATTTTCCAATCTCTACACAGACTCCAGGTCTCCCAGATTAGATGGTATCCAAGAATTTCTCCATGGCCTTGCTCTTCCCCAATTACAGACAGAGCAAAAGAAGTGTCTAGAGGTCCCCATTACCATCTATGAGATTCAGGCGGCTGTTAAGGCTGTCCCAAGTGAGAAGTGCCCAGGTCCAGATGGATTCCATATGGAATTTTATAAGAAGTTTTTCCCAGAGACTGTCCCTTTCCTGTTAATCCTGTTTCATCAAGCAGGGGAACTGGATACAGCTCTAAAGGTCATGGCCAATGCTACAATTTCCCTTATATATAAGAAGAGGAAGGATGCTCAACCTATCTCCTTATTAAACTCTCACATAAAAATACTTGCGAAAATATTAAAGCTAAGACTGTAGACAGTACTCCAAATTTAATACATGAAGATCAATCTGAATTTGTGTTTCCATAGCAAAAAAGGGGGTAAACCTGCATTGATACTTTACCTTGACACAGAGAAGGCCTTTAATAGGTTGGATTGGGCTTTTTTGTTCCAGGTACTGGCACAGGTAGGCATACCAGACAGGTATATAGGCTGGGTTAGAGCAATGTATAAGAGCCCCAGAGCACGGTTGCTGTTGAATGCTTTTTTGACTTCGGCTATTAATATAGCACGAGGAATGCACTGGGGTGCTCTTTGTCGATCCTTCTTTTTGACTTAGCTATTGAATCCCTGGCTGCTGCTAAAAGGCAACATTTTGGAATACATAATATTAAATTTGGGGGCAGAGAACATGCAGATGAAGTATTGATTTATATGTCTGCCCCTTCAGTTTCTGGGCCAGCGTTATTAGACCTCCTTGTCCACTATGGGACTCTGTCAGGTTATAAAGTTACAACCAGTAAATCTAGAACTAGTATCAAAGTCTTTCACCAGATATCTGTAGGCCCCTTATTCCAAGGGTCTGTATAATATCACAGACTCTGTTTCGGTCCAGGGTCACCTTGCTTTAATTTATAACATCATTTTTTGTTTTTGTTTTATAATAAAATCTCCAAAGTCTCAATGTACTCTTACTAATTTTCTCGCGCTTACTTTTCTCAAAACATGCACACTATCCACAGATATATAAGAGGAGCTCTAATACTCATCCATTGACCAACTAATGGATGAGTATTAGAGCTCCTCTTATATATCTGTGGATAGTGTGCATGTTTTGAGAAAAGTAAGCGCGAGAAAATTAGTAAGAGTACATTGAGACTTTGGAGATTTTATTATAAAAACAAAAACAAAAAAATGATGTTATAAATTAAAGCAAGGTGACCCTGGACCGAAACAGAGTCTGTGATATTATACAGACCCTTGGAATAAGGGGCCTACAGATATCTGGTGAAAGACTTTGATACTAGTTCTAGATTTACTGGTTGTACCATTCATTTGTATTTGTGGACGCACATTACTGTACACTAGAATACAGTGGTTCTTGTGGGGAAGAGGTTGTGATTGAAGGTTATAAAGTTAACCATGATAAACTGAGGTTTTCCTATCGATCATAAAATGTTAATCCCGAGTTGCCTGTCGAAATTTAGGGTGGTTGTGATACTCAATCTGGTGCTCACAAATGGGGATAATGTTTCTAATGTCCAAGTATGTAACCATCTGAGCACCAGTGATCATCAGACGGTATGGTTTGATATTGAAAATAAGATACAAGAAAGTCACACGAAGACCCGAGTTTTGAATTTCAGAAACACAGACTTTGTCAAAATGGGTATGATCCTGGGGAAAGAACTAGAAGACTGGGAGATAATGGGTGAGATGGAACAATAGTGGGCCAAATTAAAATAAGCTATTACAAAGGCAACAAATCTATATGTTAGAAAATTAAACAAAAGTAAGAGGAGAAAGAAACCTCTGGTTCTCAAAAGCAGTATCTGTAAAAATACAAAAAGAATAGCATTTAGGAAGTATAAAGGATCCAAAAAGAGGAACACAGGGAAGAAGACTTGGCGAAACTGAGGGAGACGAAGAAAGAAATCAGGAAAGCAAAAGGTCAAGCGAAAGAAAGGTTTGCCAAAGAGGTAAAGCGAGGTGACAACATGTTTCTCAGATATATCAGAGAAAGAAGGAAGGCCCAAAGTGGTATAGTGAAATTGAAAGATGATGAAGAGCAGTGTGTGGAAAATGACGAAGAAATGGCAAAAATGTTAAACAAATACTTCAGTTTAGTATTCACTCCATTCCATCCACTGTTTGACAAGACCATGGATTGGAATGGAGTAAATGCAACCCCCTTTACAGAAGAGAATTTATGGAAACAGATAGGAAACCTAACAGTGGACAAGGCCATGGGGCCAGATGAGGTACAACCCAGGAGGCATCTCAGAGATGTGCTGGCAGGTCAGCTGAAAGACCTGTTTAGTAGATCCCTGGAAACGAGAGTGGTGCCATGTGATTGGAGAAGAGTGGTGGTGGTCCCGCTTCACAAGAGTAGTAGCAAAGAGGAGGCTGGAAACTACAACCCGGTTAGCCTCACCTCGGTGGTGGTAAAATTAATGGAGACATTGCTGAAGGAAAGGATAGTGAACTATTTAAAATCTGGTGGATTGTTGGACCACTGAATCAAGGAAGTATTCTTGATGTGATTTACTTGGATTTCAACAAAACTTTCAATAAGGTCCCATATAGGAGGCTCGTGAACAAAATGAGAAGATTGGGTGTGGGCACCAAGGTGGTGGAGTGTATTAATAACTGGTTGAAGCAATGGTAAATGGAATCCGCTCTGATGAGGGAATGGTGTTAAGTGGAGTGCCTCAAGGATCGGTTTTGAGACCTGTTCTGTTCAATATCTTCGTGAGTGACATTGTGGAGGGATTAGAAAGAAAAGTTTGCCTTTTTGTGGATGATTCTAAAATCTGCAACAGAGTGGACACACCTGAAGGAGTAGAGAGAATGAAAAGTGATTGTTATGAAACAAGCCAGAATCTGTCCCGCTCTGGTGGTTCCGCTGCGCGGCGATGGCCATCGTCAGTGGCATCTCCTGATGGCAGTGCAGTGGGACATGCACTCCGTCATGGCTCCTCCCCCTCAGTGTGTCGGGCGCCTTGCCAGAAGTTCCCGCGCTAAGAGCGGGAACTTTGGGGATTTAAACACAGCGTTTACAGCACCTTCTTGCCTCGGCTACAGGTTTGCTTGTGCTGATGCTGCTGGTGCTCCTTCACTGTGTGTTTTCTTCAGTTGCCTTGACCCTGGTTTGGACCTTGGATTTGGATTGCCTGCTGCCTGCCTCGACCCTGGTTTGGACCTTGGATTTGGATTGCCTGCTGCCTGCCTTGACCTGGTTGGACCTTGGATTTGGATTGCCTGCTGCCTGCCTCGACCCTGGTTTGGACCTTGGATTTGGATTGCCTGCTGCCTGCCTTGACCCTGGTTTGGACCTTGGATTTGGTTTGTCTGCTGCCTGCCTCAACTCCTGCCTGTACTAGGATTGGTTGATGTCATCTGCCTCTCATCCTTGCGGGATCTTTGTTCGGCCTGAGTGTCGCTCTTCAGTCTCCAGTCAGTCTCCTGCTTGAGGTAAGGCTGTTACTCTATTTCTTGGATTCACAAACCATAACAGTTAGTCGAGACCATGGATCCAGTAGACCTAACAGCCTTACAAGCGATTCCGGGTCTGGCTACTCGGGTACAGCAACAACAAGGAGTGTTGGACCAGGTGATGGCAGTTCTGGAAAGACTGGCAGCTCGTATGGATGCTCTTGCTATAGCTACTCCACTGCCACCCCCAACTACTTCTTCACCTAGCGTGCTGTCCTTCGCTTGCTTCCTTCTCCTCGTTTCAACAGAGATCCGCAGCAGTGCAGGGGATTTATTAATCAGTGCAAAATGCATTTCTCACTCCAAGCACCTCGATTTCCTTCCGACAAAACAAAGGTTATGTTCTTTCACTGCTGGAGGGTCCAGCCTTAGCATGGGCATCCCCGCTATGTGAGCAAGAAGATCCATTATTGGATAACCTAGATCAATTCCTTAAAGTCTTTCACCTAGTTTTTGATGAGCCTGGACAATCGGCTTTCGCAGCTTCGGACCTTCTACAAATTCGGCAGGGCTCTCATTCAGTGGGGGAGAGTATGCTATCCTTTCGGACCTTAGCCACTGAACTTCGCTGGGGAGAGGACAGTCTCACAGCCATCTTCCGCCAAGGATTATCAGAGTCCATTAAGGATGAATTGGCAGGGCGAGATCCACCGGACTCCTTAGAAGATTTAATCCATTTGGCAATTCGTCTGGATCTTCACTTTCAGGTAAGGTTTCGAGAAAGAGCCGCTCTTCGTCAGCCAGTGCAGTTAGCTCCCTCTTTTCAAAGCCCGCTTCTCTCCACCAAACCTCAGGAAGCATGACCTGTCACCGAGAAACCCATGCAAATAGAGAGGGTCAGGATTTCTTCTGAGGAGTGTCAGCGATGATGACAACATAATCTTTAGTATTTTATAGTGGTGAGTCCACACAGACGAGGCTTGGACAAGACGGGGTGGAGACGAGGCTTGGACAGGGCAGGCTGGAGATGAGGCTTGGACAAGACGGGGTGGAGATGAGGCTTGGACAAGGCAGGCTGTGGACAAGGCTTGGTTAGGGCTGACTGGAGACAAGGTGTAGACAAAGGCAGGCTTGACTGGCAGGACAAAGGCAAGGCCTGGATAATAAGCAGGACCTGGAACTAGTCAAGACAAGGGTGAGAAAAGGCAAAGACAGGACTCTGGTACAGGCCAGACTGGATACTTTGAACAGACAAGACAAAACCAACCAGGCAGACTAGGGCAGGACTTAAGTAAGGCAGACAAGGGAACAAAGAACATGCAAGCCCGAAAGCAGCAAGGCAATAGAAGGAACAGACCCAAATACCTCAAGGCACAACACAAGGTAGATTAGGCCAGAAGACCTCAAGGCAGCGAACATGGCAAGAAAGGCCAGAAGGTCTCAAGGCAAGACAGAAAGTTAATTAGGCCAAATGGCCTCAAGCAAGAGAACAAGACAAGATAGGCCAGAAGGCCTCAAGGCAAGACAAAAGGCCCGTAGACCATAGGGTGAGGCAGAAGACCCATAGGCCACAAGACTAAGCAAGGCAGAAGGCCCATAGGCCATATGACTTGGAAAGGCAAGACAGAAAGCTCGTGGGTCACAAGGCAAGAACAAGGGTCAGGTCATGGAGCCAGAAGTAATAACATGAGAAGACAGGGAGCTTCTGGCAAGGCAGAGTTGCATAGGGCTGAGACTTGGGTGTGACAAGGGCAGTGAGGAAGAGCTTGGCAAGATTAGTGATGAGGGGCTGTGCTTTTGGAGAGGCATTATGAATGTAGGATAAGACTGCACAATAGGCAAAATCCTAACATCCACCTATCAAACTGCCATTATTTCCAAACCTCTTGACACTATACAAGGGTTCAGTACTACATTCAAATCTCCAGACTTTAGCATTAAAAGCTTGGATGTTGATAGCCAACTAATTTAAAAGCTTCACCTAACACAAGATATAAAAAAACATCCTCCTAGCAGAAAGAAAACCAACTACTTGAAAATCTTTCAATTATAAATGGAAAAGGTTTGTGAATTGGTGTCATGAACAAAAAACAGACCCTTCACCTGTCCATTTCCAGTATTGTTAAGATATCTTATTGATTTAAGTAACTTGGTTAAAATCTAGTTCAGTAAGATTGCATTAAGTGCCATTGCTGCTTATCACCAGCAAGATCTCCCAAGAGCCATTGGTATCTAAG